>NC_069390.1:38965000-39282500 GCF_027475565.1 Acinonyx jubatus | reverse complement strand
GCACTGTGGTGACACGGACTGGGCTTCAGAGTTGCTCGGTGTCCTCACTCCTCCTTTGTCTGGCCCAGACTGGGTTACTTCTGCAGACAACTGTTTTCATCCATTATATACTGATACTTTATCATTTTACTTCCAAAGGACAATCTTATTCTCAAATTCTAGGGGTCTAACATCTCCTGCTTACACTCTGGCTGTAGATTTAAGACTGGTAATATGGCATCACTGGCTTAGTTCCACTGTGTTTCTATCCCAGATTCTGTCTCTGATAATCACGATCCCAAGGGTGATGGTTTGGGCCCTTGATCATCAGTGTCAAATGTTGATGGAAGCCCCCAAACGCCAGGTTTGTTTTAGTCCTTTGTTAGAACTCTGCCAGATACAAATATGCCTAAACACTGTACCTCATGGGGTAGCAAATATTAAAACTTGGCAGCTTTTCCATGAAATTTGTTTAAGAAAGGACTCGTGGAAACTGGCAAAGGAAATTCGAGATGCTGGCATGAGGGAATCAGAGCGACTCCTCCATGATGGCCAAATGCAGGCTCACGTTTACCTCCTCTCTTCTCATTAATCTGCGTGAGGCCGAGAACTTGATCCACGTTCTACCTCATGAAATTCCTCACCAGTCCCAGAGTCCAGGAGAGGAGCATACTTCCCAAGACTCGCTTCCTTCTTCCTCTGTGTCTACCTTACATATTATCAATATTTAGCTGTTTAGGAAAAATCCAGACAGTTGATTTTCTTTTTTTTTCCCTGCCGTCTCTCCTGTCTCTTCCTTTACTTTCAGAGTCTGGTGACACCAACGTTGTTTTTCCCACCTCAGATCACTGCATTAGGGTTCCAGGGAACGTGTGTTGAGAAACACAGGTTGGTACAGGTTGAACCTGGTATACGGTGTGTGGATACAAGAAAGATAAATATTTCTCCTTTCACAAGACAGTAAATGAGCTTACCTTTTGATGAAGCCCAATCAAGACTCTCCATTACACCCACTTACGGTCCAAAATCTAGAATATAACAAGCTCATAAGACTTTAAATGAACATTTCTATATCACTGAGAGCAAATATTCCCAAGACCAGCAAAACTTGTACACATCTGTACCCTTGTTTTGGGTCAACATTTTATGACACGTTTTCCGAAAAGCACCCTGGTAAAAGAAGCATGTGAGATGGAAGCATCTAGATGCTCTGGGAAAGTTGTCAAGTTTGTTTACGTGTCCAAGATCCTGCACTTCAGTGGTTTTTTTTGCGGGAAGAAGGCGGCCTCGTGTCACAGGTAGTAGAAAAGATACATGGTCTTGAGAAAAACGAAAAAAAAAAAAAAATCAAATGTTCTTAGATAATCTTGATAGCAATTGCTTCACATTGGAATGTCACCAAATCAGAAAAGCCAGACTCAGAAGGAAGGCTGCCCATTACGGGAAAAGTGGGCAGAGGGCAACCCAGGCGCGTCCCCGTTGTCACGGACTCCCATTAGTGATGTGCGTGTCTAACGTATCTTCTCTCCCCTCACTCATCTCTCCCACTTTTTTCTTTCCTGTCATGCAGTGCATCATCCAAGGACTCCTCTCAAAGCAAAATCATCCGCTTCACTCTGGGTCAGAAAAAGATCTCTAGGTTAGACTTTCTCTGTGTCCTGCAAAGCATGGTTTCAACCCAGCTCATTGATCGCTTTGTTCTGGCTAAGTTTCCTTTTGGTCCCTCTGCCTGTTTCATGTTTGCAGTTTGAGAAAACCAAACATGCTTTGGCTAATGACCCAATGTGGGAGAATTTGGAGAGTGCCTGTGGGGTCATTGAAAGGGGGAATGTGTGTGTCAGAGTGTGTGTGGCTGGTGTTAAGGTGTATATAAATGTTTCAAATCAATGCATTTCATTGATTTGGGCTTTCATTGCTTCGTATCAAAATCCTTTCTGATTTAGGGAGAGGTAAGTTTCTAGGTGGTTTTTGTGGTGGTTTTATGATGAGTTTGGCTCCCTGCTCTGGCCTGGCCCTGATCCCACGTCATCTGCACCTCCTTTATGTGTGTTGTGCTTTTTATCGTTGCTGTTATTGCTAAAATTACTAATGCGGGTTTGGTGTCTCTTGAGTTCTAAAGCACCCAAAGCATGAATCCAATTGGTCGGAGGAGACAAAGCAGCAAGGTGGCTGTGTCTCCTTTTCGTTTCCGGATGCTCTTTGTACCTTGGAGAGATTGCCTCAGTTACCTAAAAATAAAAGTTAGTCTTGCTCACTAACTAATTCTCCTGACACAGAGTTTGACATTTACTGCATACTGTAAGGACCGATTCCAGGGTATGGAAAATGCCAGTCACATCTTTGGGATCTACTCTTCTTTTAAAGGCAGCAAGAGCTGACATTTATTGAATGCTTGTTATGCATCAGTTTGAATGCCTTATCTTATTTAATCCTCACTTTAGTTTTCATGCGGCCACTCGTTATTACCCCATTTTACAGATAAGAAAACTAAAGTCTAGGAAGTTAGTTAAGTTACTCAAGATGATACAGAAAGTGGAAAAGCCAGGATTTGAGCCCAGTTGACCTAACTCCAGAACCCTCACTTTAACCACTGCGTTTACACTCGTTCTCTCTTCCTCCCCCTTGAATTCTGGTATTTATGGGGTTGTCAAGGCTGCTTTTAAAAAAATCTTACGTTTCAGCTGTTACTCTTGGCCTTTTGCCTCACTTTGCCCTTTGTAGCATCCTAATAGAACCTGATGCTGGTTCATGATTTTCATTGAATTCTCATTTAAAGCTAAAGGGATATCCACACTACACTTTTTTTCAATGTTTATATTTGAGAGAGACAGAGTGCAAATGGGGGAGGGACAGGGAGAGAGGGAGACACAGAATCCTAAGCAGGCTCCAGGCTCCGAGCTGTCGGCACAGAGCCCGACGCGGGGCTCGGACCCACAGACCGCGAGATCGTGACCTGAGCTGAAGTTGGACGCTCAACCGACTGAGCCACCAAGCGCCCCCACGCCACACCACGTTTCTATCTGTATTCGTGTAACAAATACATACTGAATGTCTGCTTGCTGCCCCACTCTGTCAAGTTCTCAGTGCCTTTTTCTAGCCAGAGTTTACTTTTTCTTTTCTAAAAAGTTATACATAGGGAGACCCAACTCCGGATCTGCCTGGCTGTTGGGGAGAAGCCACGGGGCCATTGCTTCTCTGTAGAACAAGTCCATATGTTACCCAGACTTGGTTCTGGGAGACAAGAGGGAACCGACGTTCGTCAGTGCTTTTCATAATCATGTGCCTTTGTCAGTTTGGGCTGCTACAACAAATCACCACAAACTGGCTGACTTAAACTGTTTCCCTTATAGTTCTGGAGGCTAGGAAGTCCAAGATCAGGGTGCCCGCACAGTCAGATTGTAATGAGGGCCCTGTTCCTGGTTTCTAGATGGCCATGTTCTTGCTGTGTCCTCACACGGAGAGCAGAGAGAGAGGAAGAAAGCCCTCTCCATTCTCTTCTTACAAGGCACCGAGCCCATCATGAGGTCTTCAGCCACATGAAGTCCCTCCCATAAGCCCCATTTCCAGATACCATCACGTGGGGATTAGGGTGAGGACACCTGAATTTGGCCAGGGTGGGGCTGGAGGACTTAAACGTGCAGTTCATGACTCCATGCTAGAGTGCCTGCTTTCCCTGAAAAATCACACCAGGCCACCCTCAGACACCCCCTGCACTGGCAAACTGGGTTCCCAGTTTTTGAGCATCAACCTAAATAGAGACGTAAACTGAGGTGAGCTCAAATTACCAAACTCAAATCGAGTTTATTTGGGAATAGCAGAGGAATTGCAGTTTGGGAAATGCAGCCATAGCAAGAAACAGGTGAGTCTGTTGAGGGTTCGGGGTGTGCTGTATGGATGGGCCAAGGAGTGCAAGAAGGGGAGATCTAGCCAGAGCCCAAGTGGTAAGTTCATTGGCTTGAGGATAGAGAGGGATTCTAGGCAGACATTCATTGGTCAGGAGATAGGTTTCTGTCTTCTGTAAGTCAGGCGTTTATGGGAAATGCGATTTGCAGTTTTTAAACTTGGGTCTTCTGAGGGCACCTGTGTGGGATTCTCCATTTCCCATTCTCCAGTTCCATTGCAAATTGAAATCCTTTCACAGATGAAAGGAAGTTAAGTGAGCTTGGAGGGAACCTGAAGTCTGGTGTTTGTTCCCACGATGTACTCAGTTCTAGAAGATAAGCAGGAGCTGGCTGGGAAAATATTTAATTGGAAGCACATGCCCATCCCGAGTGTGAGTGGTTATCAGTCCCAGATGATGGAAGGAGGCAGTGGGAAGAGCGGAAGACCCGAAGGAAGAGGCCGTGTCTGCCCCTGACCCCAGGGTGTGCTGGGCACAGGGCTTCCAAGTTGACTGAAAGCCAATCTGGCTTTCTTTCAGGGTCACATCCCTCACCTAGAGTTTCTTTTGGATGCATCTTTGTCTCTGATGAGGCCAGTGAAAGGATGTCCTTTCATTATTTGCCTAATACTCCTCCTTGCCTTCCCTAACCCCCCTCCATTTCCCATCCCCAGCCTTGAGCACAATTCTGATAAGCGTTTTAGCTGATCCGGGCATCACCAAACGTAGCTGTAAAATTAGTTGTCAAAAGAAACCACCTTACCCCTGCTGGCTAAGCAAGACAACTCTCCCAGAGCTTTGGAAATAGAGTTCAAGTGCAAACTTTGAACACCTGCCAGAGTCAAACACCTTGGATAAGTACCAGGGATATGGAACAGGGTAGGAAGCCTCTCCATTGAATCTGGATGCTAATAGAGGGAATCCATACAGGGATGAAGGATTTTCATGAATTTCTGTCTTCGACTACAATTATCGTCCTTTGGCAACCCTGGTGAGCCCTGGGTTTGCAGATGTGTTCTATCTGTGGAGGTAGAGAGGTACGTGGCTGGGAGTGCAGCTAGTCAAACCTAGTGAAAGCCCATCTTCATCACTTACCACGTATCCTGGGCAAATTCTTTATTCTCCAGGAGCCTGTGTTTGCTTACCAGCAAAACGGGGTAGTGCTGCCTCACTCATGATACATGGGTTAAATGAAGTCATTTCCAGTCCTTTGATATCTGGTCTATACACTATAACTAGCAGATACAGTGAGGTTGGTGTTTGGGGTTGATCTGGGCCAGGGAGGGCCACCAGACCACCTGTCTCCAGCAAAACCCCACAGAGTTGATCACATGACCATCTCGTGGAGAGGAAGCAGTGGGACTGATACTTCTGTCCTCTTTGTCCAGCTGCTGAAAAGCAGAGGCCATGGAGATGAGAGATTCAACATTTAATAACCTCCTCTGGCAGAAAGCATCTCCCATCACAATGCCTGCCACCTGAGGTCCCAAGCATGTGCACACAAGCTGCCATTCCCCCTGGGAGGGCCATCTTCTCCCGGCCTTTGAAGTGGTTTTGCAGGGGAAAAACAGCTTTCCTCCCATGAGCACACACAGCGCGTGGAGCCAGGATGTACTCCGAGGTCATGTGCCGAGAATGACAATTTACCACCCTGCCTGCTCGGCTCTGCACATGTTGGAGAAATTGACCACGGCTTCAATAGCAGCAGGATTTCTCTTCTGCCTCTTTTTTATGCCACTTCCCTTAAACTTATTCTTTTGATACAACATGTGTATGTTTCAAAGAACCCATCTGTGTCCTCTGTCATTTCGTAACTACGTTTGGAACAGGGAATGGTCTTGAGAAGTGGAGTTGTGCTTGCACAGGAGCCTTGGAACTCTTCTGGCACCATAAATGATACAGGTTGACCTGATGTGCTCCCCTCTCCCTGCTTTTCTTCACTGAGGCAGGTACCTTGGGCAGCGTCTGTTTTACCCATGGCTGTTCCACATGAGCGAGACCCACCTCTTCTGCAAAGGATTCTAAAGTACAGACAGCAGCTGTTTCCAGGCTGGGACTTGATAGAAGTTCCTGTGATGCATCAGGATGTTAACAGTTATGAACTGGAGAACGTGAGCTGGAGAGCCTGAGGTCTGCGTTACCGTGAACTAGAAGATACTGCTCCCAGCCTCCCTAATTTATGACTCATTTGCTGGAGAGCAGGAAAAAGTCCAGATTCATACTGCAACATACAAGGGCCTCTCTATTCTGGCCCTGCCTGCTTCTCCAGCCTCCTTTCCTCCCAGTCTGTTCCCCCACTCCCCAGCACACACCAGACCCTCCTTCCTCTGCACTTTTTTTTATAGGCTTCCCTCTGCCGGAGACCTCTGCCTCTCTCCATGACTCCATACCTTCTTGTTCACCACTCACATTTCCATTCCACATGCCACCTTGCTCTGGGGTCACGTCTATCTGGAACCTTCCCTGACCATCCCACCAACCTCCAAAGTTATTTTCCTTCTTTGAATTACTTCTGACCTTTGCATATTCTTTTATCAATACGTGGGTAATTTAGATGTTTTCTAGGATCAGTCAGCCTTACCCTAAGATCTAGATGAGATCGAACTAGAACCCTGTCTTTGCCTGTTTGGGCTGCCAAGTGAAATACCACAGACTCAGTGGCTGATACACAACAGAAATTTGTCACTCACATTTCTGGAAGCTGGAAGTCCAAGATCAGGATGCCAGCCTTGCCAGGTTCTGGTGAGTGCTGACTTCCAGGTTGCAGACTGCTGACTTCTCACTCCATCCCTACCTGGGGCCAGCCAGCATTCTGGACTGTCTTTTATAAGGTCATTAATTTCATTCATGAGGGCTCTGTGTAATGACCTGATCACCTCCCAAAGTCCCCCACGTCCTAACACCACCACACTAGACATTAGGATTTCAACATCTGAATGTGAAGGGGGGCATAAACATTCACACTGTGGAAAACTCTTCTTCAGCCTGCAGAAAGTCATGCCCCAGTGATTGCTCATGTACCTTAGGTCCTCAAGGTCAGCATTGTCTTTGAAGTGAAACATTTGAAATCCTATACTTATAATTCAGCCTGAATCAATTTGGTAGATTGACTCACAATCAAAGAATATTTTGGTTCCCTCATGGGTGGATCCAAAGAAGCCTTTTTTCTTACTTCCTACCCACCACACATTCATGGCCTTTGTGTCTCAGGCAGACTTTGTTGAAAATTTCAGAGGGATGGAGGAGGCTTGCTTTGGAGCAAGCAACTACTCAAGCCCATTCACAACTCACATTGTAAAGCATTGTGTTGTCATAGACACCCACTGAAACTTGGAAGAAATTACTTGGTCTCCACCCTGTCTTCCCATTTGGTCAAGTTCAGGTTGCTGAGCTGACTACAGTGTAAAAGTGATGGGGGTGGAAGATGACATGAGTTGGCTTGAACTTTGTGGTGGCCCTTGCTAAGTATGTGCCAACCATTCTTTTCCTTGTCAGCTGCCCTCAAAGCCTTCAAGAAGTCCTTCTTGAAGCCCTAGAAAACTTGGTTCAACCCTGTAGCCGCTTGATGGCTATGCCACTCTCATCCAAGGTGTACCTCTAGGTCCTGACCCAGTGAAGGGAATCTGATGATGACGACCCAGGAGAGACCAGAACTAGCTTACTGATCCAAGACCAGGAATGTTTCACTGTGGGGAATGGGGCCTACAGATGGCTCGGAGATGCCCTAAGTAGAAGGTCTTAGTCATAGATCTTCCTCTTCTGGAATGTTCCTCCATAGAGCAGTTCCTCTTCTGGAATGTTTCTTAGGGAAATAAGTACCATCTGCCAAAGCCTGGCTTACCTCTTTGAAAATGTAGATCTCTGTCTTGTGTGTGTTGATTTTTATCTGCTTTCTTCTGATACTTTCATCTAGATCCATCAATTTCCTTCATTATTTTGTCTGATTCTTTTTTGTACCAAAGCGTGTTTCCTTTATGACAATGCCATTTATAAGTTTATGCTCAACAGAGAGGATGAGAAGGGGAAACTAACATGAATTGAATACTCACAACAGGCCCGACATTAAGCCCCATTTCAAACGAACAACTATCCCATTGGATAGTTTATTATTCCAGAGTTATCTGATCTGGAACATGAATCTTGGAGAAATTATAAGACTGGTCCAGTGCACTATGTGTGGAAAAAGTCCTTATTTTATCCATTACTACATGCTGCCTCACAGAGGACCAGATTGCCTTCCCAATTCAAGGTTGTACCCATCCCATCCTATGCTTTGATCGATCTTATTTCCATAGAGGCCCTGGAGAGCCCTGAGTTGGGGCAGTGGGAGCTCTGCAGCAACTCCAAAAGGAAGCCTGTTTTCCCTTCTTGTTGCTTTTTGCTTACCTACTTCTTGCAAATTCCCTACTGAAGTAGAATGCTGTGGCCTATTACCCTGTACCACATAATACTATTGCTGTGACATCATCTTGAAAGAAGTCTATAATTCTTTCCCAGGCCTGTCTGTGGGCATTAAGGCTCTGCAGACTATAGCTGGGTTAAAGGAGTCCAGCCCAGAGGACCCCATGTCTGTATCTGCAGAAGCTCTGCCATTGGCTCTGAGTACTCAGCTAACACTGACCTGGAGGGCTCTCGGGATGCCATTTGTATTAAAGGCAGAACCAAGAGGTACCAAAATCCCCTTGCTGGGCCTCCTTGTTCAGTTGTGCTGGCCACATCTGGACCCAAATATAGATGCTGGCTTTATACCCCACTCTTTGCCTGTCTATGTGGGGTGAATCTTTTCTCCAAAACAAGATGGGGTAAAAGGGGCAAATCGTCCTAGTGCAGTGGAAAGTGCACTTCCCTCTGCCTCTTGTTAGGGGAGAGAACTCAGCCCCTTCCTTCCCTCCTAGCTCCCCATCAGGGAATTGGGCCACCTTCCTAACTGTATAAATTTTACAGTCTTCTCTCACCAGCTCATGTTCTCTGTTTATTCTACAACCATCTTTCTTGCTCAGCCAGCAAGAAAAAAGTTTAAAGTGATTGCCGGCTTATATCTAAAATGCTTCCAGACTGCAGACTTCTTTGGCGCTTACAGATTTGCAATGGGGAGAGAAAGTTGAAAGCTTTATGGGTTGAAAATTCAGACTTCTCACTAGATCTTTTGCTAGTCAGCGGAGGTTCCAGTGGCTTTTAAACAGCTAAGTGGGTTTTAGCTGAAAGATACAGCTAAAGATTTCATTATTTGTTTCTTTTTCCGTTTTTAACGATTAGAAACAGCCTGCTTAGTACTCTCTGACCCAAAATTCTGAGGGAGTCTTACCCTTAACTCTTTGGGGAGGAGGCCGTAAGATCTGTAGACCTATTACAAAAATGTCCACTAACTTTATTTCCCAAACCACTCTAAATGAGGTACTTTACTTAAGAGAAGGTGTATGTTTGTCCTTAGGTTAATAGATTCCTGCTTATTCTACAGAAAGAACGTATGATTTTTTTCTGTCTGCTGTGCAGAGAAGCTGGGCTTCAGCCTCTAAATAATACCTACAGGGACATGTTGTCAGGTGTTGAGGGAGAATGTATGTCTGAACACATGTTTTCATCCAGGCCGTAAGTTTTCTCGTTGCAGTTGTATTGGGCCTTGAGTGCTAACGGTTCTCTATTATAAATTACGTCATTTTCTTGATACTGCAACCCTGGATTATGACATTAATGTGGATTATGGCCATATTAATACCTACTAGAAGAGATGCGCGCAGAAGGTAAAAAGTTTAAAGTCTTAATAGGCCCTTATGTTCCACACTTGATAGAATTAGAGTTGACATGGTTTGGCCCTATTGAAAACTAAATTACTCATTCAAGAGAAAAAGGAAGATAAAGTTCATATTTCTTAATCAGCAAACATATTCATTTACTTTTCCTCCAGAATTTCTCTTTGCTCAAAGGAAAACTCATGTTTTGCTGTTGGACTTTGCTGGGGTCATTGGCAGCCTAGATGTTTGTGGTAGTTGCAATGAATTTTTTGACTGGCAAATCTCCACAGACCCAATGTCTTGAATGGTTTCCTCTACCTCCTGCATGGTTGCAGTTCCTTCTTCTGAGACACTGCTGTTCTCCTGAGACTGAATCCATTTTCCTGTTGCTTTTGCATTTTAGGCTTCCAGGTCCTACTGCAAGGGTATCCACTGCAGGCAGTGAAGCCAAAACACGTGGAGGGTCAGCCACTGCCAACAACCGACGCAGCCAGAGCTTTAACAACTATGACAAGTCCAAACCGGTCACCTCCCCACTTCCACCACCACCGCCAAGCAGCCACGAGAAAGGTAAGTCAACTTCTTGAGGGTCCTTTCTGGCATTTTCCTGTATACAGATCTGGTTCCTTTGGGTGAGTTTGCTAGGGTTGGGAACAAGGTTGCACATAGCATGGGCCATAGGACATACTTGGCTGGCAGGAACTTTCTTAGCAGAGGCATTAATAAAGTGGTGGAAATAGGTTCATGGTTGCCAGCAGGAATTAGGAGTATTTGTTTCAGTAGGGGCCCGGAAGACACCTGGCTACAGAGAGAAGCAATATAGCATTTACAACTTGAAAGTAAACTGTCACAGAACGTGCTCTGTATGGTAGATGGTTTTCCAGAAATGCAGGGTTCTCGGAGTGTGCGTTTTGTGACCTGATAAGCTTTCTACCCATTAAAAGTGATATGAGGGAAGTTAAGAGCAAGGGAATTTTCACCCTTTGAAAAAGGCAGAAATGTGGGTTGCGTAAATGAATATCTTGGCTACATATGAGGAATATGCAACATTATTCTTAGTGTTCCGATGATGTAACTTTTACCAAAAGAGGATATGACTTTTTGCTCTACATAGCCCTGAGATCTTAGGATGGGGGAAGAGGTGAGTAGCTGTGTGGGGGCTATTGCACAGAAGATGGTGAAACAAACATTTGCTTGCTTCGGTCTGTGTCTCGTGAGACCTTGGAGAAACTGAGCTTAGAAGATTGTACAGTCAGAAGCAGAGCCCTCCTTCATTCCTCCCAGGCTAAGTGGTCTAGACTTCTTGGTGGGGGTGATGTGCCCAGATCTCTTGGAAGCATTTTCTACAGTAAGAGTTGTCCTAGATGTGCCCCTCAACTCCCCCGAGACTCAGGAGAGCTGCCTCCCACTCTGAAAGTGTTCCAGGAGCCTGGGCAGCCTTCCCACTGTGAACGAGATCCGAGGCTCCTGGACCTACCCTCTAGCCCGGGATGGTTTCATTTAGTGGAGCTTGGTTTCTGCCCTACCCTCAGCTAGCATACTTGAGAAAACAGGAAGGGAGGTTTGGTATGGCTGACCTATATATGGCAGAAAGTTTTGCGCCAGGGCATTGGAAACTCTGCAGCCAGCAGTGGGAGGTCTCAACCAGTCAAGTTCTTTGTGATCCAGCCCTTGGCTCCTGCCTTAAGAAAGTCATTTGTCGTCTTCTTCCCTCTTTCCACCCCCTTCCCCTCCCCTCCTTTTCTCCTCTTCAACCATAGCCAAACATGTTCCTTTCAAAAGTATGGTCTTCTTAAAAGTGTTTTTAAGAGGCACCTGGGTGGCTCAGTAGGTTAAGCGTCAGACTCTTGATTTTGGCTCAGGTCATGATCCCAGGGTTGTGGGATCGAGCCCCACGTCGGGCTCTGCACTGAGTATGGAGCCTGCTAAAAATTCTGTTTCTCTCTCTGCCCCTCGTCTCCCCTCGCATGCGTGCGTGTGTGCGCGCGCTCTCTCTCTCTCTCTCTCTCTCTAAATAAAAAAATAAATAAAAATAAGTATCATCTGTCAGGGACTTTGATTTTCACTGTGTTACTTGGTCTTCACAAACATTCTGTGTGGTAAATATCATTAACCCAATTTTACAGATAAAAGAACTGAGGCTAATTGAGATTTAGTAACTTGCCCTCTTTGGTAATTGAGCACTGGAATTCGGATCAAGGTTTGAGTCCTGGGTTTGAACTCGAGCTCTGTCCTGTCTCCTGGGAGGATCGAACGAGGTAGTAAGTGTGAGAATATCTTGTGAGCTGGGACTCACAAAATCCCCTAAGGATTCCCTCCCAGAATGGTAAAAATAACTGACTGGGGCTCCAGGTGCATGGGAGAGTACATTTATGATCCCTCGCCTAGCCTGGAGAGGTTAGGTCAAGCAGGCTTTGGCAGACCCGGGTAGTTTTTATTCTAATACTTTCCCCACCATCCTGAGGTAAAGGGACAGCACAATTGTATCTAAAGAGGCTTTTGTATTTCCTCCTCCTTTCTCACAGTCCCTGTGTCCTCTATTGAATCTGACCTTGATGGCAGCCTATGAAGTAGCCAGCTCCATGCAGCATGGACCATGTGGTGGGAGAAGTGGCTCCCCCACCTGGCCATCGGGAGGCACAGCAGGTTTTCGGGTGCTCAGAGTAGCATCCCTCATCTTGACAGGTCCTGGAGAGGTGGACATTAGTGAGCAGATACGTTGTAGCTCAGTGTGGTGGGCGCTGTAGTTGAGGTATGGACTGCTTTCAGATGAGTTAAAGTCCACAATATAATCTCATGACCTGTCCTTCTCGAAGCTGTCTTATGAGTCGGACAGGCCCTGATCGCATTGCATGCTGGCATTTTCTCTCAGGTAAACCAATTTGTAGGCTTGTACATGTGACCCATTGGACCAGGGATTCTTCTAGGAGTTGATCTGATCCCACCAGAAAGGGGAACAAGAAATTCACTACTCTTCCAACATATGACAAAAATATTTCAACACTTAGTCTTGATTTTTTAAAAGGATAAAAAGGAATAAAAGGAAATTATAACAGGCAGCTTTTCCAAAGCCCCGGAGCACTTAATCCTTTGTGAGGAAATAACTGAAAGATTTCTCCGAAAATCACGTCCAAAGAAGCGAATGCCTTCCTGCCATCATTGCTGAATTTAGTTCTGGTCAACTGAGATGTGAAACAGAAGAAGAGTAATAGATCTAGAAAATACTTATATTTTCAGTATTCAACGGAGCAATCAACTGAGATGTGAAACAGAAGAAGAAGAATAGATATATAAAATACTTCACAGTGGGGAAAAAGTCTAGGGACACACACACGCGCACACACACTGTATTGGCTTAGTCCATGAGGTGACCAAGTGCACAGTTGGTGTGTAAATCCCAGGAATTTGTGAGGTTTGGAGGAAAGTCTACAAATCCTTAGCCTGTAGGAAAAGCTGCTAGTTGGGCAGTTTTCACTAGCGTGGTTAGGTTCGTCTTTGGCTTCCCCCACTCACTCCTGCAGGGGGCAGCAGTGAGGCACCTTGCCCGGCCCGAGGGATGCTGTGAGCAGGTTCCCCTGCGGATCTGTTGGGGGATGGCCTGGAATACGGTGGCTCCTCGCTTCCTCCCTTGGCCCTACGGCTCCAGACCAGAATCACAGCTTTTCAGGAAGAGGAAAGAGCTTTCATTTTCAACATTGGTGACATTATCTTTTCCTTCCATCCCCTCACTTACATCCTCTGGGTGGGTTAGCACTGCCAGAAATCAAATACATTTCTAAAGTATTTGGTCCATCCTATGAATTTGAAATATTTACTATTCCTAAACTAAAGTCTGTGCAAATGGAAGATGGTCTCTCCTGAATAATATGGTTTTC
This sequence comes from Acinonyx jubatus, assembly GCF_027475565.1. Lineage (NCBI taxonomy): Eukaryota > Metazoa > Chordata > Mammalia > Carnivora > Felidae > Acinonyx > Acinonyx jubatus. The sequence continues at coordinate 39,269,034 of NC_069390.1, read as the reverse complement.
TTCATTTTAGAGAAAGTGTATGTTTATTATATTTTCGTGATAAAAATCGTCATGTAAAAAATTTTTAAACAGCATAAATTTATTGAAAGAGAACCCTGCATAACCCCTGCTCTCAGAATTAGCCCCTGTTTATCACTTATATTCTTCTGTATTTTCTTTATGCATATACTATCACATTTTGATAAATTTTTCCTACTGTTTAATATTTGCCAAGTACTGTTCTAAGGGCTTTGTAAGTAATAATTTAATTGTTACAGGAACTCTGTACACAGACACTCTGACATACATTGTATATGACTTAAAATCTTGTAAATAAAATCAACGAATCATGGACAACCTTTTTATAGTTTATTCTCTCTTTATAATAGTTGCATAGGACTCCATCACATAAATTCACCTTAATATTCCTAACTACTTTCATTTTGGTTGCTTCCAATTCTTTTTTTTTTTAATTTAAAAAAACTTTTTAATGTTTGTTTATTCTTAGAGCATGGGCAGGGGAGGCGCAGAGAGAGGGAGATACAGAATCAGAAGTAGGCTCCAGGCTCTGAGCTGTCAGCACAGAGCCCGACGCGGGGCTCGAACTCACGAACTGTGAGATCATGACCTGAGCTAAAGTTAGATGCTTACCCGGCTGAGCCACCCCTAATTCTTTGATATTATAAATAGTACTGAAATTAACATCCTCATGTCTTTTTTGCACGTGTATACCATTTCATTTAAGGGTATACACATTTTGCAGGTGTTTTAACGTTGCCAGATTTTGCTTCCAAAAGGTTATACCTACGTCTGTTCCCATCAGCAACGTGTGAGAGGTCAGTTTCCCTACGCACTTGTTTTCACTCTCTTGGACAAAAAAATACTGCCTTTGAAATGAGGCGGGTTACAGTAAGCTGAAATAACAAGATCCTTTGCTAACAACTGGCCCTTTTAACTGCCGCCTTGCTATGAGTTATGACTAGTGACATGGACAGACTTTGGCATGTACAGAAAGCACTTGGGTTTGAGATCAAGCTGTCTGCCAACCAGTGTGGCCTCACTCAAGATGCTTAATTTCTCAGGGCGCCTGGGTGGCTCAATCGGTTGGGCATCCGACTTCCGCTCAGGCCATGATCTCACCGTCTGTGGGTTCAAGCCCCTCATCAGGCTCTGTGCTGACAGCTCGGAGCCTGGAGCCTGATTCGGATTCTATGTCTCCCTCTCTCTCTCTGACCCTCCCCGCCCGAGCTCTGTCTCTGTCTCAAAAATAAATAAACATTAAAAAAAATTTTTTAAAAAATGCTTAATTTCTCTGGGCCTCGGTTTCCCCTTCTGTAAAGTGAGTCTGAGGTCATCCGTCCCTAAGCCACTGTGAGGTATGAATGCTTGTTTTCCCTGGCCCCTTGGCCTTGTCTAATGGGAGCCCTCTAAGTGCTTTCGCATAGGTTCCCTCCCCTGGTCTTCATCCTATGTCATTTTCTCCCTCTTGTTCACTCTCTGCTGTCATGAGTAGAAAAGAAGAGCCAGACAGGGGTGGAGACAGAGTTTTATAGCCTTCAGCACTATGTCTTGTCTGAGTAACACTGGAGCCATTGATTTAGAATCTCTGTAAACTTGTCACTTTATGGTTGGCAAAGTAAGTTATTTATCTGAGTTAATGATTGGGAGAGAGAACTGTGAAGAAGTTGCCCATGGCCTGCCATTAACCAGGATTCTGGCATAAACTTACAGGTTACATGGGATTAATTCAGTGATCCACATCACACAGAAAAGCATACGGTTGGGTGTTCCGTTTCAGGTTGTTTCTTTCATTTGTTCATCTTGTCACTGCTTATGTCCAGCCTTGGGCTTGTCATCATGACTGAAGGGACTGAGACACAGATTCAGAGTTTCCAGGGCTCACAACCCCAGGGGCGGGGGGTAGTGCTCACAAGTCCTGTAAGAGAGATTCCTTCAAAGCCATGAGGAAAAAGAGGGGCTTAGTCAGGAAGGCTCCAGGAGGACTTCCGAGGAGTGATAGCATGTGCAGTGATTTCTAGCTCCAGATTTTCACGGAAAGAGAGCGGGAGGCTGGGAAGGAGTGACTCATCCCACTGGGTCCAGGTGTTAATCCAACAGGACATCTGCTGGGGTCACTGTGTTAATAAACTTTTGTCCTGTGGAAGACCTGTAGAGGGAAATGTCTACAAGATCATTTCAGCGGTGGGGTGAGGCCTCCCTTGGCCATCAGGAGACCCCAGCAGTTGCAGGGCAGTCCTGGACCAGGGAGAGCTTGCATGCCTGTCCATGCTCCGTCCTCTCTGGTTGGGAATCAACCGTGAGGTCGCCTTGACCCTCTGAGCAGAAGCCTTGATTGTCTGAGGGCTAAAAAAAAAAAAAAAAAATCAGTTTAAAGATTTGAACTGAGGAGGTATTGCTGAATTTAAAGGAGTCTCAGGGGGGATCATCTGGAAATGGAATCAGTGAACTGTTAGGTCAGCTGTTGAGGCTGAGCAAGCAGGATGAATTAAAAGTGACCAGCGAAAAGCGACCTCACACCTGGCACTGGGAGGAAAAAAAAGCCTAGCAAGTATTTGAGAAGCTGTGCCAGTCTCTTGGGCCAGAATATAGTTATCTTGGCGGGAGTTTGGGGGAAAGTAGGGGAAGGTTTAGAGCCTGCAAACGAACAGAGAAAGACTTTACACTGAAGCAGACAATTGAGTTTGAGCTCTGGCCTTCCAATACTCCCCAGAAGTGTGGCTTTTGGGGCAAGTGTAGTGCTCACCGGGGCATCTGCTCAGGATCCCCCTTAGGACCACCATGAACCCCACATGGCACTGTCCTCCTCAGGATGTAGACAGGAATCATAGGTTGCTGGCAGGGAAAGTGTTTCTCTTCCACAGGCATGGTCCTGTACCAGGGGTTTGCTGCATAGCCACCCAGATGCTGTCGCTGCCTCCTCCCACCTATGGGACCACTCAGGTGTGAGGCTACAAGACTCCCGCAGGGCAGGTGCGAGAGTCACTCTAGCATAAAGGCCACATGCTCCGTGGGAGCCAAGATCTCTCGTAAATACACAGTATGCCCAACTAACTTCTACGGTTCCTGCAAGGATGAGGTCTGATTAGTAGTCACAGTACTTAGAGAAACCTAAAATGATGGTGTCCCCCAAGAGGTGTTTATACTCCATTGGTAGCTCTTCTCAGTCCAGATGTGGTTTAACTACCAAGGGTCATTTTTACCAGGAGCAGTGTTGCTTAGTAACATAGCTGGCATTCTATCTTTATCAAGTTTCCAGGGGAACAGAGTTACGAGGTAAACTGAAGGTTAAATTCTCATGCAGAAGGGCAAGAGATTTTGTCAATCCTTCTCCCACAGTAGGTCAGCTTACCTCTCAGAGATCCAGTTGATTTATCTGTGGAGTGGCATCAGTCAGCCCAAATGATGGTAGAAAGTCAGATGTGAAGGATTCTCTTTTTCTGCATAGCACAATTCACATTTTGTCTTTGTTGTCTCTACCAATTGCAGACATCTAGCTATCAAGTATTATGACTTCTTGTTTCCTGATAGCTGGAGCTTATTGACCTTGTGGGTGTCGTTGCATGGTGTGAAAAAAATTGCTGAGCTCTGAGTGTTCGAAACGTGGTAGAGTCCGCTCATTTGCTGTCTGTTAATGGTGCCCTTTCACAAGCAGGGCGGGTGGAGGTCAACCGCTCTTTGGCAAACGCAGGTTTCATTGTTTTAGTTTGTATTTCACACCAGTTTCCTTTTGTTCTAAACAAAGGATTGACATTGTCTAACTGAATAGATGAAAAGTCCTAAACACGTGGTACCAGTCTCCCAAATAACACCTTAAACAGTAATACGGGTCCACTCTGACACAGTGTATGTAAATTGCCCATATGCAAATCCAAGAAGGGACAGCGTGGTAGGTCTCTGTTAAGTCTAAAGGGCACAGCTCAAGTCCCATGATCCGGTGGGACAGTACACTCAAGGCTCTGACGTGTTGTCTCTCAGGGTGTGATTAATGGATCGTGGACACCGGCATCCTTTGAGTAATTGCTAGAAACACAAATCCCGAGGCTTTGCAAACCTAGTCCTTCTAAGTCAGATTTCTGAATGAGCCTGGAAATCCACGTTTTCTACCCCTGATATTCTTACAGCAGTGAAGTTTGAGAACCCCTCTCCTAGGGAGGACTTCTGGGTCACCTTTGAAAGGGCATGCCGCCCTCCAGCTGCCCTTCCATTCCCAGCAGCCTCTTTGTAGCGTGTTGTTGTAGGGAATAGAGATAATGTAGTGAGACACCCAGACTAATGCCTGGTGTGCAGCAGGAGCCCAGTAAATGGGAAACCATTCAAATTTGCATATACATTTTGCTGTACATATATTTAAACTTATTCTCAGCGCCCGTAACTTATACTGGGTGAACTTACCTCCTTGTTTGGGTCTTCATACCTTCTTTTGGCTCCGTTCCATTGCCTCACTAATCTGTAGTGGAATTCTTATTGTAATTAAAAAAAAAAAATCTTCAGTATTCCCTTGTGTCAGCTGAGGTAATAGAAAACAAAGGAAAAGGATTTTGATCCCATACTTAGCCTAGAAATATGAAAAAGGGAGCATCACTGTGGGGGTCTCGGTACGGTAGCAGAGGTAGTGTGCTGCAAAGAAGTGTTTTGGGGGGGGGAAGTCAGCCCACCCTTTCTCTGATTGGAGAATCATCTTCTGGTTCTTTCCCTACTTGGCGCTTGAAGAGCTTGATGTTACTTTACCAGGGCACTGCGCTATTCAGAAGGAAGGATGAACACTAGTAAAGCTTCCTAGCCAAAGTCCATCCTAACTGCTGTTCTTAGCTGGAGCATCAAATTAAAGTCAGACTTGAAGGTGAAAGAAATCGTTTCTGGTAGAGTCTCTCTGGCGACCTTTGGGGGCCATTTTCTTGATCTACTGTGTAATTCAGAAGGGCCTTCAGAGAAGGTGCATCAGTCCTTCTAATGTGGGAAATTAATAACCTTTAATGCTAAAGCCATCCTTTTTCACGGAGAAGACGACAGATAAAACCATGTTTGCTTTCCTCTAAATATGGATGTGTTTCGAAGCCATCGTGTGAGCTTATGGCTCTCTGCTGTGTGTCCTGTTTCTGAAATACAATAAACCTGGCCTGTTGTAACAGGAAGAATGAGTAAAGGAGAGAGAAAAATAAATCATTTCAGGAGATGAAGTATCTATTTGATTAGCTTGTGTCAGGAATGGAAGATGGCTCGTTGATGTGCTTCTGATCTTCAGATGATAAATCTCCGCATTTCTTTTGCTTCCATCTGCTATGTGGCAAGCGTCACACAGACGTGAATTCAATTTAATTTCAAGGATCATTGGTAGGGGAAAGTATTTATGTTTCTCGGTGCTCTCATCATCATTTTTATCCAGGTCTCATCTGCAGCCAGGGCCTTGCTGTCATTCCTTTAAATGTTCTTTTTAAATATTTAAGTATTTGACAAAGTTGATGAGCACGAGGAGATAAATACATTTTGGGATAAATGCGCTTAACTTTTCTCTGGGCGCAAGTGGCCCGTGTTCACGACACACAGAAGGAACACTGTGCTGATCAAACGGACAAGAACAGAAGGCCGGTCAGAACGAGGGGAGAGCTCCTGAACAATAAACTCGGCAGCTGGCGTAGCAACTCGACAGGGAGCTGCTTGTGCATGCGTGCGTGGCTTCTCTCTGTGTTGAGGACTTCGCATTCTGGGGCTTAAATGAACCTCATGGATGAAATGCCCGTTTCTGCACCATAGCCTGCCTTCACAATTCTGCCAGTGTGTTTCGTTAGGATTCCAACACGTAGCACATACGCTAGGGAACCTGTCTTCCCCTGATGAGAATGACGAATGAGGGGGTCACCTGGAGAACGTTTGTTTCCAAGACAGCGGTCCCCATGCAGCCATATCGTGGTAGGCGTGACGCACAGGCCATCTGCAGGCGTCGTGCCATGTTAGTGCTCATGCTGCAGAGTGGTTTATGCCAAGGCACTGTGGTCACAGTTTACGTGCTTAGTGTCCTAGGAGCTCCTGTCATGAATCTTTAGCTGCAGTCACGTTGATTCGTGCGGTGAGCAAGGCTGTCGGAACTTTGTGGATAGACACTAGCTGCTGCTGGAAATCCGCAGCCTGGCCTGCTTGCCTTGTGAGAACAAAGGTAAATAAGGAAGGCCCCTCGACACCTAATGGTCTCTTTGCCGTTTTCAAAATGAGAGAAGCACGGCATTTTTATGAAATATGAAATGGAGGTGGGAATCGGTGACTTGTAATAACTCACCGTGGGTAAAGCAGTTTTACAAAAAAAGCTTGCCTCAGGGCAGTCCAGACACTGAGTCTCTGCTGCCCCCTACTGCCCAGGTTCTGTATTGTGTCTCCGGGTAGAGCCTTGGTGTCCTGCCTGGCGCTCTCAGGGCACTCTGGGAGGATAATGACTTGAGATTGTCTAGGTGTTTTCTTCCGGACAAGGCCTCCCCACATTTGCTTCCTCATTTGAGAGAACGCGTGCGAATGGAAGAAAAGCCACGTTCTGGACGCGACCAGGCTCATGCGGCACGGTCAGGAGCTGACAGCAGGCCCAAGCTAAACTCATCTTCACAGGGCCGTCCGCCCCCTTCAGCAGCCACCAGCTGGTGGATTTAAGAATCCAATTTAGCCCTAAGAATAAGGATCTATGAAGGCACTGGTTGATTTTTGCTACAGGAAAAGTTCTGCTAGATGTGGCTTTACTTTTAATCATGCCGACCCGACTGTACAGTGTGGAGTACATGAGTCTCCCTTCTTTTATGCACTCATGTACTTGAAACTGAGTTCAGCACATTATTGGGTGCCCTCTAGATATCCAGCCTCATGCTAAATACTCAAAAGCGAAAAAGTCGATAATGTCATCTTTGCCCTCGTGGAACTTAGGGTCTGGTGGAAGAGACCAATATTAAACCACAAATAATCTCATGACATTTTGTGTCAACTGCTTTTTTTTCCCAAAGACTAATAACATACGTTCCTCTCCACCAAGTCCTGTGTTAAGTGCTTTTAAGAAGACGATAAGGTGCTAAGAGGGAGAATAAAGGAGAGATGAAGCCAATTCTGTGCGTTAGGTAGAGCCTCATTGGGGTGACACCCAGAGAAAGTCTGCAGGGGTCTACTTTGCACAGAGCAGCCACTCTCATCCAGAGTTTAGAAATAAAGGATGTTTTAGTAAGCAGTTTTGTGAAGAGAGGTCATTTTCCTTTTAGAAATGAAAGTCTAAGGGTGCCTGGGTGGCTCAGTCGGTTAAGCGTTTGACTTCGGCTCAGGTCATGATCTTGTGATTCATGGGTTCGTGCCCCACGTCGGGCTCTGTGCTGACAGCTCAGAGCCTGGAGCCTGTTTCGGATTCTGTGTCTCCCTCTCTCTCTGCTCCTCCCCCACTCATGCTCTGTGTCTCTCTCAAAAAATAATAAAGAAACATAAAAACAATTTAAGGGGCACCTGGGTGGCTGGTGGGTCAAGCGTCTGACTTCGGCTCAGGTCATGGTCTCAAATCTCATGGGTTTGAGCCCCATGTGGGGCTCTGTGCTCACATCTCAGATCCTGGAGCCTACTTCAGATTCTGTATCTCTCTCTCTCTCTCTCTCTATGCCCCTCCCCTGTTTGTGCTCGCTTGCTCTTTCTCTCAAAAACACTAAAAAATCAAAATAAACAATAAAAAAATAAATGAAAGTCTGTATCTTGGGCCAGCTATTTTTTCTCTCTCTGGCCACAGGAGAAGTAAAAAAATCACAGGGACTCAAACTTTTGGTGCAAAATTTCAAAAAGAACTTATTCACATTTTTCTTCTCACAGTTGAACAGAGGCTCCTCATGGGAGTAGAGAGTTTCCTGACCTCATAGAAACAGAAACAGAGGCTAGATCGTCCCTCACCGACGTTACTAAAGGTGGGGTTTCCTGTATTAGCAAATGGACTGGGATAGATATTCTCTAAAATCCCTGGCCGATACAGGATTTGATTATCTTAGGCAAAGGGTAGAGTTGGTATGATTTTAGAGGTGATATGGTTCTGAAAAGGCCTAATAATGACACGTATCCATCGTGGTTGATCAGTGTTCACAAAGGCTCGCCTTTGGGTTGGTTCCTTTGAAGGTATTCATTCCTTCCAAAACAACATTTTATTCTGGATGGTGCTGCTTCCATTCTGGGGTTCGTTTCTGTGCTGAACAAAAGAAGTTGCATTTTATGTAGGCAATGACTTGTGTACAGTTTATGATGACTTCTTTCCCTCCATTCACACAGTTGGGAAAGATCTCTCCTGTAACTTCAGATAAGTTGTCTAGAACTTGCAAAGCTCGTACTGTGAGGCCATCAAAGAGGCCACAGGCCAGGATCTCTACTATGTAAAAGAAGTCGTGGCTACTGAGTGAGAAGTTGTTCAGGGGTGGTTTCGATCATTTAACACTTGGATTCATTCCCTTGTCCTCTTCTCAGAAGAGCCAGATACAAATATCTTCAGGGAGAGTTATTTAAATGTGTGTGTGTGTGTGTGTGTGTGTGTGTGTGTGTGCTGTGCGCACATGCTGTAGGGGGCAGCATTCATTAAGGAAAGTCAGAGGATAGCCCGCCAGAAAGAGGAATTATTTAGACCTTTTAGGGAAGAAACTGGGCCCCGTTTGTAAAGATTTCTATGCACCAGAGACACTCATACTGTCGTGTTGCTCATTTATGGACAAGGCTCTGGCCCTTCAGTAATAATATTCTTTAGGGCACCAGGATCACCTTGTCTCCTATGAAATTTATCTGGTCTGGAGTCTATACCAGTGAGCACCGGTGCAGGAGAGTGGCTTTTCCACAAAGGATGTATATGCTAGGGTGCAGATTCTGACCCTGATGGCTGATGCCAAGCTTGTGTTCTTTTAGCCATGTTCTGAGCCTTTGCAGTCTCCAGCCCTCCAATGAGAAACAGTGACTATTTGGGGCGCCCAGGTGACTCAGTTAAGCATCTGACTCTTGACTTCAGCTCAAGTCATGAGTTCGAGCCCTGCATTGGGCTCTGTGCCAACAGTGCAGAGCCTGCTTGGGAGTCTCTGTCCCTCTCTCGCTGCCCCTCTCCCACTCACACCATCTCCCGCTCTCTCTTTCTCAAAATAAGCTTAAAAAAATTACAAAAAAAGAAAAAAGACATAGTGACTGTTTCCCATGGAACTGCTTCAATCCTGTTACTGCCCAGCAAATCATAAATATTAGTGAAACTTGTGGGGGCTAACCTTTTTCTGGATCCCCCCATCCTGAGAAAGTTGGTGAAGCAAGTTGTGACTTGTTGGTTGACCCCTATCTCCCCAGGCCCTAAAAAGTAGGGCTTCGAATAATAGCCATGTATACGCCAGCCTACAGGTTGATGGGACGGCTCTGCTGAGGCGTGCCAGGCTTGGCTGATCTCACTTGGACTCGCTCATGCATCTGGGGTCGTCTGGGTGTCCACTGGATGCTGGCTAATCTGTACTGCCCTCATCAGAGATGCTCCCCTTTCTCCCCCTGGTCTTTGGTCCTCCAACGGGCCAGTCCAGGCTGTCCTCGTGGTGGATGAGTTCCAAGACAGGCTAAGAGCACAGCAGCCCTGTAAGGCCTAAACCCTGGAAAGGAATGGAACATTGGTTCTCTTCTACAGCGCTCTGTTGGCCAGAGCAAGTCACATGACCTGGCCAGGTGCATGGGATTGGGAATCCTGCACCGATCGAGGGAGGAGCTGCGGAGCCCCACTGCAGAACGTCTGTGATACGGAGAGGGTGGAGACTTGGGCTGTTTTTGCAGTCAGTCTACCACAGTAAATAAGCAGGACACAATGCATGTATATTATTGATGGATTGATTTCACTTGTCAGGGTAATAGACTGTTTTCATGGAATCCCATGAAAATGAGACTCCTGCTGTGAGCTCATAAAAGATAGGCTGGGGCGCCTGGGTGGCTCAGTCAGTTAAGCGTCGACTTCGGCTCAGGTCTTGATCTCGTGGTTCGTGGGTTTGAGCCCCGCGTCGGGCTCTGTGCTGACAGCTCGGAGCCTGGAGCCTGCTTTGGCATCTGTGTCCCTCTCTCTCGGCTCCTCCCCTGCTTGCGCTCTGTTTCTCTCTCAAACATAAATAATAACATTAAAAATTGTTAATAAAAGGCTAAGACACACATCGTTTCCTGCAAGTATGGGGGTATATCGCTTTGCCAGCTCTCAGTGGGGTGAGTGGCTGAAGGATCCTTTTACTCCAGCCCCACAGAAGGTCTCTGAATAGCAGACACAGCCCCCTTGCTGTCTGAAGCCCCCTCTGGCCACACCAGGAGCTGTCTGCGAGAGTAGCATCCTGCAGAACGGGACTGGCTCCACGTCAGCCGTGTCAGGCCTCTGGAGTCCTTGGTCTTCAAATACCCATGCTGCTCTGCTTTTTCTTTTTTGTGCCAGCTGGTGCGAGTTGTGTGATGAAGGTGGTCTGAATGCCAGACTGGCGTTCAGGGCACCGGGGGTCTGTTCCCAGCGATCCCACTTGATGGCCACGTGACTTGAACATCTCTGAACTTCCGGTTCCTCAGCTCTGAAAATGGAAGCAAGAGTAGCACCGACCTCATAGAGTTATGGTGAGGGTGACATGTGATGAAGCATAAGGAAAAAAACAACACTGAATTATGTATGTCGTGATTGTCAAACGCGTGAATTAATTCATGAGTGTATACAGTCTAAAATGACTACAATGGGCAAAGTAACCACGGCAGCTGGACGCAGAACCCCTAGGAGCCAGCTCTCCACTCCCGGTATTTTGCTTCAGATCAGATGTCTAAAGTGCCCGTATTACAGCATCTTAGCTACATCTGTCATGGATGAACTATCGTGAAGGATGTTTTTGAAAACCAAAAGGACCAAGAAACCCAGAGTGACCTTCAGTAAACAAAACAGCTTCTAACAATTGAACACTTGTCATAGCTCGGTTATCTTACAAATGTGTAACCTATTGATTCTTGAAATCCCCCACTGCACTCGTCGGGGGAGGGGAGGTTCAGGATAAAAGTATTGATTTAGACAAGCGAACATATTGGAAGAAGCATTTGTTAGCCATTTGTATTTTTCATAATTTGGCTGCTAAAGTAGGAGAAAGAAGATACATCTTTCAACAGAGTTCTGAACAAAAGGATATTATTAAGCAAAAGGATATTAGCCAACTTAATTATACTCCTAAAACAACTTAAAAGGTCATGATTGATGGTATTTGCACAGTGTTTTGGAACAAAGGACCCTTTGACTAGTAAAGGAGTTTTTTCCTGAATGTGATTCTATTTTTCCTTTTGTTTGTCCATCATCCTTCAGTCTGCGTTCTCTGATCTTTTTTAATACGTCCAAACCTACCGCCCCACTCCTGGGGGCTGGCGACTGGAGCATCTTCGGACAATGAAAGGAAAGACGTTGTAGCTGAACTAAAGAACGGTCCAAGGAAAGGGGAGGGGCGCCCACCCTGAGCGTGGCGATTTCTGAGCTCCCTTCCGTCTGCGCATGCCAAGACGCCATGGCTCTGGCCTCGGGGTGTTGGTCAGCCTTCGTGGTCATGTCTTGGCAAGCGAAGTAGCCACTGCTGGCCGGAAACTGACCAGGACTGTTCAGTCTCATTTTGGAGCCGCTCAGATCACCTTCTGGCACGAAACGCTTCAGAAACCATTAAACGGCCGAGGTTGAAGCTGGATTCCTTGAAGTGCTTCCAAAGGCTTTGGCGTGTCTGCCTTTTGGATGAGCTTAACTAAACAGAGAACTTTTCAGGTCTGGTGTCTGGGTGGCGGGAGCTCCCCCTGGGCACTGGAAGTCACCCCGAGGTTGGGGGAGTAGAAAGGATGGGAAGAAAGAGAGGTTTGGCTCTTGGTGGCTTGCTGCTTATTCTTTGTCTTCTCCTTTAAGCCGTTCTTGCTGTCGCTATCCACCCGAGAAGGTAACTGCCCAACACCTGGAGGAACAGACATTTCCCAGAGAGCGAGTCGAGTGTGTGGCTGAGCAACAGATGCCTCTGATTCCTTCAGGGTAGTGCCGTCCAGTAGACCTTTCTTCAGCTCCACCTGGTGGTGCCCCCCATCGGTGCCGCTAGGCGAGTCAGCTGGCTACGTGGGGCTGGGAGACCCTTGAAATGTGGCTGCTGAGAGGAGGAACTGACATTTGAATGTTTTCAATTTTAGTGAATTTAAATGGCCACATGTGGCTAGTGGCTCCGGTATTTGACAACATATCTCTGAACGAAGTCTATCATTTAGAAATGGCTTCCTCATCACTAAAGACCAAATACTGTTAGATTCCATTAAAAAAAATTTTTTTTAATATTCATTTTTGAGAGAGAGAGAGAAAGAGTGCAAGCGGGGGGTGGGGGTGGGCACTGAGAGAGAGAGGGAGACAGAGAATCCAAAGCAGGCGCCAGGCTCTGAGCTCGATGCGGGGCTCGATCCCACAGACCTCGAGATCATGACCTGAGCTGAAGTCAGACACTTAACAGAGCCACCCAGGCACCTTGTTAGATTCCATTTATATGAAAATGTGGAGAATAGGCAAATCTCTAGCAACAGGTAGCAGTATTTGCCAGGGCTAGGGGTCAGGGTGGGCATGTAGAGAGAGGATCCGTGGTGAATGACTGCTAATGGCTACAGAGTTTCTTTTTGCTATAATAAATTTTTTTTTTAACATTTATTTCTTTTTGAGAGGTAGAGACAGAGCGTATGTGGGGGAGGGTCGAGAGAGAGGGAGACACAGAACCTGAAGCAGGTTCCAGGCTCTAAGCTGTCAGCACAGAGCACAATGCAGGTCTCAAACCCATGAACCGTGAGATCATGACCTGAGCCGAAGTTGGACACTTAACTGACTGAGCCACCCAGGCGCTCCTGTAACAAAATGTTTTAAAATTAGATTGTGGGGATAGTGGCCTAGCTTCATGAATATACTAAAAAGTATGGAATCATACCCTTGGTGAATGTTATGGTGAGTTATATCTCAGTGAAGTGGTTTTTAAAAATAGTTTGCTTTCTTTTTTTTTTTTTAATTTTTGTGAAGTTTATTGATTTTGAGAGAGAGCAAAACAGTTTGCTTTCTTTTTTTAATTTTTTTTGAAGTTTATTTATTTGAGAGAGAGAGTGATGGTAATGGAGAGAGAGAGCTCACGCACGCAAGCACAGGGGAGGGACAGAGAGTGAATCCCAGGCAGGCCCCGCACTGTTGGTGTGGAGCCCAACGTGAGGCTTGGACTCCCAAATCATGAGATCATGACCTGAGCCGAAACCAAGAGTTGGATGCTTAACCGACTGAGCCACTCAGGCCCCCCCAAAATAGTTTGCTTTCATGCCAGATCCAAGTAGATGTTCGGACCCTAGCTCTGCAGCTACCCAGTAGAGTGCGTGGTTAAGTACCTACCTTTCCCTGAGCTTCAGTTTCTCCTTGGTAAAATAAGGGTATTGCCTTTGCCTCAAGGGTAGCAAAGAAGAGAATTTCTGGTCCTCCGTTGTATCTTTATGACTTTAGTCCATTTCAGGTAGGATGGTCCTGGGTACAGAGCATGCACCCTCTTTTTCTGGGAACCTAGTTCCAGAAGCTGCCTGGTTCCAAGAGAGCCCCAGGCACTAAACAGAGCTTTGAGCCAGTAGTATCCTCCCTGTTCCATCCATTGCCTCTGTTACTGCAGTATAGAGAGCCTTTGGTGCTGGTCTAGGAAGGTTAAGTAACAGCCAAGATAGTCATATGTTTTGCCTTTGATCCAGATAAAAACAGATCGTAACTTTGAGTTGTCAATTGATCTAATGGGCAGAAATGGCTTTCCATACCCTTAGCAAGCAAAGATTCCTAGGGGACAAGGAGGAGATTCCTGGTTGTAAAACATCCTGCAGTTTTTCATGGTTTGTGGTTTGTAGAATTTCTGGGAAGGACATTCTTCAGGAGCATGTCTGAGCGGGTCTTCTTCTTCTCCCACTTCTCCTATGGGCTTTTGAGAACAAAGGCCTGCCAAAGCGTCACAAATCAGTGACTTCAGAGGAAGTAATTGTTACTGTTACCTTCCTCCTCCTCTTTGTTGCCATCGTAAAGCCTATAGTCTGTCAACAAGCAGATGTTACAGATACCTGCCTTATAAGTAACTTTAGGGCCTGTATTTAATGTAGCTCAGGCAATGAACTGTAAACAGAAGGACTTGTAACAACGAAGTGATGATAATGGTACCTGATGGTTATTAGGTATTCCTGTATGCCTGGAGTTATTTTAGGTACTTTGCATGCTGGCCTCCTTTAATTTCTCATACTGGAGAGGGTGAGTAGTATCTTCTCCATTTCATGGATGCACAAACTGAGGCTCAGAGTTAAATAAGTTGCTAATATCAGGCAGCTGATAAGGCCGGAGCTGAGATCTGAACTAGGATCTACGTGATTCCGAAGCTGGTATTTTGCTTTTAACCATCATACGATCAGACAAGCTGGCTTCGACTAAATTCACTAATCATCGAGCCCCTTTTTTTGTGTCAGGTGCTGTACAAATTTCTCAAGATGCAGCAATGGCTGAAGCCAGCAAATGTCAGACAGGTGTTGAATTAATTACACAGAAGAGGAAAGAGTGTTCTAGAAAGAGGGAATCACATGCTCCAAAACTAGGAAGAGCAGGGCCTCATCAAGGAAATGAAAGTTAAGTGTGTGTGTGCCTGTCTGAAGCAGGCAAAATGACTTTTTCACTTCTACCCAGCAAATCAGGGCTAGATGGAGTTCTGTGAGGGCAGGGAGCATGCGATCATGTTCAGTAAAATCTTGTCGAAAGAATAGATGGTAGCCGAAATGGGATTAGAACCCAGGTTCCCTGAATCTGTTTAGTGTTCTGCCCCGTCATATCACTCAGAGAACCCTTGGACAAATTCCAAACTGGCCTTGGACAGTGGATGTTTATAGTATTGTGATTTATAATAAGTCCCAAATTTGGTCTTCATCCCCATTTCTGGCACAGAGCTCCTAGAATTCTTGGAATTTCCCAAGTGATGAGCACAATAAAGGTGTTTGTCTTTATGCTAATGAAGGGACTCCTACCACACCCAAGGATGGGTCCCACCCCCTGACCTCAGGAGAGGAAGGAGGGGCTAGTGATTGAGTTCACTCACCAGTGGCCAATGATTTCATCAATCATGCCTTAGTAATGAAGCCTCCATAAAAGCCCAGAAGGATGGGACTTGGATAGCTTCTAGATTGATGTACACGTGGAGATGTGGGGACAATGGTGTCACGGAAGCTCCATGCCCTTCCCCCTGCCTTTCCCTATGCACCTGTTGCATCTTGCTGTTCCTGAGTTATATCCTTATATAATGGTCTAGTAATCTAGTAAGTAAAATGTTTCCCTGAGTTCTCTGAGCTGCTTTAGCAAATTAATCAAACCCAAGGAGGGGTTTTGGGTACCTCCAATCTACAGCCAGTTGTTTAGAAGCACAGAGGCATTAACTTGTGCTTTCGACTGGTGTCTGAAGTGTCAGGGGTTAGGGGACAGTCTTGTGGGACTGAGCCCTTAACCTATGGGATCTCATGCAAACTCTGGGTAGACCGTGTCAGAACTGAGTTGAAATGTAGGACACCCAGTTGGTGTAAGAGAATTGCTTGGGAGTGTGGGGAAACCAACTACCCCTGCCCACCCCTCCCCCAAATCCTTGTAATGACCTAGTGTGTGCCTACACAGGCCGGTCATGGCAGAAACCAATTTTCACAGTGCTGGAGTGAGAAACCCCAGCCTGGAGATAGGGCTGCAACAGAGGTGGAGAAAAGAAACTTACGAAGTTCTGTCCAGAGGCTTCGTGGCCCTGATGGGCTTACGGTAAAAAAAAAAAAAAAAAAAAAAAAACTGGACAGGACATCAGATCCAGTGACAGGTTTATCTGTAGACACAGGGAACCTGGCAGAACTCTCAGTAATTTTCAGTGTCTGTTAGCAAAAGGCAGCCCTGCCTTTGGGAGCACACACGGTAACTTTTACAGCCAGTGTGGCAGTTCTAACAGGTGAGATGATAGACGGCAGGGATGTAACTTCTTTTGGTGCTTACATTCTAATTTTTAAGCAAAATGCCTGTGTTTGGTAGTAATGCTTTAACTTTATCTCATTAAATAAAGGTGAATGAACTATGAACAGCAAGATGTCTAGGGCCATTGCTACTCAAATTAAGAAAGTGGAGGGGCGCCTGGGTGGCTCAGTTGGTTAAGTGTCTGACTTCGGCTCAGGTCACGATCGTGGTTTGTGAATTCAACTCGTGGTTTGTGAATTCGAGCCCCGTGCCGGGCTCTGTGCTGACAGCTCAGAGCCTGGAGCCTGCCTCAGATTCTGTGTCTCGCTGTCTCTCTACCCTCCCATGCTCATGCTCTGTCTCTGTCTTTCAATAATAAATAAACGTTCAAAAAAATTTTTTTCAATGGAATTTTTATCTGGACTCTGGGATGCCTTTGCCTCTTCACTTGTAGAAAAGATGCACAAAAATGATTCTGCATTTTCTGTATCTCTTGAAAAAGCCTACTTTGCTTTCAAACACCTGCAGCTCTGAGCAGATGTTTATATTCTACTTAAACACACTTGGACTTTAATGTCCTTGCTGTTGGTTCCTAAAATGTTAAGTAAAGGAAACAGGGAAAAGAGTGTTTAAATGTAATATTTTAGGATGCCTGACTCCTCATCCACCCCACAAAACTGGTCGCTACTGATCTCTGTGTCGTCGGCACCTGGCACAGAATAGACCTTCATTCAATGAATGAACACATCTGCACAGTCCACATCAAACACCCATCTGCACAAAGACCATCCCATCAGTCTAACTGGAAATCCTCACCCTTGGGAACATGGCCCTGTGGGATGTCTCTTCCTAACCCTTGAATGAGTTTCCTGGGGACCCAGACTATGTCTTACTTTTCCAGGTACCCTGCACACCCTTCCAAGGAGCGTCCCTTTGTTCGACATTTGCTCACCCGGCATGTTTAGCTCTACACTCATTTCCGTGAGCTGAAAACTTACTGGCAAATGAGAGAGAAACCCGTTGAGGCTGACCCATCCAGTGTGCAGTTTTACTAAAGGCAGGGATGGGGCATGTAATCAGAGTTGTCTGAGGGAATCCATGCATTCCTGGTTGCTATTTTAAGACTCTCCTTCTAAACTGATATCCTTCAGGTTTATTTGGTTTAACTCCTGCTCTGGAAGCTGGCTTGTTTCTGCGCATCAGAATGGTCATGAAAGCGGCTCCTCCAGGACTCGGGCTGGACAGCTGCAGAATAGCTGGCATTTTTCTGTCCTTCACTCTGTATTGACAGCAGGTTTGAATCACCCTGCCCTGTTTTCTGTAACATAACCAGGCCAGAAATCATTTGAAAAACATTTCAGATGCCTAATTTGATCTGTTCAATGAGAGGGAGGCATTGCCTGGTACACTTTGGGTTTGGAGATTTATTAAGAACATACAAGGACCTCCCTTTTCTGCCCCTCCTAGTTCCCGCTGATCAGCATGGGAGTGGGGGATCCTTTCACACTTAGGAATATCCCATCAACCCACTGCTTCTAGTCACTTGGGGTAGAATTCTTGGAGCAGTCTGCCCACTCACCCCTTTGCTGCTGGCCACACCAGTTGGGCCTTCTCTGCCTTTCAGCTGAGTCTCTCTGGCTGGTTTTCTTAAGCTCCCCTGGATCTCTGACACAGCTCTTGCCCTTCATACAGAGGGATTCAGGTGTTCTGTAAATGGTAAGCCTGTGTATGCCCCCAGCCAGGTACAAGCAACACTCATGCCTGCCTTTCCCTGAGAAGGGAAGCTTTGAGACAAGAGGGAGGCTGGTAGCCCCCACTCAAGTTCCAGATCTACTGCTAATTCAAAGAGTGATCTTGAGCAGTAATCATACTCTCTGGGTCTCCAGTTTCTCCTCTTTCAGAAGGGGCCTTGCACTAACTGACCTGGGTCTTTTTTTTTTTTTTTTTTTTTTTTTAGAGTCTCCATGCCTAACATGGGCCTTGAACTCACAACCCTGAGATCGAAAGTCACATGCTCCACCCACTAAGTCAGGCACGTGTCCTCCCCACCCCCACCTGAGTGTTTCCTTTCAGCTGTAATGTACGTTGATCACTCAGTAGTGCCAACTTCTATGCCTTTCTCATCCCTTTGCCTTCCTTACTACCTTACAAGTATTGCCAGTCTCTAAGAGCTAACATGACGCTGGATAAACCTTTTTCTTGTCAAAGCCAAAACGAGGACTTCATCCTTGGAAAGTGCCTTTAACCAATACCAGCTCTGTGTACTCCTGAGCCAGCAATAGGCTGAGCCGGCTGAGCCGGCTGAGCCAGCTGGTACTGGCTCATGAGAGCCAATTTCAGAATTTTTAGGCGTTTTCCAAAACTGTTGATGCCATGTTGGTAGTTGGAAATCTTCCCTAGCGGAATATTACCACCACAGAAATCGGCACACTCTGTACATTAGAGCGTTTCTTATTCTTCTCCAGAGAATCGCCTGTTAGATGTTCACCAGCCTACCACTGAAATTCAAATGAAATTGATCCACCAGCTAACAGGTGGAAGACCTAATGTCCTTTCCAATCTTTCTGGGAGTGTTTTTTTGTTTTTTTGTTTTTTTTTTGCTTATTTTGTTTGATTGGTGTGAGGACCCGGTTACATTACTGTTGGTCAGTATCTTCCTAGTTACTGTTTTGCTGAAATACTTGAGCTTTAGGTCATGTATCTTACCATTCTATGTGCAATATCCTTCTCTCGCCCACTGGAACTGCCTCATTCTGTCTTCCAAAGAGTGACCTAAGGCCTTGGGCATAGATTTTTCCTGAAGGTTTAAGGCCATGGAGGGGTTATAGTGTTGCAATGAAAACAGCTGAAAATTGAATATTGGATGTTCCTGTTCTTTTCTTTCTTTTTTTTTTTTTTTAAGTTTATTTGTTTTGAGAGAGAGCATACATGAGTGGGGCTGAAGCCAAGAGAGAGAATTCTAAGCAGGCTCCACACAGTCAGCACAGAGCCCAACTCGGGGTTCAGCCTCATGAACCATGAGATCACGACCTGAGCCAAAATCAAGAGTCAGTTTTTTAACTGACTGAGCCACCCCGGTGCCCCCGGATGTTCTTATTCTTAAAAGTCCTTCCGCTTCCCTGTCACTGGGAATTTCTCAGGGGCCAGCTTTTGTTTTTAAAATTCCTCCTCCTGCTGTACTTAGCTGTCCTTCTTACCCTCTCCCTTTCTTATACAGAGCAGTTTATCTCTGTTTTCTTATCTCCTTCCAGACCCTGCCCTCCAGAGCCTCTTCTTCCATACTTGGCGTGGCCTCTATTCAAGGCATTTCTTTTAACCAGAGCTTCTAAGACCTCTAGTAGCAGCTGTTAAAATCATATTGGTTTTTTCTCATTCCTCTCCAAATGGGTAGCTGACTGTCTCCAGTTAATAATTCATTTTAACTCATAGATGATACACAGCTCTGCTGCACCAATCCAACGTATCCATTTGGTGCACATGTACTAGGTGTTGACTTTGCATTAGCCATTAAGGTTTCATGGAGTCCATCAAGGGCTTAGTGGTTTTTTTTTTGGGGGGGGGATGGGGGAGGGTGAGTGGGGGCTGTGGAAATCCCAATCAGAAGTTACCTGTTTTTCATAAAGAAGAAAATGACTTTTACTCAGAAGAGGGAACTTAGGTAAACCCCTAGAACATGGACTTTGGAACACCTAAGTACCATTTCTGCTCTCTGTTGGACCTTTCAGAGGGTGAAGGCACATCACCATCGCCTAGGAGATCCCGTGAGCTGGCCTGCTTTCCCACGCAGCTCCCTCTGGAGGGCATAGGAGCCGTTCTGTGCAGGGACCCGTTCTCTGTCTCATCCGGTCTGTCAGTGCTCTCTTTTGGAAATGTTCTCCATTCTCCTCCTTCCTTGTTCTTCCCACCAAATGTCCAATTCATCTTTTGTATGTTTCAGGTTAGACTTTGTTTCCTCTAGAAAGCCTTTGCTGACCCCTGAGACTGAGTTTGAAGCCCCTTCTCCCAGTGTCCCCAGCACCCTGCCCTTACTCTCTGGTTGTCCTCATCATGCTGTATGGTTATCTTGCCAATCCTTCCCTAGCAGGCAGGCTCCTTGAGATTGAGGACTGAGCCTTATTCTCTTCTCTCTCCACTGCTGCCACAGAACTTGGTATACAGAGATTCTCAATAGATATTTGTTGGTAAGGTGAAAAAATGAATATGTGGATGAGCTACAGGGTAATTTATTTACAGCTCAGACACTGGACCCAGCAAATATGTACCTGTCATTTGATATTGGACAAGCTACTTAATCTTTCCAAGCCTCAATTTTCTCATCTGTAAAAGGGGCATGTATCAGTGTTTACTTCTTAGGGTTCTTGTGAGAGTTAAATTAGACAGTGCAAGTAAAGTACTTAACACAGTGATTTTTATATAGTACATATGCTCAATCAGTTATTAATGATTAATCATATTGAATGATTGAAATCAGAAAAGCAAATGATAAGGAAATAAGCTGATATTTTTGGTGTATGTACCAAAAAGCAATAACTTCCAGCGTTTAACTGGAAGACAAATTGTCCTACTTCCAATAACATCTAAAGCTGTATCTGTGATTTTCGGTGGTCGACACTAATATTGAGAGCTGCAGCCTGAAGCCATCACAAAGGGTTTCCAGTTAGACTCAAGTTTACTGAAGAAGAGAAATGGAATCACGTGCTTCTGAGAAAAAAAAAAAACCAGAAATCAAATTCCTATTGCTGTTAACTGGCGTAACTAGAATATAGTTAATCAGAATATCTCTTTTTAGTTGTTTAAGGCATTTCTAAAATGTCTTTATTTTGCCTCCGTTTTTGAAGGACTTTTTTTTTAATTAAAAAAAATTTTTTTTGATGTTTATTTAGTTTTGACAGACAGAGCATGAGCAGGGGAGGGGAAGAGGGAGAGAGGGAGACACAGAATCTGAAGCAGGCTCCAGGCCATCAGCACAGAGCCCGATGCGGGGCTCGAATGATGACCTGCGAGATCATGACCTGAGCCAAAGTCGGATGCTCAACAGACTGAGCCACCCAGGCACCCCTTAAGGCATTTCTAATTCTAACCTCTATTAGGTTCCTGACTTCACGTTTATCCCTCATGCATGCATTCACCCACTTAATCTGGCAACATTTATCCTGGATCAGGTACTAGAGGGACAAAAAGATGAAACAGAGCCCCTGGCCTCAAGGAATTAATATTCTGAAACGAGGCCTAGCAAATTTTCCCTTATATGGCCAGATGGTAAATATTTTGGGTTTTGTGAGCCATGGAGTCTCTGTTGTAGTTACTCAGTTCTGCCACTATAGTGAGAAAGCAGCTATAGACAATATGTAAATGAATGAGCATGGCTGTGTTGCAATAAAACTTTATTTAACTTTATTTACAGAAGCAAATGGTGGGCCAGATTTGCTTTGCTGACCTCTCTGCTAGAGGAAGAGTGCTTAAAGTGCGCTTAGTCTGTACCAGACTGGCAGTCAGCACAAAGGGCTGTCCATCCACGAAGGACAGAGGATGGAGAGAAGAGGCTGAGTTGGGCTGTGACCCTCTCTGGGGGAATAGCTTAGGGAAATGGCAGTGCCTTGCGAGGCAGGGGAGAGCTAACTAAGGCCAAGAGGGAGCTGAAGGGCTGGGCCCTGATGTATAAACTGGTGTAGCCAAGAGAGCCGCTGTCCTGGAGCAGCACCAATCAGGCCGGATACTCACAAAGACCTTTCTGCTCTTGGGAGATCTGACTCAATGGCCTTGACCCCCTCCTCAGGATTTCCGCTTTCCTACAGCGCTCTGTGAAGGTTGTATCCAGTCCGCCCCAACAGCCTGCACACAGAAGCCTGCCTCCACAGCAAGCATTTCCTAATGTTTAGTAACTTTGATGACAGTATATTGTGATGTCACAGGGAGGGAAATGGTGCACATCATGTCCCCTAGCTTGCTTGGCCCACCCACTTTTTACCGCTTTTCTCGCTTTTTTTTTTTTTAATGTTTACTTATTTTTGAGAGAGAGGGAGTGCGAGTGGGGGAGGGACAGAGAGAGAGTGGGACAGAGGACCTGAAGCAGGCTCTGTGCCAACTGCAGACAGCCCTATGTGGGGCTTGAACTCATGAACCCCGAGATCATGACCTGAGCCAAAGTTGGACACTTAACCGCCCCTCTTTTCTCTCTTTTTGATGTAACCAAGCAATTTGTTCCTTGTCTTCTGCCAGACAGGTGCTCAAGTTCCCCTCGGCTTGAGCTTCTGGCCCAAAGTGGCTTATCAAGGAATTGTCCTACCAAAGATGGCTCTCCCACCCTAACAGAAAGTCTGGTGCCTTCATTACCCTCATGAACGGTGGCTTCCAGAAATCTTCTGCTACCCCCTTCTCATTCCACACACCCACTCTCATCCGTGGCTTTGGTCCTGCAGGTGTATTAATTTTCACAGAGGAGAACGAGGCTGAAGCAACAAGTCATAGTGTCCGTGTGGACAGACCTCAGCTTGAACCCCACCTTTGCAGTTCCCTGTTGTGTGGTATCAGGCTGGCGACTCAACCTCCCTGAACTTAAGCGTACAGTTCTGTAAAATAGACTCGGTACCCTCCTCAGGGGTGTCGGTGAAGATTCAGGACAAGAACCCAGCTGCCATGTTCAGTCCTGGTTGATGGGAGGCTAATGCTTGTTGTCTTTTCCTGCCTTCGTTTCCTCCTCTAGGTCTCAAATTGGGAGTATAAAATTGCATTTGGGTCTTGGTCACTCATTTACGTTCTCATTATTGCGATATATAACTCTTGATGGAGGAAGTGTAGGCGTTTGCATCTACTCGTGGCATCTGGATTGACAACTGGGAGTGACTAGATCAGTGCTCCGTTTGATAGTATTTGAAACCGCCAACTTTGCTTTTGGCTTGTCAGCCCAATTTGGGAAAGAATGAAAGAGTCAAGTGTGTGTGCCTCTGTTTCCCAGCCCAGACTAGGAGGTGACTTGTAAGGGACCCTTCGTTGTGGGAATAATGAATACGTGCACTGAATGAAGAAGACATGTGTGCGTGGTGAGTGGGGAAGAGGAACACTCTCGATGAAGTTCTATGTCCCATTTTCCATTATGCCTGGATGCAATGGATATGCCCCTGAGATTCCTGGTTATGATTAGTATCACAGATGCACTTGGCTGACCAGATATTACTCTGATCAAGTGGAGAATCAATATATATATATATATATATATATATATATATATATATATATATATATATATAAACTATCCTTGTGGGTTTGATTTTAGTCACTAGGCTTGGGTACCTAAACACTTTACTTCCTTTTAATACTTTGTAAAGAATCAAGTTCTAAAAGCTCTAGGCAGAGGTGGTGAAACATGGCTGGAATGACTTCCTTGATTCCTTTCTTCCACCTTGCTCCCAGACCCGGTTGGATGACCCTCTTTGTTATCCACACTTCCTGACACGTTCCCAGCACCTGGGAAAGTACCTGGAACAGAGGTGTCAAAAATGTTGGAGGGATGGGATGGGATGGATGGAGGGGCAAACACTAAATGTCATGGTGGTTTTAGGGTTCCAGGGATAAACATCACCAAATAACTTTGAGCCCCAATCATATACCCTGGTTACTGTACTTCCAGAATTCATTATTGAAGATGACAGAGGTCCCCTGGAACAACATTTTAATAAGCTTTGGCGTGTGTAAGTGTGCATTAAAACCTCCAAGCTGGTCTGTGAGCAGCCTGGTTTCCACATTATATCTCCTCGCCCTGCACACAGGCGAGAGGCTCCTTGAATTCCTTTTCACCGTCATTCATGGGAAGAGCCCTCTGAGTCTTACAGAAACAGAGCAGATGTTGCCAGGAGTGTCTGAGTCATCTCGCCAGACAGAGTTGTGTGTTCACCAGGCTGCCTCCAGCAAGCCTGGTGAGGTGGATGAGGCCCACGGGCCAAAACCTGCCTTGCCCCCCCACCCCCCACCGGGTTTGGAGAGGAACTAGGAGGGGCTTGCCTCCAGTCTCCGGTCAGCCTGGGTGGGGCCGCAGGGAGCTACCTGCAAAAGGTGGGAGCTTTAGAATGCACAGGGCCTCCGGGGGGCAGTCGCGCTTTCTCTATAGAGTAGGGTCAGGCGGCCCTTGTGCCGGGTCCCCGGGCCCATCCTGCCTCAGAAGACAACCCTTCCACCCATATTGGGTATGGCTACTATACCTCACTCTGAGAAAGCCCAGTATTTGTAGGGGGAATGAAGACAAATCTGTTTGCAGAGCTCTTTTGCAGGATGCTTTTTTCTGTCATTACTCCTTTGTTCCTCGTGGTGAAGAAGGCAAGCTGTGGTCAGCGTCCTCATTTAGTGGAGTCTGTGGATTAAGAAGAACATGGGCTTGAGTGTTTACATTCTTGCTCTACCGTTCCCTAGCCATCCTAACATCTCTGAGCTGCAGTAATCCACTTCACAAGATGCTTGTACGTGAACTAAGGAAATCCTTAAGTGGATTTGTTAAATGGAATTATTTAAATCACTTCGTACCATACCTGGCACACGGTTGGCACTCAGCAGATGGTAGTTATTGGTGTTGGTCTTATCTTTACTTACGAATACAAACCGGAGCTCAGCTAGACTAAGTAACTAACTCCAGGGTACCGAGCTATTAAGTTGGACTTGAGCCCATCCCCAACGTCCTAAAGGTGGGGCTCTGAGCACAGAGCAGAGCAAGACCTTTACCTTGGCACTCCTTCCACATCGTCAGGTTTATCCTGTTTCTCAAAGATGTCTCAGCCTTACAGAAGTTACTAGGATTCATCGGAATGAGCACTCTACTTACAAAACCTTCACCTACCCCCAACTTGTCACAGCCAGGGCTGTTGTATAAAACAAAACAGAAACCTGGAGGAAATTGCTTCCTGATTTAGGTGAGTAAAGCCAGTGAGCAGTCTCCAGGGCCATTTTCTACCTCAGCATATTTCTTCTTTTTTTTTTTCTTTCCAGAAGAAAAATTCTGTCTTTTCATTAAGAAGACAACTGTCAGGTAAAAAGGCTCAGAAGTCTGTGTGGATCAGTGACGTCCGTGAAGCCCTGAACTTATTTGATCTATCTGATACCAAGTGTCTGTATACTTGGCAGAATCAGGATGAATGACTGCCTTTTTTCCTTCTGCTCCTGCACATTTGGCATAATACAATCATAGGTAGTGAATAATAGCGCAATTCAGCTCTCAGTTTCTGCATTGATTCCCCCAGAGAAATACAATAAGCCAGTTCTTTGGTTGGCTTCTGATTTTGATTGGCAGAAAAAATAACAGCAGAAAGATTACATTTTGCTTGCATCCTAAATTTTGGAGAACAAAAACCATACTCAAATTATTGCTCAGTTGTTTGACGTTCCCATTTTTAAAAAGAACTTCCTGGAGGGAGAAATTCTCTTTTTCCTCGGGGAAGAAGTTATAGGTCAGAGGACTTTGCTGTAGGATCTCTGCAAGCTGTTGACAGAGACTCGATGAAAATACTGTATCTTGTACCAAGAAAGGAGCGCGGGCTTTGAAAGTTTACTGTCTCTTCTTGGGGGGAAGGGGGGAGGACAGGAGGGTCACTAGGGTTGCAGCTGAAGTATGCGGACTTTGGGGTAAAGGAGCCTGGCAGTAATCTGTTTGATCTTGGGTGACCTACTAAAGCCCTGTGCCTCAGTTTCCTCATTGGTAAAGTGGAATCATTATTACCTACCTCACTGGATTTATCCTGCAAATGACAAAAGAAAAAAGTCAGTATAATAAAAATGCCTCCTGGCAGTGTCTGGCACAAAACGTAAGTAAGCTCCGTAAATGTTGGCTGTTACTAATATACGATTATTAATATGGTCAGAGGGTCCCCCCCCCCCCCATGGAAACCTTTTGTCAAATAGAATCTTCCGTGTACAGAGAGCTGCTCTGGTCGAAGTGGAGCAGAGAATATATTAAAGCAGGTTGGCTTAACTCCCCTTTTCCACAGCTGCTGTCAACATCCCCCACCCGCTCTGGCTGTCCCCTAAGCTTCTCCATGGAACCCCGGGGCCTTGCACCCTCAGTGCCAAAAAGGGTCCTTGGCTATTCACAAGAGCACACACTGAACAGACCTGAGTCCTGGGCCTGTCCTGACAGGTGTGGCTTTAACCCGTTTTTGCTGCTGTTCAGTGTCAGTGGGCAGAAGGATCAAAGGGGAAAACCAGCCGCCGTAGAAGAGTTCTTCCACATTTACTTTCTTCTAAGTCCTCTTTCTTCCAAGTTGAATGTCTCCATCCTTTCTGGCCGCTCTTTGTTGAAAGTGGTTTACGGTCATCCTCAGATTCTACCCCCTATCCTGGGAAAACTGTGGTTTCTCTGTGCACGGTAGTAGTGTTCACATTCTTCAGTACCTGCTTTTCCAAGTTCAGTATGCATGACAGTCACCCGAGGAGCTAGTTAGAACTCTAACTCCCTGGGTCCATCCCCAGAGAGTCTGAGTGGCTAGGTTTGGGAGCAGGGCCAGCAAAGTTACTTTATTGAGCAAGCTTCAGAGACTGAAGTCCAGTGCCACTCACTGATGGCGAGACCTTGGAGAAGTCATTACCTGCCCAGAGCTCTGTTCCTTCCCTTTTTGGGAAATGAGTGACTTAAAATAACAGATCTCTAGGGCACCAAATTCTGATGTTGTGTACCATCCTAGCTCCGGTCTGAGCTGGGCACCGCAGGGCAAGATCCTCACTTCCTTTGTTCTGAATGTCATTCTTGTATTAATACAGGTCAAGATCACATCCGTTTCTGTGGTTGCTGTGTCCCAGCCCTGAGTCACAGGGAGCCTAACTGTTGATGGAAATCATTTTAGGCATGCCACCGAGCAGCCATTATTCCTGCTTCCTGTTATCATACTCGTTTGGCTTTAGTGCAGAGCCTTAGACTAATCTTATTGTAACAAAAGGGAACAGATACATGTTAAGGATACTTAGTGCTCAGAATGCATATCACGAAAGCATTCTCCAGTCTACTAGATTATAACTTCACAGGAGGAAAGGGGGTACATCATCTTCCTCTCCCTTGTATACCTTTCCTGGTTAGTGACGGTTACCTGTTGGACAGCTATCTTATCTGAGTTAGGTTACGTGCCATTTTCTACCCCCTCCGTGGAGACAGGGTTTACCAAAATGCATACCATGACAGGCTATTTCCTGAAACTGCCCCATAAAATCAGTTTGTGGCAAAAATACATTTAGGAACCATACTATCCCATTATCATTTTGGATATTTCCTGGTGCAAGTAAGCCTAGTAAAGGCTCTGAGAAGCCCTGCAAGCAAGGAAACTGACCGCCATTTAGCCCTCTATTTTCCCAACTTACCTAACCTTGGAACTCCTTCTCTCTATTAATGCCTGTTTGCATTGTTCCTTGGAAAGCATTCTGGTGTAACGCTGGTGTGGAGCCTTGTATTTCGGAGTGTCCATCTTTTGCCCCAAGAGTAAGGGAGATTGGGCTGGTATCTTAGGGGAGAAAGCCTGCAGAATTCCTTGACTAATTCTATCTTGGATGTATTTATAATAGCATACTGCCATTGCACTCTGCCAAAGAGCTGTTAGCTGTGGACAGTGACCTCTTGCAAGAATAAGATTTGCCCCCTTGTAAAGTGTTTATAATCTCTCTGTGAAATTTCATATGCCCTTGAAAGAAGGGAGAAAGTTTTCTGCGGCCAGTTTTGTGCTTTCTTATAGCCATATATGGTACAAGATAGAGAAATGGCTTGACCAATTAAAACAAAAGCTTTCTCCTGAAGCCTGTTGCGTGGCATTTCAAACAAATAGTTCAAGAGAGAGGAAGGGGGTGTTTTGAGGGTGATGTGCCTTCAAGAAATGAAAGATAAAGAATAGGAACCCTTTTTATTTTTAAAGGTATTTTCCTTCAGATGTCAGCAAATGATTCGTCTCCTTACCCAGCCGAGTTGGGAGGGTTTTAATAATATGCATAGGACACCTTTTGATGTGTGATGTGTATGGGGGAGGGAGAGAGAGATTTTACGAACTCTCTTTTTAAGACGTTACTACGGGGGTGCCTGGGTGGCTCAGTCGGTTAAGCATCCGACTCTTAGTGGGTCAGCATCCCACGGTTCATGAGTTCAAGCCCCGTGTCGTGCAGAGCCTGCTTGGGAGTCTCTCTCTCCCTCTCTCTCTCTCTCTCTCTCTCTCTCTCTCTCTCTCTCTCTGCCCCTCCCTGTGCAGGTGCGTTCACTTTCTCTCCCTCCCTCTCTCTCAAGTAAAACTTTTAAGTTTTTTTTTTTGTTTTTTTTTTTTTAAAGACCTTACTGCAAAGTCCTTATGTCGATAAGGCCAACTGCCTACTAATATTTCCAGTAAGCCAACCTTCGTGTAGCTTTACCAGTTTTTCACGGC
This sequence comes from Acinonyx jubatus, assembly GCF_027475565.1. Lineage (NCBI taxonomy): Eukaryota > Metazoa > Chordata > Mammalia > Carnivora > Felidae > Acinonyx > Acinonyx jubatus. The sequence continues at coordinate 39,240,684 of NC_069390.1, read as the reverse complement.
CTTAAAGTGGGATTAGAAAACGTGTCTTGTAAAACTTCAGACCATGTAGTGAACACTGGGTAGGAAAGCGCACTTCGTGATTTTCCTTGACTGCTGTTTCACTGCCAGGAGAGAAACGGATGATCTCATTACCCATCTCTCCACTCCATTTTATCTGAAAGGAGCCACTGAAGAAAAAGAATTACCTTGTCATGTATTAAAAAGAAACACAACTATAATTGCTGCAGCTGTCGAGGGCCCCTTTTTTCCAAAACTTCCTCTGGGGTGAAAAAGTCAGTGAGGAAGACCGGGAACCCCTGCAGCTCACACGATGAAGAGCTGCCTTCAGTCTAATGGGAAATGCACTTGTACATTCCGTACATTTCTTTCTGGCCACACCCTTACAGGATACCGGAGTTTTTGGACGTGACCCTTTCGGGGACCTGTTGCAGCAAAATTTCCACCACAAGTAGAAGGAAAAGCACTAAAAGCACCACCACAGCTTCTAGTCTTTTCAGTTCACTTAGCTTTAAAGGGAACTGGCATCATCAGCCGAGAGGCTGAAGCCCGGCACACCTGATTTTAATTTCGAGCCATGTGGAGGGATCGAGCGTGGGTAGTAGGTTTTATTTGTTTGTTGGTTTTTCCACCAGCCATGCTGGGCACCTATCAGAGCATCAACCATTCTTGTACGTAAGGGAAGTGCGGCTGCTATAACCCCAATACAGGCCGGGAAAGGTCAGGGACCCCAGAGAAGCCTCAAGTCAAAAGTGATGGCCTCTGTGTGGGGGTTCTGGAGGTTTCCTGGAATGGAAGGTAAAATGGAAGGTCTGGAACACAAACGGGGGGCTAATGTTGGGTATGGTGGGGGAGCAGAGAAGGGGGCAATGAGGCACCCCGTTCAGAGCAAACAGCTTGGCCAGAGAGCTGGTGACAGCCAGTTGAGGGAGGAGGAATTCAAGTGATGTAGTTTGCTTGTCTACTAGGCTCTGTTAAAAGGATCGCTGTTCCTTTGACGCAGAAATTGTTTTTTCAGTCTGGAGTAAAATAATACTAATAAAGTGATATGCTGACTACATAATCTCATGTGATTAGTTAACCATCACACTAACAGAAGCTTTTTCTTTAATTTAGCAAATATTCATTGAGCCCTTTGGGGTGTGGCAGTTCTGTGGTAGGAGCTGGGAATAAGGTATAGGCCACAACGGTCAGAATTCCGTGTCACTCGCGGCCAAATACAATCTGATTTTTTTCATTGTGGTAAAATAGGTCTCATGTGATAATTACCATTTTAACTATTTTAAAACATACGGTTCCATGACATTAAGTACATTCACCTTGCAGTTGCGGACGTTACCGCCGTCTCCAGACGGCATCTTCCCGAACTGAAACTGTCCTCGTTGTTGCCCCTTCCCCTCAGCTCCTGGCAGTCATCCTTCTGTGAATTTGCCCACTCTGGGGACCTCTTCTAAGTGGAACCGCACAGTCTTTGTCCTTTCATGGCTGGCTCATTCCACTCGGCATAATGTCTTCGAGGTTCATCCATGCTGTACTATGTGTCAGAATGTTATTCCCCTTGAAGACTGCAATGATATTTCATTGTATGTATATACCGTGTTTCGTTTATCCGTGTACTTATCCAAACAATATCCATTGTTTATCCACCGAGGGACACTCAGCTTGCTTCTGCCTTTTGGCTATTGTTTTTCTGTTTTCTTTTTTTTTTAATTTTTTTTTTTTAACGTTCACTTATTTTTGAGACAGAGAGAGACAGAGCATGAACGGGGGAGGGTCAGAGAGAGGGAGACACAGAATCGGAAACAGGCTCCAGGCTCTGAGCTGTCAGCACAGAGCCCGACGCGGGGCTCGAACTCACGGACCGCGAGATCATGACCTGAGCCGAAGTCGGCCGCTTAACCGACTGAGCCACCCAGGCGCCCCTGGCTATGGTGCATAAGACTGCTGTGAGCATAAGTGCACAAATATCTGCTCAAGTCCCTGCCTTCACTTCTTTTGGATGTATACCTAGAAATGGAATTGCTGGATCATAGTTTAGGTTTAAATTTTTTGAGGAACTCCCGTTTTGTTTTCCACAATGGCTCTATCTTACATTCTCATGGTAGTTTACAAGCGATCTAATTTCTCCACGTCTTCCACAAAGACTTATTTTCTGGGTTTTTTTTGTTTTGTTTGTTTTGTTTTGTTTTTTGAGGGGGAGGGGGTTTGGGTTTTTTTTAAATAATAGCTATCCTAGGGACACCTGGGTGGCTCAGTCGGTTAAGCGTCCAACTTCGGCTTAGATCATGATCTCACAGTTTGTGGGATTGAGCCCCACGTCGGACTCTGTGCTGACAGCTCTGAGCCCGGAGCCTGCTACGGATTCTGTGTCTCCCTTCCTGTCTGCTCCTCCCCCGCTCACACTTTGTCTCTTTCTCTGAAAAATAAATAAAAACACACAAAAAAATTGATAATAGCTATCCTGATGGGTATGAAGTGGTATCTTATTGTAGTTTCAATTTGCATTCTCATGATTAATGATATTGAACATCTTTCCATGTGTGCATCGGCCATTTGTGTATCTTCTTTGGAGAAATGTCCATTTGCCCGTTTTTCCATCGGATTGTTGTATCGCTGTTTGTAAGTTATAGGAGTGCTTTATATATTCTGGCCACCAATTCCTTATCAGATAGCTGACTTGCAAGTGTTTTCTCCCTTTCTGTAGATTGCCTTTTCACTCTGTGAACAGTGTCCTTTGATGCACTAAAGTTTTTCATTTTGATGAAATCCAACTTACCTGGCTTCTCTTTTTTTTTTTTGCCTGTGCTTTTAGGGTCATATCCAAAAAGTCATTGCAAATCCAGTGTCCTGAAGCTTTTGCACTAAGCTTTCTTCTAAGAGTTATAATTTAGCTCTTGCATGTAGGTCTTTGAGCCATTTTGGGTTAATTTTTTTATATGGTATACGATAAGAATCCAACTTGATTTTTTTTTTTTGCATGTGGATATTGTTTGTCCAGCGCCGTTTGTTAAAAGGGCCACCCTGACTTTATTGAACAGTATTAAAGACCATTGGACCATAGACACAAAGGTTTATTTGTGGGCTCTCAAGTCTAATCCATTGGTCCATTTGTCCTCAGGCCAGTACCACACCAATTTGATTACTGTAGCTTTGTAATAAGTTTAGAAATCAGAAACTCTGAGACCTCAAACTTTGTTCTTTTGTAAGATTATTTTGGTCATTCAGAGTCCTTTAAGATTCTATATGAATTTTAGGATGTGTTGTTCTCTTTCTGCAAAAGTCATCATTGGGATTTTGATAGGGATTAACAGAGCAACTTTGTAAAAAACGTTTGTTTAGGTAGATCATCATCCTTATTCTAACTTGGATGTTCTCAGAGCCTCTGAAATTGCAGACACAAGAAGGTTCTTAGAAAGTATGGGTCCCAAACCCAGCTCCATGCCCTGGCACTTTCCTGCCCACTTTCCTTGGTCGTTCTTATACCCCCTTCTCTCTCTTTCTATACCTGCAATGATCCTCCCTAAGAAGGATCAGAGAGAAAACTATGTTTAAGCCCACACTCTTAAGATTAGACATTGATCACAGCAGTGCTAAGAATGCCCCCTGGCTATGTTTAAGGAATCCTCCAGAACTATTTAGCAGATCGAGCGAGGTTCCTGTGCCCCTCTGTGATGTGGTGGGTAACAGAGTTGTCGAGAAATTGACCTGAGCAACTCTGAAAACCGTCTCCAGCCTGTGTGGCTAGAGTCCATGTACTTTCAAACACACACACACACACACACACACACACACACACACGCACGCACGCACAAAACAGGTTTCAGTTATCCTAACAAATTTGAATGCTCAAGATTGACACCTTGACAAATTGTAGGAAATTGCAAACATTTTCCCAGACCCAATTATCAGGTCTTTTCCTGAAGACTACTGAGAGGATTTAGGCGGGGAAATGTCCCCAGGGCAGGTTTAAAATCACAATGGGGGTGACAGGAGCTGGGATCAGCCAGCCTAGAACATGCTCCCTGGGTGCCTGCTGGCATCAGGATCAGACCACCAATGTCCCCCTAACTGGGAGGCCGGGGACAGAAGGGACTGGCAGCCAGTGTTGGCCCTGTCGGAGGGAGAGAGGAAGAAATGCTTATTTATCTGCCTTAGACAGTATTTTCATTTAGAAAGTATTTTGGTTACTGTCAGGGAAGGTTAAGGCTGGTTGCCAGAAAAACCAAACTTTCCCCCTCCCTCCAGGAGGATTAATGTTCTCTGTAAACCCTGAAAAAAAAGCAAAAAAGCCCTTTCTCTTCTTCAAAGACATCCTGTCTGCACTGTTTCAAATGAGACTTTTCCTTCTTGTGGTGGTTTGTCAGTTGGTGGTGGGTGAACCTTGGAAGCTGGTCTTTTAGAACTGAGCTGCTGAGGCTTCAGGGCACAGTCCCCTCGAGGGTCATAAAATCTGTTCAGGGGCTCAGGGATAGGCGTTTAAAAAATGGATTAGGGTAGAGTAGATCAGAGTCTATTGCGTATAATAGTATGTCTTGATATTTTTCAGTTTTGCATATGGACATTTGGATGTTTACGGGGGGTGATGTAATGTGTCATTCTTACTGGTCAGTAGTCCAGACTTGGAAAGCCGTTAGTTTTTAAATGGTCTTTGGCTAAGCAAAGCCTGGTCATGGTGCCACTGCTAGGCTAGCCACTCTCAGCAAAATTCTCTAAACGAATACACACAAAGAAATAAAACTCTAAAAGGTGGCCATTTCAGGTTAGCTTTAAACCTCGTCCTTATTTGGGCCTTCTGGTTTGATTTCTGTTTTGTTGATTACGTTTTCCAAAAGCGTGGACTTAACACAGGTAGGTATTTATAAAATATTTATTACAGATTTTATATATAAAATAAGCATTTCTTGATTTAATGGAGAAGTGTCTCCCCAGCTTCAGTCTTCCACAGACCTGTGTGACCTCTGTGAACCAAATCTGTGTGTTTTTGTTTCTTGTTTTCCTTAAATCGGCTCCAGTTTTAAATGTATGTCTAATAATCATGAAACTGTTCATGTATATATGGGCTAGTTATCTGTTCTATTGCAATAAAATAAATATATGACTTTTAAAATATAAAAATACTCATCCATGTGCCATTGAAAATAGGCTCACCTACTACAGTGGCCCGCATACCATTAATTGCCAGAGAAATACTGATGTTCAGAACGTTCTTTTATGTTTTTCTCTTTCCTCCCTGTTAGATTCCTTTACTCTAACAGAGGTGTGTATACATGAGAGCCGAAACTAGAGCTGTTCCTCATTAGGGAGCGAAGTGCTCTTAATTTTATAGACCTCTCCCCACCTTCCCTTCCCCAGGCTTGTTTTCATAGGATACCAGAATTTCTGAATTCACAAGTCCCTCATTCAAGGCTGACTGTCCCTTGACCCAGCCAGTTTTCACTGATGTCTACTAGTAAACATCCTAAGAGAGCTGTGGAGGAAGAATGTTTGAAGGTAAACACCTGTATGCCACAGCACACAGTAATGATAGAACTGAGGGCTGCATTCTCTGGCCTCAGCCTCACTGGGCCTCTCGGAGACTCACTGAGATTTGAATGGAAGCAGAGTGGAAAAGACTCTAGAGAAATAGCTCATCCTTCTTACAAATGGGGCAACTGAGGCCCAGAGGGGCAAAATGGCACATCGTGGGTCACACTGTTGGTTGGTAACAAAGCTTAAAGCTTCACTCACCTACCCATATCTCTCTCATATTTACTTCACTGTCTCAGAAGCATGGTAAGGACAGTCTCATGCTGGGAATCATAAAATCCCGGCATTAGGAATGGCTGTTTTCCAAAGAAAGAAGAACAGGCCCTAAACAGCCAAGGTCACTGGTGTGAACCTTCAGAATGATGGGAACATGGCAAAACCACTCGTGACCTGGAGCCTCCTTCACTATTAAGGGGATTTCTAGCCATGACATAAGTGCAAAGTATAGATTGTCTTATCCTCAGGTGATCTGGTGCCCTGCAGCCCTACTCAGGAAACTCCTGTTCTAGAAACCAAATTCAGATCATCTCTACAGTTAACAGCTGCAGCGAATAGCCTTGAAATGTCCCCATGATTCCATAACCAGAGGAGCCCACGCCAAATGCTAAGTGGAAATTCTGGAGCTCCGAGTCCTGATAGTGTTTTTTGGTTTTGCCGGAGTTTAGGCTAAAAACTTTTGACTCATGACTCATCAGAAGGCTGTGGCTCTGTTGCCTTAAATATGAATTGCAAAAGTCAAAACCAACCTGCAATCTGATAGCCACATACCAAGGGTTTCCTATGCTCTGGCAGGCTGTCGGACACAAAGATGAGTCAGGGAGTGTGGACCAGTGGGCTAGCCAGCCAACCTAGAGCAGAAATATGGTGTGACAAGTCAGAGGTCATTGGCTCTGTGAAGGTTTCCCAAATGGGAGAGTTAATGGCTCCCAACCCTTAGGTATCATGGTACCCTACACAGCCCTCTGTAGTCCTTTACATTGTTCTCTGCTCTGCTTGAGGCCTGTTGCCTCTTTGGACAGTGAGTTCCTAGTGGGTAGACCTTATTTTGTATTCCTCTGTATTCCCAGTGGCTAGAATATGTAGGTGGCCCTCTAAAATCCTTTTATGGGGAGGTATGACCAAAGTCCTCGGAAAATGCCATGTGATGCCAATCAAGTGGGTCAGTCAGCTTGAAGGTCTCAGCGTGACACAGAAGGCATTTGAGCAGGGGTTTAAAAGACACGTGGAAGTTTCTGGGAGCGAGCTGTTTTGGCCCAGCGTGATATGCGTCCTACCTACATCGTGCGAGCCCTTCCCCAGCCTCCCTCTTTCCCCCGCCCCTGGCCTGGCACCTTGGGTCTGAAGGAGACAACATCTTTAGCTTAGTCTGCACATTTCACTTAGATGAGCCAGGTGTCTGTTTCACTCTGGGTTAGTCCTTGGCTAGTTAGTTGTTGGTTGATTTCTACCTGTGTTTGTTAGTGTTAGAAATACACAGATCTGCTAGGTAGGAGCATTTGTCAAACCATTGCAAGCAAGCTTTCTTGAGGTTCTAAGGCATGTGTGGGAGCAGAGAAGTCCTACTGATCCGTGCACTTACACTCAGTGGAATGTGCCTAAGACTTCTTTAGGAAAGAGGGGCACACCTCTGAATATGATGCAGTTCTTGTGAGGACATTGTTACAACCTGCCCCCAAAGACCCCCTTTTTTTTTTCTTTAGCTCTTATTTTCTAAAAAAATGATAAAATTTATCAGCCATGTTAGTTATCCGTTCCCCTGCTGGACCGTAAATTCTAAGAAGGCAGGGATTTTGTTTTGCATTGATGTATCCCAGGTGCCTAGAACAGCATCTGACATACACATTGAATGAGTGAATATTGACATGAATGAATATATTGAGTGAACAAATGAATACTTTTGCGTCAGATCTGAACCCAGGTTAAGGGAAAGACAGTTGCCTTATGAGAAGTGGAACTCGGGATTGGAGGTCACCAGTATTTACTGCAGAGAGCCAGCCTCTGCACTATAGGCTGCCTCCTTTCCAGAGGCTGGGCTGGGCTGTGCCCCAAAAAGGATGGCATGAACATACCTTAGCAACAGAAAAGTTGATGCCTAAAAAGCACTCCTACCATTTAAGTGCCTCTTGTTTAAATATATCCTTCACCAAAGGAGGTAGCTGTGATACAGTCCCAAGAGCACTGTATCAGGAGACCTGAGTTCAAGTCGCAGCTATGTCCATGCCTAGCTCTGTGGTTTAGGGTCCGTTACTAGCGCTCCCATGAGCCGCGGTTTCCTCACTCATAAAAGGGGGATAGTGAGCCCCTCTTCACAATGTGCCTAGCTCCGTACCTCCTGAACCAGGAGACCCTCCATAAGCAGCGTCAGGCTGCTGGAGACCCTCTGAAAGGCCGGCAGTGTGGGTGGGTTCCCGAGCCTGTTTGCAAGCCGGTCTCCAGCTCTCCCCAGGAAAAGATCCAACAACGCCTCGTGAGTTTTGTTAGGGAGGATTGTGCAGCACCCCCCGCTCCAAACCCAAATCCCCAGTAAGTCAGGAAGATGTATGTGTTTTAAAACATTGGGAGGTCTGCTTTGGATCACCCTGGAGCTGTGGCTTCCCGGAGCAGCTGGGAGTGAGTGGAGGAAAGCCGTTCCTCTGTCGGGAGTTCTCCCGGCTCGGTGCTCATGTCCCACACAGGGGCTGCCTGCACTCGGCTTTGGCGGCCGTTGACTTTTAAATCATAAAAAGCCGCTCTATACACAGTTTACTCTGTTGCTAGAAGGCAGCGGAACATAGGTATTAAAAAAAAAAAAAAAAAACGGGCAGAAGAAGCAGCCGTTAATCCCGCCAGGCTTCTGGGCACTGGAGCAGTTGCGGATGACAAAAGTTAATTAGAAACATGAGCAGTTTAACTGAAAACACTTGTGACAATTGGAAGGGCAGCCTCTCCGGTCAGAGAATTTTTCCTAGGGAACCGTTGTGGGAGAAAGTGGCTGCCACTAGGTAAGTCGTGTTGTGGTGACTTTGCAGACACGGACGTGCTCTTCGGGGGCTGAAGGGCCACATCCTCTCCGTTCCGTGCACCGGGCTGTGTGGGGTGTGGGTGGCACGGCGCCGGGCTCAGCCGTGACATGCCTTCCCAGCCACTTTCTGTCTGACAGCTGCCCCTGTGTGGGCGATAGAGCTGCTTGGTTCTGAGTGCTCGTGGAGGAGGGCATCCCTGATCTTGTTTCCGTGGTACGGGCCGCCTCGGCCAGCAGAACTCCAGCTTGGAACCCGCCCTTCTTAGAATCATTCTGATTCCACTTTGCAAATATCTTGAGGCGTTTCTGAGAAGAGAGTCTGGCTGGGGAAATACACCCTAAGCGCCAAAGGGGAGACCTTGACTTTCAGATAACCTGTGTGTTTTCATGCCTACAGTAAATCGATGTGCAGTTTATACTCTTAAGCTAAAATCTTTTTTAAGTCTTGCCTGAATCCTGCTGGTACCGCTTTCAAAATGTCAACATAGGAAAAAGCGTCTATGCTTTGATAGGACTTAGCAACTTCCTTGGGTAATTATTCTTCTGTAAAGATTATGCTTGGTTTCTCTTTCTTTTTTGTTTCATTTTAATGTCTCTCCTACATTTTCTTAAAGGCGGCTAATTTTCAATTATTTCGCATTAACCGGGAAATTGGGTTGTGGGTTGAATAATTCAAAAACAGTATGTGTTTCCTACATCTTTCGTGGTGTAGGTTTTTGGTTTTTTACCAGAAACGCATGCTTAATTTTGCTTTGCACATGTTGATATTAAGATCAGTGTGCATTTGCACAGCAGATATCAGGATAGGACGGGAAATGTGAACTGTGTGTGATGGAGAGCAGGAGGAAGTCAAGGTGGGATTTAAAAACTTAACCACCGGTGGGGCGCCTGGGTGGCTCCGTCAGTTAAGCGTCTGACTTCGGCTCAGGTCACGATCTCACGATTCGTGAGTTCGAGCCCCACGCCGGGCTTTGTGCTGACAGCTCAGGGCCTGGAGCCTGCTTCGGATTCTGTGTCTCCCTCCCCTCAGCTCCTCCCCTGCTCAGACTCTGTCTCTGTCTCAAAATAAATAAAGATTAAAAAAACAAAGAACAACTTAACCACGGGTAAGGCACGGGAGGGTGGTGGAGCTACCTGAGCGTTTGGGTTGAGAGTGATGAGCTGTGGAACCGTGGTCCACCCTCCCTGGCCGTCAGCGCAGGTCCACAGGTGTAATTCGGGTTTCCTTCTCTTCCCCATCTCTGCAGAGCCGTTGGCGAGCCCAGCCTCCTCCTCCCACCCCGGAATGAGTGAAAATGCACCTGTTCCTCTGGAAAGTGGCAGCAGCCCCTCCCCTGCTAACAGCGGCACCTCCTCGGCCATCCCCCAGCCCGGTGCTGCCTCCAAGCCCTGGCGCAGCAAGTCGGTCAGCGTGAAGCACAGTGCCACGCCGTCCATGCTCTCGGTCAAGCAGCCCGTGCCCGAGGCCCCCAGGCCCAGCTCTGAAGCCATGAAGCCAGCCCCCAACAGTCAGAGGTCCATGCTGGAAAAACTAAAGCTTTTCAACAGCAAAGGGGGTTCCAAGGCAGGCGAGGGCCCGGGGTCGCGGGACACGAGCTGTGAGCGGCTCGAGATTCTACCCAGCTTTGAAGAGAGCGAAGAGACGGAAGCCACCGGTCGCTCGCTGTCCACGGCGGGTCCCGCTTCCAACAGCCCCAAGATCGCCCTCAAGGGCATCGCCCAGAGAACTTTTAGCCGGGCGCTGACCACCAAGAAGAGTTCCCCGAAAGGCAACGAGAAGGAAAAGGAGAAACAACAGCGGGAGAAGGAAAAGGAGAAAAGCAAGGACCTCGCCAAGAGAGCCTCTGTGACAGACAGGCTGGACCTCAAAGAGGGGCCGAAAGAAGACCCCAGTGGGGCGGCGGTGACCGAGATGCCAAAAAAGTCCTCCAAGATCGCCAGCTTCATCCCCAAGGGGGGGAAGCTCAACAGTGCCAAGAAGGAGGCCACAGCCCCTTCCCACAGTGGAATACCAAAACCAGGAATGAAGAGCATGCCCGGGAAGTCCCCAAGTGCCCCTGCCCCTTCCAAGGAGGGGGAGCGGAGCCGGGGTGGGAAGCCGAGCTCGGGGCTCCCCCAGCAGAAGCCCCAGCTGGATGGCAGACACTCCAGTTCCTCCTCCAGCCTGGCGTCCTCAGAAGGAAGAGGCCCTGGAGGGACCACTCTGAACCACAGCATCAGCAGCCAGACCGTCAGCGGGTCCGTCGGGACCACCCAGACCACAGGAAGCAATACCGTCAGTGTTCAGCTACCTCAGCCCCAGCAGCAATACAACCATCCCAACACTGCCACCGTCGCGCCTTTCCTGTACAGGTAGGTGCAGCCGCCCGTCCGCCCTTGCTGGGCCGTGGGCAGAGGAGCCTTTCTGGTAGGTCCCAGGTCTTTGAGGGCAGGAACCCGGCCTGCCCTCCAGGAACATGAAAGCTGACAGCTAACGTACGCCTCGATAAGCTCCCAGTAGAGCCTTACACGTGTGCTTGAGGGAGCAACTAGTACAACACGGCTTGGGGGAGGGGGAGAGAAAGCTAAAGAGAGGAAGCAAAATTCAAGCTGACCCCAGGATGAGGAGGAGTTGGCCAGGCACGTGGGGACCCAGGGGCGTTTCAGAAGCAGCCACAGCAGGAGCAGACGCGGTAAGTGTGGTTTGGTATCACTCAGTGTGACCGGCCCCGACATCGGTCCTAACGTTTTCTGAACGTACCTTAAAAAATGAGAAACACAGATGTCATCTTGCTGAATGGGTGAGACCTCTTCTCACAGAGGCGTTTGTCTTGAGCTTCCAGATCCTCACAGCTGCTTACACATGGCACGTGTTAAGTATTTTTTCAGTCCTTGCTAGAATCTTTCTTCAAGAGAGCAGCATGAAAGGGCAAGGTAGTGATAGGAAGGGATCAGTTTGTTTTTTTAAGTTTATTTTGGGGGAGGGAGGGGCAGAGAGAGAGAGAGAGAGAGAGAGAGAGAGAGAGAGAGAGAGAATCCCAAGCAGGCTTTGCACTGACAGTGCATTGGGCAGCCTGATGCAAGGCTTGAACTCACGAACCGTGAGATCGTGACCTGAGTTTAAATCAAGAGTTGGATGCTTCACTGACTAAGCCACCCAGGAGCCCCAGGGAGAGATCAGTTCTAGAAGAACAAAAGAATCAGGTTATATTGAGGAGACAAGCCTGGATGCTTGCTTGTCTGACTCCATTCTGTCCATTATCTGTCCCCCACACTCTCTCTCTCTAATGGCACATCCATAGGACTGCGGGAGACCACGTGGAGCCAGGTGCCGCTTGCTCTGTGTGCTTGTGGCCTGTGAGAGCCTCTCATTGCCCAGCCTGCACCACGCACCTTTGCAGGATGGAGGACACGGGCTCTGGGTGGTCCTTGGCCATGTGGACAAGTCCTCTCCAACAGATGGCAGCTGTGCTTTAAGGGACTCCCAGAGCTTTGCTCACAGTACCCAGCTTAATCCTGTACTTGAGACGTGGAGTACATTTGGCCATTCTGCACAGCAGAATGTTACTAATACCTCTGCATAGCAAAAGGGGCCTGATGAGTGAATGCCATTATCTAGGTACTTACTTTACAGCTTCTGCCCTAAGTATGTATACATATACACTGCACACACACACACACACACACACGGACACCCGTAGGCATGGACGTACATTGACAGCCACGTCCAAGTATGGACACAAGTTCACATACGTATATAAAATGCTAGTGTGCACATGCACGCATATATTTTCACACCTGTTCACATGCAGACTCATGCCCATACTTTCAGCTTCCTGTGTTTGTGTGGTTCCCCCGAAGAAATGGATATCCCCTCTCTCCCTGCCTGAGTTGTGTTCTCGTAGTCTTTGTTACCATGCCTGCCAACAGTGAGTGGGAAGACTGGCCTGAGTGATTCAGAGTAAAGCCAGGCAGGTCCAGCCAGTGAGGCAAGGCCAGGCTTCTCTTTGTCCCATCCCTCCTTCTTTCTCTTCTGCTTACCCTCCCTCTCAGCAGGGGTCACACCCGGACTTTTTAATTGGGAGAAGGTCATCTTTTTATTACATCCAGTCATTAGCTCAGCTAACTATTGGAGAAGAGTGCCAGGGCTTTTAGATAATGACTCAGCATTCGTCTCCATGCAGGGCTTTTAATACAGTTGTTCTCTGAACCATGGAGGCAGCTGAATTGCTCCCCATGAAATTTTTATCATTCCAGTAACATTAATAGTCTTGAGGTAATACATATTCAAGCTACTGCTCCCAGAGTCTTGATTTGCATTTTCGAAATTAAAATATATGATGGTGTTTGGACACCATCCATTTCACTCCCTTTTTCTTTTTTTCTGGAATCATTTGAAAGATTGTAAAACATTTAACCTCTTTTAAAATTTCACGCTTCTCTGTGAGAGGAAAACTCTTAACGAAAGAGCAAATGTCTGACAAATACGAGAAATGAGAAAATGTCATGCGTATCTGTCAAGCTGTACTTGAATGTCCATGTTCACCCTGTGTGATGTCCCTCTGGCCGCTCTGATGTGCTTTTCCTTCTCAGGTGAGCCGGGATGGGAGTCAGGATGCCTGGGCTCTGTCTTTTATTAGCTTACAAATCCCTGGGTGGTCTGGGTCCCTTCCCTGTGGGAACAGCTATGGAGCACATGCTACATATGTGCAGAGACCCTGCTAAGGCTTTTCATGCCTTCGCCCATAGAATCATCCCCGAGACTTCACAAGCTCGCTACTTTTGAGATCCCCGTTCTGTAGGTGAGCAAACTGAGGCTCTGAGCGATTAAATAACTCACACCAAGTCCAGAGCTAATAGCTAGAAGAGCTAGTGTCTAAACCCAAGTCTGTCTAACTAGAGGGGCCAAGTTCTTAAGCGCCAAACAGTCTTGGCTCTCTGAGTCATTGCAGCTCTCTGAACCTCATTGTCTTCATCTATAGAGCAAGGAGATGAGATGAGATGAGAAGATTTTTTTAAATAGGTTAGACTCCCCTTGTGCTCTAAAATTCTCTCGAGTTCATGGGTTACTTACTGTAGAGAACTTGCCGTCTTCCCCTCCCCAGAACCTGTCAACATTGGCGATGTTACCAAGGCATAAAAGAAAGATAAGTCATCTTTTTGAATCACACTGAATGAATTATATTGAGAAGTGACACGGACATGTATCACTTTACACTTGACTGAATGCTTCTTGAGTCCTGTCACGTGATTTTTGTGGCAGCCAGGAGAGGTCACTGTTGCTAGCCCTGCTGTACACATGGGGGACCTGAGGGTCAGAGGTGTGAAGTGACTTCTCACATGTGCTTGGCTACCTGCAGCCAACGAAATGTTCAGACTCCAAGTCTAATGATCCTTCTAGGGCCCAGCATCTTTCTAGACTTAAACATTTCTCGTTTATACATTCAGTACACCCTGCTTAAGGGCCTGCTCTACATGTGAACTTGAACAGCTTGAGTTCTTACACATCCATGTCAAAAGAGCCAGTCTTTGCTTTCAGAGAGCTCTCTAGTTGAGGCAAGATTTATTAATTAGCTCGCATTGTAATACATCGGCATCAGGAGATTAAGAATGCTGTAGAAACGCACAGGTGGAGCGCTTAGCCAGCAGAGTCAGGGAAGGTTTCCCGGCCAAGATGACATGGGAACTGTGTGTTAAAGGCTGATTAGGAGCAAGAGAGGAATGAAGAGGAAAAGAGCCTTTAGGCACAGGTCACACTAACTACAAGGGCAAAACCCTTAAGGGCATGGTGTGCTCTAAGGAATGAAGACACAGGTGGAAGAGAAGACACGGCAGGGCTGTGTGTACAGGGCAGGGTGGCACAAGACAGGGCTGGAACTGAATACCCATGTGGGGCGTTGTCTACCACAGTTAGGACGTTAGACCTTACTCTATGGGCCATGGAAACCATCGAAGGCCTTTGATCAGAGGGTGATGTGATCGTATCGGTGTCGCAAAAACCAGTGGAGGATGGTGTGGGGAGTAGACTGGACCTACAGACAGTCTAGAATAGAGGCCACAGACTCAGATGCCTGATTCCGACCCAAAAGGTAATGGAAATGAGTGGCCGGGGGTAATGGGACCGCAGCAGAGGGAGTGCTAGACTGTCTAGAGGGAGCAGCCATCACTTGGCACCAGCAGGTGGCGCCCTGCAAGAAAGTCCATGTAGACTTTCTTGTTTTCACTGCAAGTGGAGAAACGGACAAGGCAGAAATCCAGATATTTCTTGTGAAATCTCCCAATTTTAAAACGTTGAAATAAATTCAAAAAGCTTCAAAATACTACACAGACCAATAAGAATCTACGGGCTGGTTCCGACACCTGGCTGCCGTTTGCAACCTCCAGGCTGGAAGCAGTGTTTACAAAGTGCTTATAGGTCAGAGATGATGAAAGCCTGGACTCCAGCCAGTGGGTCAAAAGGAGCAACACGAATCCAAGAATCCTCAAGGGGTGGGGACTGCAGGAATTTGGAATTGACGGCTTCATTAGGAGGGCAAAGGTGGGGAAGGATGGGTGACTTGAGGTTTCTCGGTACGTCCCCCACGTTTAAGACAGTCCACGTTCCTGGCAAACACTTTTTTCATGGAGGGTGAAGTCTGGGTGAATGAGTTCAGGACGCTAATGAATTAATAGCGCTATACCCAGGGTTACGCATCTGAGTGTAATTACACATTTGCACGCCACGCCTAGGTCAGCCGAGGTAGTTGTGGCAAGAACGCATTGCATGAAGCAGTGGCCTTGATTTACTGGACAAATAAAGGCACAGAGAAGGTTTGGGGAAGTACAGATTTCGAAGTGTTGAAATAATGATCGATGAGACCTTTCATCTCCGAAGATCTGAGCTCTGAATCCGAGACGTAGAGGGCCAACACACCTGCTTGGCACCCACTCCTGACCGGTTTTGTAGTCACCTTTCCAG
The DNA here is from genome assembly GCF_027475565.1 of Acinonyx jubatus. Taxonomy (NCBI): domain Eukaryota; kingdom Metazoa; phylum Chordata; class Mammalia; order Carnivora; family Felidae; genus Acinonyx; species Acinonyx jubatus. The sequence continues at coordinate 39,225,223 of NC_069390.1, read as the reverse complement.
AGAGAGCCATGACAGGAGGATTTGGGGAGGGCCACGGGGCTGTCAGTGGAGTCATCTTTATGCTTGACTTTCTGGTATTGCTGAGTACTTAGAAGTTGCTCTTTGGCGGAGGTTAAGTGATCCAAACCACTCAGTACTCTCCAGCCTTTTTCTGGCCAGACCTAGCTCCCTGATAGGGATTCGGAGAAGCATTCCCCAGTGAGGGATTGCAGACCCTCCGTTTGGGCAACGAATATTTCATCTTTTACAGTTCACTGGCTCTCTCCGTTTCTAGGACATTGCTCCACATGTGCTGATGAATTATTTAGAGTCAGTCTGCTGGTCTGCTCTGTTCTAAAGCGTCTCGTTGAAGGGGGTGATGGCGTGTGCTGTGGTCAGACCACAGTGGTCCAGATGTGTTAGCTACTGCTCGTGACAAGTGTGTCTGCTTTGGTTTGTGTGTGAAGGTCCCAGACAGACACCGAAGGGAATGTTACTGCTGAATCCAGCTCCGCGGGCGTGAGCATGGAACCCACCCACTACACTAAGAGTGGACAGCCTGCTCTGGAGGAGCTCACTGGTGAGTATGGAGCCCCAGAAAGTCTGTGTCTGCTGCCGATGAGACCTCCCATATAACCACCCGGCCTGATTGGAGTCGCCTTACTGTTGCACTGACGGATAACCTAAACAAAGTTACTAGTGTTATTTTTTGTTTTCCTCCGTCTTCTCTTTCTTCCCTGCCCTCTCTCGCACAGTCTACTCCCTTGTCCCCAGAATTATAAGTAAATCTCTTGCTTACTGGCAAATCCTGTTTTAATACATGTTCCATTTCAGTAGCGGACCTGGGCTGCTCTGACACTTAACTTTGAATCTCCTTGTTCAGTCTTCAGATAAAGTCACTTTCGAACAAGATCTGGAACTATCATATCTTGCCTTTTTTTTTTCTTTTCTGTATGGAAGCACTGATTGAAAATGTATTCTTGTCATCCTGCATTAATCGGAAAGGAGAACACAGCATGCTTCTTTTACCAAAAATAAACATTTGGTAAAAAAATAAACATATCTAAATTTTATTTAAGTTTAACCTAGACGATGATGATTAAAGGGCTATTATGTTACATGAAAACATAAAATCCACAGTTGCCATGTAGTTAATTCCACGGGTATTGATTTATTAAGGTTATAAACCTGTCACATCCTCAAAGGAGAAAAGTTAGCGTATGAGTCAGGATTCCTACTGCGCTGCATTCGGGGTTTATCACCACCTCTGTCTGTCTGCCCTTTTCCCCACTTCTGTGTCCTATGTTCCAGCAACTTCTAATCAGGGAAGTGAGTGGTAAACCACACATTTAGCAGTGGTTGTGTTATTCTTTGCATATCTTACCACTTCCAGGGTTGGCTTAAAAATCGAATCCATGTTTCAAGTCCATTTATTAGGCTAAATATCCACGACCACACCGTTTTAATAGCCACATCACAGCTGTGGAGTTGGTCTGCAGCCCATGTGAGGGGATCATACCCATCTCACCATTAGCTCTGAGTATTAATTTCAGAGGATCTGAGCTATTTAACTATTTCCTTCTGGTTCTGCTGGCCGGGCACAGTGATGAGGCAGAGCTTTCAAGCCATTTAGAAGTGATCCATCTTGCAGTGGTTCAGGACCCCACATTTGGGATTGATCTTGTGCTTCCTTCCCTCCAAGCTTTGTACCTCCTTGCATATGAGGACATGGCTAGCCCAGCAAAAGGGCCCGCTACGAGAAGGGTGTGGCGTTCAGTGACTACTCAGGTCTCCACACACATTCCAGACTGTATTCTTATGGGCACACATCAAAAGAGGCAGGCTAGTGCTCCAAGAGCCTGGCATATATCAGATGTGTGTCCCGTGGAGTCATGTGGATTCATGTCAGACTCTGAGGCTCTGCAAAATTCACATTTGAAAAGCAGAAGCAGCGGCCAGAGAACATTCCACATCACACTTCCCTCCCTTTTTTCTTCCTTCCTTCCCTCCTTCCTTTTTTTTTTTTTTAAATTGCTAAGCGGAATTTCTTAGAGTGACTTGTCTTTACGTTCAAGCAGTAGACATCACATGTGTGACTAGGCTGTGAATCATTTTATGGACACAACGGATAGTAGTATAAGGTCGAATTCACCTATCCACAGCTGATCCCTTGAAGTGACAATGAGTAGCGGGTATATTTAGAAATGGACATTTATGACACTGACCGATTGCTTAGCTCTGCCCCTCTTCAGGTGGCGAACTAGGTGGGTTTTCCCCTGGTGCTTTGTCATCTGTATGACATTACAGTCGAGACCTTGTAACTTGGATCATAGAATCAGAAGGGAGCACACACACCTGTTGATTATCCAGTCCACGAACCCCTCTGTCCTTCACTGACAAATTGTCTCTCAGTCTCTGCTTGAATGTTCGTGACAGGAAATCATTCCTTCGTAAGGCAGCCCTTCCATTTTTTTGTTGGCCTTCACTGGTAACAGAAATTCTTTATTCTTTCGTTTCTAGTCACTGGATATAATCCATCCTCTTATAGCCCACAGCTAATTTCCATTCTTTGTCGTACAACAGCTTCTCCCTTGAGCCTCCTCCCTCCAAGGGAAAATCCCGGGCTCCCTCCACGTTCCTCTTGTAACACCCTGACGTCCTCCAAGGTCAGCCCTGTTGGGTCACAGTGTGGTGTTCTGTCCATCGTGGCCGGTCGCCCAAGGGAGGGCTGACCTTGTGAATACAGAAGAGCTGCAGAGGGACAGGGAATACCTTAAGACCTCTGTACGCGAGCAGAAGGGGCCTCCATTTCCACCGGAGCATAGTTGTGTGTTCATTCTGCTCAGGCTGTGAGCTGGTGCACATCCTTGCTCACATCGTGCAGCCTCTGAGGAGACAGAAACGGCAATTGAGAATGTGATCACCTGAGCAAGGTGGGTGGGTCCCAGTTTGCGCTTCTGCGCTGCTCTTGGAATCTGGTATGTGTCGTGCTCTGGGCTGGGGCTGGGGGGTTGCAGGCGTTTCCCAGCACAAAGCCGCATGCCCCAACAAGGGAAACAGGAAACTCGAATTCAGCAAGCCCTCATTTTGTGCCAGGCGTATCATAAGCATGTCATGCGATCCTCCTACTGCCCCTTTCAGGGAAGGTTTTTATCCCCATTTGACGGATGACATTAAGAAAGGATCAAATGACTCACTCGAAGTCAAGCGGCTAATAGATAGCATCGCCAGAGTTCAAACCTTTGTCGAAATGCAGGCAGTCTGCGCTTTTTCTTTCAGCCCTACGCTGACCAAACATTTTTGGACAATAAATATCTCTCGGGCAACTGCGGATTTGTGTGAGAGTTACTAAGAGTAAGGGTGAGATACCTTCCCATCTCAAAGGTCTTTTGAATTTCTAAAGGAGAGTTTACAGGTGAACATGCCAATTAGGAGAGACATGGGAAAATAGGTACAATTATGGTGCTTTTATAGGGGATTAAGTTAACTAATTGGGAAGTTTGTGCCTAGATTTAGCTTTCTTTATTATTAATTTATTTTAAGTTTGTTTATTTTTGAGAGAGAGAGTGCACATATGTGCATGGGAGAGGGACAGAGAGAGAGAGTGAATCCTGATGAGGGGCTCGATCGCACAGACTGTGAGATCATGACCTGAGCTGACATAAAGAGTCGGATGCTTAACCGACTGAGCCACCCAGGCGCCCCTAGGTTTAGCTTTGATCAATGTTTACTGCAGGGCCTAGAGCTGTCCCAAGGATAGTACCTTTTTGGCCTTCTTATGATAGACAGAATATGGCCAAAGTGACAGCAAAAGATACTGGATAGGCCAGGAGATAGATGTAGTTACATTCTTCCAGTGCCATGCAGGAAGGGAAGTAAACTTTCATCACTGCTTTTGTTTGAAAACACACACATATATGTATGTTCAAAGAATTGGGTGGGACATGCAAGCCTGGACCACTGTTCAGATAAGAGAAAAATGCCCTCCAACTTTCTCTTGGTTCAAAAGGAGGAGAAAATTGGAAACACTTGGTATTTTCAAGGACCGGAGAGTTTGCTAGAGCAAATTTCCTCCATAAAATCACACATGTGTCATTCAGTCCATCGCCCGATCTCCAGGCACTACCGTGTCAAGAACAACTATAGAAGCTTTCTGCCTCAGAAAGAAAGTCAGTTCCATAACATTTCTTAGCTGCCTGTTCCCTTATTTAAATTATTTTTAATGTTTATTTATTGTTAGGAGACAGAGACATAGTGTGAACGAGGGAGGGACAGAGAGAGAGGGAGACACAGAATCTGAAGTAGGCTCCAGGCTCTGAACTGTCAGCACAGAGCCCGATGCAGGGCTCGAACCCGTGAACTGTGAGATCATGACCTGAGCTGAAGTCTGACGCCCAACTGACTGAGCCACCCAGGTGCCCTGTTAGCTGCCTGTTCCCTTATTAATGACAGCTGCTGGGAGTTCTATGTAGTAGTTCCTGATGTCAATTCCACTCGCTGCTGCCTGCCCATGTGTACCAGTTCTATGCGGAGATGTCCTTAAAAATGTCGCTCAAAGCTTGAGATAGTCACAGGCTTTTAAGGAGCCTCGATTGTGGTTCTTCGGCAGGCTTCTCAGCCTTCCCTGGAATTACTCTGAGGGACAGGTGTTTGCTTCCTTCCATCATTCTTGTCATTATTCCCCATCTCCTCTGCCCCATGTAAGCCCACACGAAGCAGAAGAGCCAGAGAACCCAGAGCAAGGCTTCTCTGGAGGGCATGTGGCTTCCTAGCTTGTGTAGGGCCCGTTTCTGCTGGTACCCTTATGCCAGCTTGACCTCTGACTGGCCGGGTGTTCTGTGGAAAATCTTGCCCAGAGAATGGAAGTTTCATCCCCTGAAGAGAAACCCTCGGTCCTCTTGATGGCTTCCTGCTCTGCAGCACCAGCTGGCATGACTTAGTGCCTGAGGTGGATGCTGTGCTCAGGAATCTCCAGGCCCTATCCCGTTTACAGCTGTCCTACGTCGGTACTGTTACTGTCCTCTTTTGAGGACTGTAGAATCTGAGCGATAGAGAAGGTCAGCACCTTCCCCACGGTCACACAGCCAGTGAGTTAGAAGGACTGGAATTTGAGATGACATAAAAATCCAACAGAAAGAGGCAAACCTCTCTCTGTAGAAATATTTGTGATTAATAAGTGAAGATCTTTTAGGCACTGCAAGTTGTGTTTACCAAATAGGGCTGGTAGAAAGCAGAGTGTTACCACCAATGGGTGAGAAAATAAAATGCTTCACCCACTTCTGTACGGGCAGAAAATGATTGGTGGGAGGTGCTTAGACCTAACTTGTGTTTGTCTTTATTGGAGACAGTTTGTAAATGTGTTTGCCCTTCAGGCCAGGTGCTTTGCTTCTCCTGCAAGGTAGACTTTACCTGTTTCAGAAGGGACCTGGAGGGAAAAGAAAGACTTCTCTCCTTGGATTTAGCGACTTCCTTTGGGTGTCCATCCATCCATTTGTTCTCAAATCCTTAAGCGCCCACAGTGAGCCAGGCCCTGAGCATCGAACATGGCGTGTTCCGTGGAGTTCACGATCTATCAGAGGATTAAAAGTCTTACCCCTCATCTTTCCAGGGGAAGACCCTGAAGCTCGACGGCTGCGAACAGTGAAGAACATCGCTGACCTGCGGCAGAACTTGGAGGAGACCATGTCTAGTTTACGGGGAACTCAGGTCACACACAGGTGAATGAATGTCTTCACTGCATCACGGGCGACTTGATTTTCATGCAGCTTCTCCTATGTTTGTTCATGCCACCAGCAATGCGACTTGGTTAATAATGGAATGAATAATTTTGATCCCCAAAAAGTGCTGGAATTCACAGAGCAGGCCATCCAATGTGCAGAAGAGAAATGTCAGGGGCAAAAATCAGTATAGACTGGTTCCTCCCCAAAGCAGAAGGTCGCTAAATCCATTTGTCAGTGGATATTGTGGACCAGTTCCATTTAAATTTCACTTGACTTGCATTTTCCAAGCCTGTATTGTGCTGTTAAAATGAGCAGGTGAACTGTATTTGACCTGCGTGATAAAGTGAATAACTTGAATTCCTACCCAGTCTTCTGATACACAATGCTCTGTAATGTTGTTAGTCATGCCCGCGTATAAAACACGTAAGGAAATATTTATAAAAACTTATGATCGTGTTTAAACTGTGATTGCGTTGGATGAGATCTAGGATTACATTGGAAACATGCATCAGGTTGTTTTCATTGTTGAGCGTGAAGTCGGAGAGGTTGCAACCCTCTGACCCCCTTCGTGGATTTTGGCAGAACCAAAGTTGACGGTTTGCCTTTGGCCTTGATGATGAAGGCAAAGTGCTAGTTACCCCGGTAACTCCCAGGGAGTCTCCCTTGCTTCTCCAATTTCAGTTTCTTTGATAAATGAACATAGCACAGGGACAGCAGGGCTTCCCCAACTCCCGGCAGCTTTGGCAGAACGGGGCTGAGCGCTGTGGGTTCTATCTTAAATGAGACAGGAGCCTGAACCTTAGGGGTCCCCAGTATGAGGGTAGTAAGGCCGCTTCTAGGATGAAAGGGAAACAAATAGTTGAGGCACCAAAGTGGTTCTTCCCGAGGACAGTAAACTTGACGGGTCGTAGTGTGGTGCCCCCTTGCCAAACCTTTATGTATTTGATGGCATGGAGCCAGCTGCTAGACCCCGTGACGCCGTGATCAAGTATGAAACATCCCTCTTTCCACCTTAATCACCGAAACTGACTTGCTGGGGGTTGTGGCAGTTTGGTGGCTTTCTTGGTTTGGGCTAGGACAGTCACGATGACAGCGGGGAGACCTTTGATGGCTTTTCTTCAGGGAAGGCTCTCTCAGCTCAGTTGGGAGAACCCAGTGCGCTCTGCGGAGGTACATTAACCAGCCTGCTTGTGCCACAGGATCTGCAGGGCTGGAGAGAGTGATGGAAGAGTCTTTCTAATGGCCAGGGATGCACTCAGTCTCCTGGCAGATTCAGATCCTTGTAACTTAATTTATTATGGACCTTAAACCTGGGTAATTACCACTCTCCCAGCCTCTCGCCCCTGAAATTTAGTTGTCCTTTTGGACGAGACGTGGGAGAAGCAAAAGTGTGGGGGAAATAGAGCTTAGAGTTACAAAATCAGGGCTCTCCCCACCTGCTTGGTGTAGAGGGAGCTGAGCACGTGACAGGTGACACTGGGAGCTCGGGAGTGGAAAAGGGGAGCTGTCACACAGCATCCTGGAATGTGTGGGTCAGAGGATGTGTTATGCCCCCTCCCTGTCATTTTGGCATTTTTCCTTTTTCTTGGGTTGGAAAGAAGAGTCCAGTAGTTAAGATCATTTCATTGAAGTCAGGGGTAGTGGGGATCTGGTACCATGTTTTAGGGGGAAGGTCTCTGCTGGGCTTCTCAGAGTGTTCTATTCACGTACAGCTTCGTCTTCTCATTTTTAACAGGAAATACAGTGGGTAGTGCATTGGTGGCTATTGCTTGATGCTGTTTCGTGTATGGGAAGTATTTCATAGTTTTTAAAAAAAAAATTACATAATTCTTTAAAAAAAAAAAAAAAGCTACAAAGGATCCCGAGTTAATGAGGTTCTAAGCCAAGGCCGCTTTTATGTTTTCAGCACGTTGGAAACCACATTTGACACCAACGTCACCACGGAGATAAGTGGGCGCAGTATCCTCAGCCTGACAGGCAGACCCACTCCTCTGTCCTGGAGACTCGGCCAGTCCAGCCCCCGGCTCCAAGCGGGAGATGCCCCCTCTATGGGCAACGGGTACCCGCCTCGAGCCAACGCCAGCCGGTTCATCAACACCGAGTCGGGCCGCTACGTGTACTCTGCCCCTCTGAGGAGGCAGCTGGCCTCCAGGGGAAGCAGCGTCTGCCACGTGGACGTCTCAGATAAGGCAGGAGACGAGATGGATCTGGAAGGCATCAGCATGGACGCCCCCGGCTACATGAGTGACGGGGACGTTCTGAGCAAGAACATCCGGACTGATGACATCACAAGCGGGTGAGTCCCTGGGGCTTCTCTCTCTCCACAGAGCGGGAGAAGGCTTGGCAGCTGGTTTCTCTCTGGTGGGGCTTTGTGTAAGTTCTCTGAGATCAGACTGTCTACTGCACTCTGCTGTCCCTGTCAAAGGTGGTGTGGTGTGAGGGGGAACTTTCTGGGCTGACAGTCACCAGACCTGAGCCCCCAGTCCAGACTTAGCCAGTAACTTGCTAGGGGAGGTCTAGCAAGGTTCCACCAGCGGCCGGAGTGACACTTGGCAACAGACTGATTGTGTTGGTCCTTTAAACCAAGACTCGTGCCTCAGATGGAATCCAGACTCCTTAGTTCGGCCGTCGCCTTCTTAGAGGTCCTCTTTCTCCATCCGTCTTGCTTCCTCTGCTTCCTGGCTTCCTTCTCTTCCTCATTCTCATCAAGCTTCTTCCTGCCTCATGGGCTGTGGGCTCTCCACCTGGATTCGGTTCCTGTGATCCTCGGCCAGCAGCTCTTTGGAGGAGCCCTCCTCGACTACTCAGCTTGAAGTAGTTATGTGGCCTGCCCCGTGCCCTGATCATCTCCATCGCCGTCTTATGCTCCCCCGAAAGCTTGTCCCTATTGGAAATTATCCTGACGACATGTTTATATTTTCTTGTCCCCCTGCCCCCTCCTGCTTGCCACAATAAAGCACCATGAAGGAGGGACATCGTCTGGCCTATTCGCCGCCTTATCCCCCATACGTGGTACATACAGAAACTTATATCATAAATATGGCTGACTTCATGAATGTGTGGATTGAGAGATGAAGGAAAAAACCCAGCCGCCCTGTTTCTCCATTTGTTCACATGGGAACTTAAAGTGAGCGGTGGGATGATGTCTAAGTGGCCCTGTGGCCACGTATGGCACGACGCAAGGCTTCCTGATATTAACTTCACTCCCAGATCTCTGTGAAAACTGAAGGCGCCCCTGTTTATTTCACTTGCCTGAGACTTGTTCATTTGAGAACTTGTGCACAAACTCTCCAAGATCTTTTCCTCCTCTCCCGAAATTAGCAGTCAGAATTGCAGCTAATAGAAATCAGGCGTGGGGCACCTGGATGGCTCAGTCGGTTAAGCATCCGACTTTGGCTCAGGTCATGATCTTGCACCCCGTGGGTTCGAGTCCGGCCTCGGGCTCTGTGCTGACAGCTCGGAGCCTGGAGCCTGCTTCGAATTCTGTGTCTCCCTCTCTTTCTCTCTGCCCCTCCCCTGTTCTCACCCTGTCTCTCTCTCTCTGTCTCTTGCTTGCTTTCTCATTAAAACAAACAAACAAAAAAAACCAGTCATAATAATCGTCCTGCTCATTTCCATGAACAGAGTGATCAAGACCCCCATGGGTGAGTCAGTATTTAAATTATTTTAACGATAGCTAATGTTCCCACTACGTGCCGAGCACTGTGCTTCATATACGTTATCTTGTTCTGTGTCACGGCAAGTAGGTGATATCATAATCCCCATTTTTATGAATGAGTAGGAAGGTTAAAGAACTTGCCTAAGGTCTCAAAGTGATGAGGAGACAGAGCCCAGGGTTCGTGGCTTCAGAACCTGAGCCTGTTATTAAACCATCTTGTCCAACATTTTATCACTACACTAAAATAGCACAACTACTGGAGTTTATTTCAAAATTAATTTACTTTTGCTCAGTTTTACTTGTCTTAGTAGAAATGTTCTTTCATTTCATGAAAACCTCAGCTATAGACATGCTTTGGCTTTCTGCCCGTCCCTTTTAGAACCATCTTGGTGAGCAAAATCTTGGAAGACAGGAGCCACCAAACCCTTACAGTGGGACAAATTTCTGCTTTCCAGAATGGCTGGGAACACTAATGGACTAGTAAAATCTGGTTAACCGAGAGCATAATCATATGTTGCTAGTTTTCCATAAGCACGAAAAACAATCAATCACATATACCTATTACTAAAATTGCCTGTAATTTAACCTTTTTATTATTATTTAGAAGACTTTTGGTGTCCAGTGTGGCCTCAAGATTATCATTACCAATTCCCACTGGAATATGCTACGACAATATTTTTTAGTGATTCTGAGATTTTTTTGTGCGTGTGTCCTCTAATAGTTAATTTTATTGTCAAGCTAGTCTTCTAATCCTCAGTAGACGGTCAGTGTCTGATTTTGAGGTAGTGTTTACAGTTTCCACAAGGTGGCGTCATTGGAACACTCTCCACTGAACCTGAGTGCTGTCCCAGTGAGATGGTCCTAGATTTTTAGCTCTTCAACCATAACCTTTATCCCTGCTAAGTAGCACAAATGTTTACATTTCAGTTCCTGCTTTGGGAAAGCTTACATTTTTAGCAAGTGAGATATGCTCAGAGCAAGTGCAGATAAAAGTGCGGAAATGTAAGCAAACCACCCAATTATTGACACTGGAGAACTCTGGTCTGGTTTCCTTCCCCATTTCTTTTAATGCAGAACTTTACCTTCAAAATGAGGAGAGGGAAGCCCAGATGGCACCTAATGCTCTGGAACACGAGTTAAGTAAGACTCCGCTCTATGGAAACGCGTGTTGAGTTTTCTGTTTTGAGGCCAAGTTACCTGTTTGCCTTCCTATGCTGAGTTCAAGGCAGGTTTAAGGTTCTTTGTACTCTTTTCTTTTTCCCCTTATACATGTGACTATATGTAGGTGTTGAAGGACTGAGCTATTCTTCCGTGCTTTGGAATCTGCTAAATAAGTCCTTGCTGAAGCAGTGGATGTAGTGGAAAGAAAACAGACTGAGTCGTGAGCCTGAGCTGGAACCCTGCTTGGCCCCCTTGCAAGCTCTGTGACGTTAGTACAACATTTAACGCCCCTAAGCCTTGCAGCACTACAATTAATATGGTCTTTACCCCTCTACAATTAGATAGTTCTCTTTGAGGTTGTATCTGGTTAATGGCAAATATCTGATGAAGACACAGGGTTTCAGACAGGATCTAGATGTCTTATCAACCTCAAACATCCAGACACTTGAAAACAGTGAGATGATTAAAGTGTTCATCCAGATGTTTGTTTGGCTTAGTGGGAGCGGCCTTGATGTGTGAGTAATATATAAATCCGTGTGGAGGCTCTTAAAGTTTTTGTAAAAGTTTACACCAAGTTTATCTAGAATGCCTGATGTGGAACTAAGCTTGGTTTCTGAAAACCCATGACCTTGGGGTTTAAAATGACACACTGTACCCCCCAGCTTGGTCTAGCAGCTGTTTTTTGCTGTCTCTAGTTCATTGTCTCCACTGGATATGTATGCACATGCACCTGTGTGTATCATTCAATTCTCCCTAAGGTGGGGCTGAAATTACTCTGTTTCCATTGAGTTTCGCTAAGAACCTAATAGCAAATGCCTTTTGTCTTTATGAGTGTGTATTTATTAAACTCTTCTATCGCACTTAGTATGCACCAGGCGTGACAAAGAACTTTATGGTTGTCACCTGACCTCACCACTTCCTTTTATTAGATTGATAAATTGGGCTTTGGCTGTACTTCATGGAAGAGAAATTAAAATAACAGACGAAGATGTTTCTTACTAAGTTTTGATCTGTGAAGTCAATCCATTTACTGATCTTCTAAAAATTCAAAGTGCCATATGGTATAGAATAAAATTAAAGGGACCGGCTTAGCGTCCATATGTTTGGAAAGATGATTTTTTTTTTTCCCCTTTCAGAGGAGGCACTCAGTTGTATCATGTTCCTTTTGCAAGAACCTTTGATGACTTCCCATTTCTTGTAGGAACAGATCTCAACTGAATGTGGGAAGCTCTTTATGGTCTTTTCGTCAGCTGCCCTCCCTTCCATAGCCCCGGCCACAGCCCACCTCACATGCCCCACGGTCCCCACTGCTCTGGGTTACCTGCTGTTCATTACCAAAGACTATGTGTCCTGTATGTGTAAAGCTTGGTGCCTCACGACATGGCTATTTCTCCATGGCGTTCCTTTCCCTCAGGCCCATCTGACTGATTCTAAAAAATAAACATCCTCCACCAAAGGTGGAGCTCCTGGAAGGCAGGCAGTGCTCAGTATTTTTCTAAACTCAGAGACTACAAGTGGGTATTTAATGAATATCTGTGCATGACCTGTTCTCCATGCGTACCCTCCCAGGACCTTGAGCTTCTATAACTTGCCACCATCAGCTATAAAACCCAATGATACTATCTACAGACCTGGGAGAAAATCAACCTCAGCTGCTTTGTCTTTTTGGTGCGATGCATAGCTCCATCTAGTGGCCAGTATGGGATGTGGTGCTGTGGTTTTGATTGCTTTTAATTCTGCCTTCTGTTGCTTTGGGACTCAGGGCTCAGGAAGTGGTAAGTCTAGTAGCTGGTTTGTCTTTCACATGTGGCCTGACCAGGAGTGTGGTGTGGGAGGGAAAGCAGGGTTGGGAGCAAGCTGGTCTTCCGGGCTGGCTCTGTGATAGCTGCAGTCTTCCCCGTTAGGTGTCAGGGATTTCTCCATCAGCAGATAGTACATGTGTGCTGGTCCCTGCTGGGGGACTCTGATCTTCGGAAGTAGAGCAACCCATGCCCCCTGAATTTCCTATAGCTCCGTAAATATGTCGGGGCATGTCTTAGCTGAGGCGGCTCTAGCAAAATACCTTGGACTGGGGGCCTTAAATAGCAGACACTTACTTCTACAGTTCTGGAGGCTGAAATCCAACATCAGAGTGCCAGCATGGTCAGGTTCTGGTGAGTGCCCCCTTCCTGGCTTGCTGTGTCCTCACATGGCAGAGAGAAGTGTTGTGCTGTGTCTCCCTTTTCTTAGGAGAGCACTAATCCCATCATGGGGGCCCCACCCTCTTCATGACCTCATTGAACCCAGTTACCTCCCACAGCTAATTCAACATGTGAACAACATACAAACATACGAATTGGTGGGGGTGACGGAGACAAGCATTTAATCTATAACACAGGGTGTTTGATGCTTCTGTGTATCATTTGCATGTGCACCACCTGTGCCTAGATTGCTTTTCCCATCATTGCTGCCAGGTCACCTCCTCGCAGAAGCCTTCCGTGATTCTTTCCGAGTGGAGGTGGGGACTCTGGGCACCCGTGGTATTTGACTTGCCCATAATAGTAGGACTACATCAGAATTATTATAAAAATGTGTATGGGGGTGCCTGGGTGGCTCAGTCAGTTGAGTGTCCGACTTGGGCTCAAGTTACGATCTCACAGTTCGTGAGTTTGAGCCCTGCATTGGCCTCTCTGCTGTGAGCACAGAGCCCTCTTCGGATCCTCCCTCCCTCCCTCTCTCTCTCTCTCTCTCTCTGCCCTTCTCGTACTCTCTCTCAAAAATAAGCAAACATTTAAAAAAAATAAATATGTGTGTGTATAAAATCAAGCAAGGGACCCCACAAAATAATTTTTAGACTATTTCAGTGTGTTAATTCTGAAGAAGGTACAAAGCCCACACCTGTTGCAGCCTCTTAAAGGTTAAAGTCACATCTGTCTTGGACGTTCCCGTGTCTTCATTGGTTGGCGCAGTTCCTGTTGCATAGTTAATAGCCAATAAATATTTGTTGAATGAATGCTGCTACTGACCGTGAGCGAAGCAAGACCAATCACACGGCCCTGAATGAATGTGTAGCTAAGTTAGAAGCCCCTTGAGTTTAATTCAGGCCCAGCTGCGTTGTCTGCCCTCTGCTTGGCCCCGTCTTCTGTCGGATTATTCCAGACCTTTGACCACCCCTATTACAGTAAGCTGGACACGGACAGTACAGGAAAAGGGAGACAGCCCAGAACATTAGGGCCGTGTGCCCTGGGGGTAGCGGAGATGGGGTGCCGCTGTTCTCTCCCTTCCTGCATTGACCATCATGGTCAGATGTGTGAGGTATTTCTCACCAAGTCAGCATAGATCACAGCAGACAACACCGAGAGTCGAAAAGAGGGCACCAATGGCATGAAAGGCTCTTTCTTATCTGGTGAATGTTTCTCATGGTCTTTCCAGGCCAGACCCACAGTGACCTTGACAGGCTGTTGTTCCTGGCAGATTGGTAAGAGAGGAAGCCAACATAAATGATTTTAGGTGAGACTGTCCTGAAAGGCCCTGGGTCATGGCAGGGCACGGCAGACACCCCTGGCATTTGGGAAGGATGGGTTCTTGTTTCTCCAGGTTGGCCCCTCTGCAATGACCTTGCTTTGTTTGGGCTCTTAGGAAGCTTGGGAAGACCAAGTCGCCAATCAGCCACTGGGCAGGTCCCGGTGGAGTTAGAAAGGTTTCGTTGTCATGGAACGGTAAAGACTCAGCCCTGTAGGCAGACTGATGTGTAAGGCCTTGGGTAAGTCACTTGTCCCTAATGCACTGCACCCTCTTCACGTGCACGTGTGCACGTACACACAATACACACACACACACACACACACACACACGTAAAAAATATAATGTACAGGTGTCTGGGTGGCTGAGTCAGCTGAGCATCCGACTTGGGCTCACGTTGTGATCTCACAGTTGGTGAGTTCCAGCCCCACGTCGGGCTCTATGCTGACAGTGCAGAGCCTGCCTCGGATCCTCTGTCCCCCTTGCTCTCTGCCCCTGCCTCACTCACTTTCTGTCTCTCAAAAACGACATTAAAAAAATGAAGTAAAAACTGAAAAAAATAAAAAGTACAGTGGAGCTCCAGCATGAAGCCACAGGCCCGGAGTAGCTCCACAGGCCAGTGATGGGGCTGGGCCAGGCCCCAGTGCACAGCCTGTCCGTTCCTCTCTGCTTCCCTCAGTGTTTCCTCACTGACAGGTCTTAATGGTGTATGAATGCACAGAAACCATAAATGCTTTTCCCTAATATTTTCCTCAGTGTTAAGTATCCCAGGCAAGTACAGTGACCCCTGTTTTCCTAAAAAGCTCGCTTTAGAGCAAGCAAGCACAGGGTGTCGTGCGGGGGGGCACGATTCATTTCCCCAAGCGTTGTAGAACCAGGGACCGCTTTCCCCGTGTGGTTGTGGTGTCGTGGGACGTGGGTGGTTTGGCTGATCGATGACTCTGGCTACCAGTGTCCATGGTCCCTGATGCCCGCAGAGGTATGGGTTGCACACTTTTTCAACCCGCAGTCGACCCCCTTGATTTACTGAGTGTGGGAAATCTATCAGCCCTTATCGGCAGCTGGGTAGGCAGTTTTATCAGAGAAGAAAGAACAATCGAGCTGACAACGGGCTGAAAGTAGAGAAATTCCCCAGCATTCCCGAGCTGACTCCAGCCACCGTGGGTGACGATAGATTGAGTGGGCAGAGACCAGGATTAAAGAAAGATTTACTGGGAACAGCTCCATGAAATGACGTGTGGTCCGCTTTTGGCATGGGCAGGCTAGACTGCCGCTCATAACTAATAGCAAATGTTGGCCTAGTAATTTATGGGGAAGAGAGAAAAAAAGGGGGTGTCTTGTCTTCTCAGGAAACCAGGCCCTGACTTCTTGAGAATTTCCTAGCTTGCTTTGGGATTTGAATCCCTTCCTACCTCCCTCTTTCCCCCAGCATCCTGCAGGAAAGGGAAGGGAAAGGGAACAAAAGTGGGTGCTTTGAGAAGAGAAAGCCATACCTCAGGCTGCCTTGAATGGTCCTTAAAGGGGCCTGACTGCCTGCTCTCCACCCTTAACAGTACGGGTTCCAGAGCTTCCCAAAGCATGGGCTCTCATGGATTTGGAATCTGGAAAGCCTCTTTGGCCTGCCTTCTGGGGAGGCTCCAGGTAAAAGGCAGTAAAATTCCATATATATTTTTTTTCAAATGTTTTATTTTTTTTGGGCGGGGGGGAATGTGTGAGCCGGGGAGGGGCAGAGAGAGAGGGGGACAGAGGATTCAAAGCGGGCTCCATGCTGACAGGAAAGAGCCCGATGCAGGGCTCGAACTCACGAGCCACAAGATCACGACCTGAGCCAAAAATCAAGAGTCGGATGCTTAACCAACTGAGCCCCCCTGGCGCCCCAGTAAAATTCCATTGAGACATGTTTATTGAGTTAGAGACTATGCTAAAGGCACTGAGGTCAAGAGAAATGAACAAGACCAGTCCTCTACATCCTGCTGTCACGGAGAGAAGCTTATGCCACAGGCAAGTGCATAAGTCAATATGGATGGTGTGCCTGGGAGACCAGTGGAGACGCAGTGAGTTCTGTAGGCACCACTGATGGGGAACACAGAGTGGACTGCAAGCTAGGGGCAGCAGGCAGAGTGTGGGCTGTGGAGTCCCTCCGGGATTCCGGAGCTGGCTCCCCCACCCTTAGATGTGTGTCCTTGAGCAGGTTTCTCCATCCCTTCCCACGGCGTTCTCGTGTGGCTTCCCTGAGGTGGCACACGGGCACAGCACCCAGAGGATGCTCACTGCCATAGCATCCAGCAACTGCAACACCTTCAGGGCCTATGAGCTGGGCCTTGAAGGATAAACAAGCAGCCACACCAAGGTCAAGAGCAAGGGCACGAAGACATACGGGCATGGGCATGTTTTTATGGTGGGTTGGAGACTGAAGACTGGAGGGGGATGGGCACAGAAGCTGTGAGAGCCAGACAGCAGTGATCAGGCTGTGGGAAGGCCAAAGCTGTGGGAACAGACGTGCACAAGGGTCAGAGAGATGTCACATTGAACACAGCCTGACGTGGGGGCCAGATGGACGAAGGGCATGAAGGCTCTAGGACGGCTCCCGGGTTTTGGCCTGTGCCGTAAGTGGCTGGGAAATAGTTGGCAGTTGTCCTCAGCACCCTCCATCCTTTTCCAGATTTCTCTCTCGCGCGTGGGCACCCCCCCAGGGCCCACAGGTTGCGTCAGCCTCCAAGGAATCTCCAGACCAGGGCTGGCTGAATGTTTAAGCAGAGTACGCAGCAGCCTACAGAATGTCCCTCTGGGGGCTTGAGGGAAACTCCAGTCCCACAACTTCCAGTCCTTGCCCTGAAATAGCTCCGGGCCCAGTGGCAAAAAGTGCCCTGTTGGTCAGCATTTAATTCTAACACAGGGCAGGTGGTGATCAATGTTAGCATTGAGAAGCAAAATGTGTGGGCTCCAAGTTGGGTCTGAGAATAGAATGGGCCCTGGGAGGGGGGTGGGGGGCGATCTTTTATACTTTGTCTTTATGGGAAACCAGCTTTTCTCATCTGCAAATGAGAAAAACCGTGCCTAGAGTTGCTGTGGATTGGATGAGATCACGCATGCAGAGTGCCGGTACGGTGCCTGGGCATCATGGATCCTTCCAGAGCATACCTTTTTTTAAAAATTTTTTTTAATGTTTATTTAATTTTAAGAGAGAGAGAGCATGAGTGGGGGAGGGGCAGAGAGGGAGGGAGACACAGACTCCGCGGCAGGCGCCAGGCTCCGCGCTGTCAGCACAGAGCCCGACGCGGGGCTTGAACTCAGCCATGAGATGCAATGACCTGAGCCGAAGTTGGACACTTAAGCAGCCGAGCCCCCCAGGCGCCCCCGAATCATCCTCTTAATCGTGATGGTGTTGCCCAGGCTCAGTGGGATGTGATGTCTGTATATTACCTAGTTCAGTGCCTGGTGAGGGGTGAAGGTGCTCACTGTGTTTCCTTCTCTTCCACGCTTACACGTCCTCAGACCCCAGTGAGACATCTCGTGAGGCGTGGGGTTTGAGGTGAGGCCATAACTGATACTCACGTGGGAAGTGTGAATACCCCTTCCCATCATCTGGACTGTCCGCTGTCCTGTTGGAACAGACTCCCTGCCCCTCACAGGGCTCTTTGTCGGTAAGCGGCGCCCACAAAGCACATGGCAGCCTTTGGGCATCACTCAGATTGGCCCCAGGTGTTCAACCAGGTGAGCTCCCATCTTGGGTCCATTCATCAGCGCTACAGGGAGACTGTATTCAAGTTCTCTCAAGTTGACAGACGTTTTTTAAACTTCTTTTAAGTTTATGTACTTATTTAGAGGGAGAGTGCAGGTGCACAGGCAGGGGAGGGTCAGGGAGAGAGAGGAAGAGAATCCCACGCAGGGTCCACGCTGTTAGTGCAGAGTCCGACACAGGGCTCCATCACATGAACCACGAGATCGTGACCCAAACTGAGGTCAAGAGTCAGACACTTAATAGACTGAGCTACCCAGGTGCCCCGTCAAGGTGACAAATACTTAACAAGTATCTCCTCCTTCCCGGGCTGTGCTCTGGGGTATGACTGACCGAATTTATTCTCTGGGCTGGACCATTTGGTACTCTTAATTCTGGGGACTCACTTTTGATCATTGCAGGTCCTTCTCAAGGCAAACCTGGGACCCATGAGCTCACATGAACCAAGAGGTACTTACACATACAGGAAAAACACATTCCAACCCTGTAGCTCTCATGAGATGATGACAGGGAACAGGGGCTAACGTCGCACCCCTTCTGAGGGCTGAGTATCTTACACAGCCCCCAAACTCGGGCCTTATATGGTGTTTCCATTTTCTTATTAAGGCAAACGAAGACCCAAGAGGATAATGTTTTCAACCAATAGAAGAGATGATAAAGATGGTCTAATTTTTTGGTGGTTTTTTTTCCCTTTGTGGGCTGGAATTTCAGTGTGACTGTGGCGCCTTTGCTGCTTTGCTATAGTCAGATACTCAATCGTGTATCCTTCACAGCCCCCTTCCTTGCCGAAGTGCTCCTGATGTCTGCAGGCTCCTAATGTACCTCAAATGGAGAGAACTGAGGTGTCACTGATAGACCCCAAGGCCCCCTAGTGTGGCTATTAAGTTTTGGTGTAGCTCTCGTCTAGAAAACCCAGTCCAGATTTATTTTTATCTTCAGCATATAGATCACTGAAAATACCCTTCTCCATTAGTTCTCAAGGGTCAGCAGCTACAGAATGGCTCAATAGATTTATGATGGTGAGGTTGGAGAATACTAAGTTCGAGTTGAGGTGAATATGAAAAGAAACATTTGGATGAGGTTAGGAGTATTTTGGCCCTGAGACAGTCAGTCCACGTTGAAAGACTCAAGAAAGAAAGAGAGAAGGAGAGGGGGAGAGGGAGGGAGGGTGGGAGGGAGGAAGGAAGAAAAATAGGCTGTATGTGCCTTTACTCAGATCAAGATAAGAAACTGTAGTTTTCTTGGGAACTCATGACCCTCTCATTCGGCTGCTCTGGAGGCATGGTATAATGGCAGAAACTTCGGACTCTGCCCTCAGAGGACCTGACTTCATATTCGCTTGCCAGCTGTGTGACCTCAGGGAGGTTGCTTCCTTTTCTGAGCCTCTTCCCATCTGTTAGATGGTAGCCTACTTAGATGTGTGGTGGGAAACAGCGTTTGTAAAGCGCGTTTGACACACAGAATGGTAGTTCCCTTTCGCCTTCTCAGACTAGTTGCATTTATTTGCCTTCCTTGTTTTCTATCCTGCTTAGAATATGCGCTGAGATGATCTCCTGCCATTTCTTACTCTTGAGTGCAGTGTTCACATTTCTACTGGCTGCATCAGAGTGGATCTGTGTATTAGTGGCTTCCAGAAGAAAAGTGGATGTGTCAGTTCAAGTCCAAAGGCAACCTGGAGGCAGAAATTCCCTGCTCCTTGGGGAATGGCAGCCTTTTTTCTCTTCTTTTTTCAACTGCTTAGATGAGGCACACTACCATTTTGGAAGGTAATCTGCTTTACTCAAAGTCTACTGGCTTCCACCAATGGCTAGTCTAATGTTTGCCCCAATATCTGGTATCACAGCCTAGGCAGGTTGACGCACAAATTAACCATCACAGTCTGCAAGCAGGCCTTACTTGCGATCAGTGGGAATGAGTCATCTGGGGGCAGGAGGCAGCTACCTGTGGCTCAGAGACAAAGAGCAACACGTCAGCTTGTGGAAACATCTATGAGGATCCGGCTCGTGCGTCCTGCCTGGGGTACGATCACAAATCAAGGGTCTGCGCATGCCTTGGAAGAATCAGCACATCCCTTCCAGAATCCCCAGGGTCCTGATAAGAAATCTCCCCAAGAAATGGAGGTTTTGACCTCTTCTCTTAATCCCGAAATAAATGTGGAATGAGACAGCTACCCTGGCACGGACACTTCTGGAGGGCTCGTGATTTTTGAGACCCCAAAGTAAAATAAGATTCCAGGTCTAAAGAGAAGCTCAAGTCCGTCTCTAAGCGTCTTCCAGCTGTAAATCAAGCCTGCGTTCAACTCCTTGATCTTGCGACAAGTGGGAGAAAGGCGTCTGTGGTTCTCTGCTGCGTCGCGGAGTCCAGGTCCTAGTTCCCAGAGCTTTGAGCTTGTAATCGCTCAGTCATCTGTTTTGAAATGAGAAAGCTCGCATACTTGAGCAGTGAAGTTTAAAGGGTAAAGTCAACTCAAGTTGCCAGAAACATGGGACAGAATAAATGTAGTGTTGGCTCTTGCAGAGGAGGGGTAGGCTGGGGAAGTGGCCTCGCAGTGCCTGCCGGCACGGGTCTTTGCACCCATCCTGTGGCAGCGGTACAGGAATTCGGTACAAAAACACTGTTTTTGCGGCTCTTTCGTATGCTGGGCACTGTATCGAGCTCTTTCTGCACATTGCCGATTCTTTATACCAGCTCTTTGAGGGAGAGAGGCTGTTTTTCATCCCCCTTTTAGAGTGGGAGAGACCAGGCTCAGAGAGGATACGTTTCTTGAACGGATCACATGGGTGGTGACTACTGGAACCAAGTATTTGATCGGGCTGAATTCAAAGCCTGTGTTCCAAGAACTTTGCAGCGTGGCTCCCGCTGTTGCCAGATCCCGCGCTCTGAGTAGATGGAGAAAGCAAGACCAAGAAAGAAGAGTGGATACCCTCTGGGGCATTGGAAGCCCTGTGCCGTTTTGGGAAGGAAAAAAAGAGAGACGGAAGGTGGTGTTCAAAAGGGTCAGGCTCAGAGGGCTGAGTTGAGTTGCATGGGAACTTGCAAATACTTGGTGACTGCTTGAGCAAGAACCTTGGGGCCAGCTGGAGCAGGGATGAAGGCAGATACCTTTGCCTCCAGAGCATTATTACGGGTTTCATTTCTATTCAATGTCACAGGCCTCTACCGAAGCATTGGAATCGCTTGTGGCGCCATCCCCTAGGCGCCTGTGTAGAAAGTGGATGGGGGCAACAGTGGAAAGGAGAACTGAGGAGGTGCTCGGGGGCAGGAAGGTTCAGATCTAGAGTCGTCTACACAGTGATTGACCGAAGCGCCTCGCCACTGTATGGCTTCCTGCTGTCAGATCCCATGCAAGTAGGCATTTCAGTGACCTACGGTTTCCAGTCTTCCTCAGTGTGATACATGAACTCATCCAAGGGAATTCTCCTCCCCCCTGTAGCCCCCACCAGCTGTGAACCCAAACAAAACACACAATTACCAACTCCACGCCACCCCCAAGGCCTCAGAACGGCGCAGAACAAGGCGGAGCTTTATTAATCGAGGGACTTTTGCCTTACTCTGTGGGAGTTGTTAATTAAAACCACTGAACCATTGAGTTGGGAGAGAGGGAGGGAGGCAAGGATGGGGGACAGCTCACACACTGGCTTTCCTCCTTTGCAGCCTGCGTACCTAGTTAAGTTGACACGGACTTTACGGTTGAATGAACCATTCACCAGAGACGTGTATGCGGTTCCTTGGGAACAACTTTCATGTGCTGCCCTGCAGCCGGGCTCTGGGGGCAAAAAGCCTGCCTCGCCTCTGACCAAGTATGCCTACGAGTTAATAATAATGATCGTGGCTGTAACAATAGCAGCTACCACGCCTCGCCTCTGACCAAGTATGCCTACGAGTTAATAATAATGATTGTGGCTGTAACAATAGCAGCTACCACTTACGGAGTGTTTCTGAATGCCAGGCACTGTGTGCCCCGCTTTGTATGCATGATCTCATTTCACCCTCGCTTGAATCCACATGCTCTTTTTCCCATCCCCGATGAGGATCATCAGTAATACACCCAAGGTCACAGAGCTGGTGAGTTAGGGAGCCCAGACTCAGAGCTGGAGCTCAGCCGTGGTGGTTCAGGCTTTTTTCACTGGAGCCAGGTAAACATGATGGAAATAGAACTCCTCTTCTTCCCCACCCCCGCCCACCCCCCACCAGCCCTGTGTCTCCTCCTGTGTTTCCATATCCATTTCCCTGCCACTGCCAGAACCTGGAAAGAATCTCAGACTCTTCAGTTCATTGTTCCTGGAACACCAGTCGCTAAGTGTGATGGGGTCGCTCTTTAGTATCTCACGCTGTGGTTCTCTCTGGCCTTGCCGCTCTTGTCTCTCCCTAGGCATCCCTCCGTCGCTTTCCTTACCTCTGATCTCAAGGCCCATCCAGCAAGTCCACGCGACACTTCAGCTAGAAAAATCTGTCCAGGGCACATATTTGACTACATTGTCACCTGCTTACAATGGCTCCACGTTGCCTGCTGAGGAGACCCTGTGTGCTGGTTCCTGTTGCTGTATGACCGATGCCTTCAAAGTCTAGCTGCTTGAAACCACCACTGTATCGTGCTTCCGGGGTCTCTGTGTCAAGAGCTGGGGCGAGGTGCAATGGGGATGGCTTGTCTCTGCTCACCATGTCTGGAGCCAGCTGGACAGCGGGGATCCACACCATTCCAAAGCTGTTCACTCATGTGTCTGACGCTTGGGCTGAGGTGACTTCAGGGTTAGGATGAACATGGCTTTTCCTTGTGGCTTAGCTACCTCACAGCGTGAGGCCCCAGGATTGACAGACTTTTTACCTGGATGCTTAGGGCTCCGAGGGCAAGCGTTACCGTGAAGCAAAGCAGAGCTGTGTCGCCTTTTATGAGCTACCCTTGGGAGTCACAGAGTGTCACTCATACCATACTGTATTGGTCAAAGCAGTCAGCCCTCCAGATTAAGAGGAGGGAAGGGAACACAGATGTCCTCTCTCAGGGGGGAAGGTGGCAAGGTCACCTTGAAGAAGAGCCTGTGGGATGGGAGATATTGCTATGGTCGTCTCTGGAAGATACAGTCTGCCACGTCGTACACCCTATTTTGCCCAGCATGGCATAAAAGGCCCTGCATGGCCCCCACGCCGAAGAGCCAGCTTTGTGGAGCCCTAGACCTTGTCTGTCTTACTAGCTAGCTCTTATGTCTAGCACAGAGCATGGTCCACAGGAGGCACTCTTTACATTTGGGCAGCTAATGAGTGTTCTGCTTGCCCAGCCTCATTTCTTACCATCTCCTCCTTCTCCTCACTGCCCGTCTCGCATGCTGATTCTGCCACTCTGGACCACTGACGTTGTCCTTGATGTAGGTCCCACACTCTTGTACCTCTGTGCCTTTGCCTGTGTCCGTTCTCTCTACGGATTCCTCCCCCCTCCATTCCCACCTGCCTGCCATAGTCCTCTAAGAATCTGCTGAAGCTAGGTAGCCTTCCCTGGCCACCCTAGCTCCTGGTGACACCTTCCTCTCACTTCCTCTGGTTTGTCTGTGTGACTGTCCGTCTCCTAGACCAGGATATCCTTGAGCAGAGGGATTATGTCTTTTTACTCCTGCATCTCTTAACAACTTCTGCCA
This sequence comes from Acinonyx jubatus, assembly GCF_027475565.1. Classification (NCBI taxonomy): domain Eukaryota; kingdom Metazoa; phylum Chordata; class Mammalia; order Carnivora; family Felidae; genus Acinonyx; species Acinonyx jubatus. The sequence continues at coordinate 39,201,838 of NC_069390.1, read as the reverse complement.
GACCTCCCGTATATGCTTAGCGATGTGCATGGAGTAAAGGGAGAAAGGAAGAAGGTGGTGACAGCAGCACTGTCACCTCTGCTACCGTTAATAGTAATAATGGCAGCCAGTGATTGTGGGGTGCTTTCACATAGTGCGGGCACTTTCCAGGTATTATCTCTTTGAATTCTTAGAGAAATCCTAGAAGGCCTATATAACATGTTATTATCCCCGTTTTATGGATGTGCAAACAGAGAAGTCAGTGGGAGTACAGCCTTTGGCAAGGCTGGTTTTCCCAGTGGAAATGAGTGAAGTCACCTGTCCAGGCCGTAACGTTTGGGGGAAGCTTGAGGACTCACTCTGCTGTTGAGATTCTAGCCTCTTCCCTTTTGGTGCTGCCACCTGCTGGGCCTTAGGCTCTGAGACCCAAAGGTTTCTGTAGGTTTTAGAGAGCTCTGCCATCCTAACCTTCAACTGGATGAACAGAACAGTGATGTGGGAGGCAACAGATAATCTGTTAGTTAGACAATGCCTGCTTTGTTCTCAGCGTCATGTTTTAAGGAGTTCAGAATCAGGCAGAGGTTTGTTTAGGGAAGGGGAACCAGGAAGGCCAAGGGTTCAAAACCCAAAGCATAATAGAAATGTTTGTAGAAACTAGATATTCTTGGCATGGAAAATACTTAGGGAAGCAGTAGTTTCCAGAGGACCAAACTTGAACTGTAGATGGAAGTTACACTTACGGTTTTCATTTCCTACACCCCAAGGTGACCGTTAATCAGTGTTAGGAAAAAAATGTGCTGAAGATTAGATCTGCAAAAGAGTGGGTGGGTCCTCTTGCAAAGGCATGAGCCTCCTGTTCCTGAGAGTAATCAAGCAGAATGTGGGAAACTGGGTCCACATGTTGCAGAAGGGATTCCTGCATGAGGTAAGAAGCTGAGAGAGAAGACCTTTAAAAATCCTCCCAGGTATAAGGTCAAGGTGCCCAGGTTCCCATAGGAATCAGCAAGGTTCTGTTACAGAGGGAGCAGAACTGGGTGTTCCGGAGGAAGATGTCTCTTTGACTAGCCAGGTTTACATATGCTAGCCTGGGGATAACAGTACTCAAGTCGTTTCTTCTGAAAATCTTCTCCCCCGTTTTCTCCCCTAATAAATACAAAAAGTGTGTTGCCTCCTTCCCTGGCCCCCAGCTCTGATCCGGATGATGTAGGGGTTTGGAGGCGGAGTGGACTGTGGCTGTTGAGAATCACTGTGAGCTCAGGGTCTGCACAGCAGGCGAGACGTTAGTGAATGTTGCCGTCTATAGTTTGTATAATGAAAATGATAGGTTTTAAAAGTGTACACATGTTATAATATCGGATATGCTCACTCTAACTAGGCAGGCTCTAGGGAATTTGCCCCTGCCCCGCTTGAGTAACTACCCGAGCTGGTCTGTCTCCCATCCTTGTGAAAGTGGAAGCACTGGGACAAATTGGAGAGCGAGAAAAAGTCAGGGGCCCTGTTCTTTCGTCTTTGTGACACCAGACAGCTGTCCTCCTGCACCGATGGAAGGTAATTTGAGCATCCTGTGGGCAACAACTCCTGCCTGATTCCTGCTCTGGAGGTCACTGGCCTGTATTTCGGCTCCCTCTTAGCCTGCCCTTCCTGCCAGAGTGCTCCAGCTGCCGCTGAGGTGCCCCCGCCACCCCCAGTTCATACCGCCCTGGGCTGCTCTTTGTCTGCAGGCTGGCCCGTTTGCCTGCGTGCTTGGCCGCTGGGCTGCCCGTGGCTCGTGCCTGAGCTCCCCCCGGGAGCCCTGGCAGCCGCCTTGCTACACAGAGAGACGTGCTTGTCAGCGGCGTGTGCTACACCTGTCCCTCCTCTGAACACGCCTGTGGCACCATCCAGGCTCATACATGTCAAAATTCTAGGGGGAAACTGTTTTTGCCTTTCAAACTGAACTCCCTGCTCTGCTGGTTTTGCTTTTTACTTCTTTTTTAAAGATCACGGACAGTGGGGAATTTAGCCGTGGGCAAGGAGACGGCAGTCAGCTCAGATCTGGGATGCCGCCTGGTACAGCACTGACAGTGTTCACTACGCTGTGGACTCTGCTCAAGCCATGCTGTCCCTTGAATGGGACCCGTGACTCCTCCCTCCTCCATCCGTAGCCTCCTCTACCCGGAAGGCCCCTTCTTCCTCGGAGTCTTCCTCGGAGTCTTTAGGGTTCCATAGCCGACTATTAGTAGGGTCTGGCTTATCTAAACAGATGCAAGGATGTCTAATTTTTCTTCCTATTCCCCAATTGCTTTACATACATGAGACATAAAAGCAATTAAATCCATGGTTGTTATTTATTCTTGCATTCAGTACACCAAAAATGTTTTTAGGTACCTATCTCAAGAGTTCTAGGGGCGGGATATTGAAGCAAAAACACAGGTCCTAAAATAATAATAGTGACAGCAGCAGTCCTGCCTTTACTGAATTTGGTGGGTCAGAAGCTGGAGCACAAGAAGATAGATAAGCAGTTATCCCAAAATGTAGAATAAAGGAGCCAAGCTTCTATTTTATTATAAAAGACAGATTTGTTGGGGCGTCTAAGTGGCTCAGTCAGTTAAGTGTCCGACTTCGGCTCCATGGTCTCATGGTTCATGAGTTTGAGCCTCGCTATGGGCTCTGTGCTGTTGGCTCAGAGCCTGGAGCCTGCTTCGGATTCTGTGTCTCCCTCTCTTCTCTCTCAGCCCCTCCCCCACTCGCACTCTGTCTCTCCCTCTCTCTCGAAAATTAATAAATGTTAAACGTGAAAAAACACAGTGAATTTATTGAACACAACAACGTGTTAAAATGAAACCATATCAATGCCTGTTCTCTAGTTATGTGTCCCTGAGCACATCACTTAAACTCCGTGACTCTCAATTCTGCATCAGAAAACTCATTAGATCAAGTCATTAATCCTTGAGAACCACCTGCCCTTCCCCCAGATCTGATATTCTGTAGTTCTGTGAAACTGCGTTTTATTGGTGTTTTACATAATGTTCAGTTGCATTTAAGGTGAAGTTTGAGAGGTAGGACCTCATCCTAAGTGGGAGATGGGGGCGTGGTCTGCAAAGGCCTTCTGTAGTTCAGCTCTGAGGAGCTGGATGAGGCAGAGCGTGTGGACTGAGACCACCCCACGTCAGGGGAGAGGAGCACCGTGTTTAGTCACTAAGGAGCGCATCATCTTGGGGTTTGTACCGTGTCAGTCCCCACATGCACTTCTTGGAGTAGGACACGCTTTTACCGGCTGTGGTAGAAAAGGGCATTTTTCTCTGGTTCACCTGAGGACTCAGATGTTACACCAGATGTGCCCAGCTGAAGGCTGGGCTCAGTTTTCGCTTTTCACTTCAGGATTTTGTTGTAGTTTTAAGATTTTCGGAATTTCAGTTGGGGGTGCCTGGATGGCTCAGTCAGTTAAGCCTCTAACTCTTTTTTTTTTTTTTTTAATTTATTTTGAGAGAGAGAGAGCCCAGCTAAGGAAGGGCAGAGAGAAGGAGAAATAGAATCTCAAGCAGGCCCCACACCATTAGCAGCAGCACACGGCCCAGTATGGGGCTCGAACTCACAAACTGCGAGATCATGACCTGAGCCAAGATCAAGAATCGGAAGCTTAACCAACTGCACCACCCAGGCGCCCCAGCGTCCAGCTCTTGATTTCTGCTCAGATCTCATGGTTTGTGAGTTGGAGCCTCACGTTAGGCTCTTCATTGACAGCACAGAACCTACTTGAGATTCTCTCTTTCCCTCTCTCTCTGCCCCTCCCCTGCTTGTGTGCTCGTGCTCTCTCTCTCAAAATAAATAAATAAATATTAACAACAAAAAAAAAGATTTTCAAAATTTTGACCATGGCTTATCTTACCAGGATTATGCAGTGCAGCTTTTTTTGGGGGGGGAGGGGGTCAGGAGGGGGTGTTGGGACCCCAAAGAGGCAGCTGTGAGATCAGCCGGAGCTGGCTGAGGCATGAGTGAGCCTTCCTGCACTCACAGCCACAGCCTTCTCATGTCCACGGGAATAGAGCCTCTGCCCATTTGTGGACAACGGACATAATTTTTGGACAGTGTCTTAATATGGAGGCCTGCCGTTTCAGTAGTTCAGAATCTGACCTCTTGAAGGAAAAATGGCTGGCTCTCATGCTCACACATGTTAACTCACTGTTTTTCCAACTTTTTTGTTTTCATCCCTTCCTGATAAGCATAATGAGATCACACTCTGATTTTTGGAGAGCAGGCTGTGGCAAGGGTAAGAATAGGTGTGACTTTGGAGAACCATTGTGTCTTCAACAGTTCCACACCAACCAAGATTGTGTCAAACTTTTATCTACAGAGTAGATTACAAAAAACATTGGGTGTTTTTATTTGTTTGTTGAAAATGGTAAATCTGGGGGGGCACCTGGGTGGCGCAGTCGGTTCGGTGTCTGACTTCGGCTCAGGTTGTGATCTCACAGTTCGTGAGTTCGAGCCCCACATCGGGCTCTGTTCTGACAGCCCACAGCTTGGAGCCTGCTTCAGATTCTGTGTCTCCCTCCCTCTCTGTCCCTCTGCCACTCGCACTCTGTCTCATTGTTCCTCTCAAAACTAAATAAACGTTAAAAAAAAAAAAATTAAAAGTAACAAAAAAAAATAAAATGGTAAATCTGGTATGTTCAGACTCCTGCCCCACCCCCAGGTGGGTCCGCTTCCACCCATGACCAGTGTGCCTGGCTGCCTGGGTGCTTTTTCTGAAGGTGACCCAGTGCACTTGGACGCATGGAAAAATGAATGGGGTCAGGCATCTGTGTGTCAGCTGTTGTGTCTACGGGTCTTGCTGGGTTTAGTGGCAGGTAATTTGAGCATCCTGCAGTCACCCAGTTTTGGCTTAATCCCTACCCTTGAAGGCCAGAGGCCCTGCGTATCTGTTTCTTTGAATTGGAATACATTTACTGAATCTCCTTTAGAATGAGCGCTCAAAATGATGATTTTTTTTTTTTTTTTTTTTTTTTTTTTTTAATGAAAATGCTACCTGGTGGAACGTTAGCATCTAAGGCCACACAGTGAATTCATTGTACATCTTTAGGTCCTTTGGATTTGCACATCTGTATCTCCGAGAAGTACCTAATTTTCCTGCCCCTCCCCAAGGCTGCCTGGCAAATACCTTCTCACCCTTCAGGATGCTGCTTGCACCTTTTTTTGCTATAAGAAGGCTTTTCAGCCCCTCTCTCTGGTCTGGCCTTTGCTGAATCCCATGCAAACATCTGCATGTCTACCTTAAGCCCCTCAGGGCCTAGGACTAAGTCTGATTCTCCTCTGCCCAGCACCCAGGCCAGTGCCTGCCTTATAGTAGGGGCTGCACAAATGTGTCTTGCAAATGACAGCACCTCAAAATGGGGGCCACCTCTAGAGCAACAGCCTAGACTCTAGTGCCCTGCTTCCTGCAACCCTTAGGTGCTTCCAGAAACCAGGTTGTTTGTGGGCGTTGGATGATGTTCCCCAGGCTTGCTTTCCTGCTTCGGTCTACAGAAGGGGTCTTTCTTGCACCGAAAAGTTAGTTACAGTCTGTCTCTGTCTATCCTCAGTGCATACTGACATTGCTTTCAGCTGCAGTCTAGAGAAGACAGGGCGAAACTTGCATGAACCTGAACCAGAGCACCATCTGGACTCTCCCCAGTCCGGTAGTGAGTGTGGTTATTACCTGGGGGTGTCTCCGTGAAATCCGAAGAGAAAGAGACACTGGAAGTCTGATTCCACCCTGAGGTTCTAGTCATCTCCGGAAGAGATCTCACAGTCCTGAATGCCAACATAAAAGTCCTCTGACCTCCTGTGAAATGTATCAGAAGTCACAGGAATGAGGGGCGCCTGGGTAGCTCAGTCGGGTCAGTGTCCGACTCTTGATTTCAGATCAGGTCACGATCTCACAGTTTCGTGGGTTTGAGCCACGTGTCGGGCTCTGTGCTGACAGTGCAGAGCCTGCTTGAGATTCTCTCTCCTTCCCTCTCTCTCTGCCCCTCCCTTACTCATGCGTGCTCTCTCTCTCTCTGAATATACTTAAAAAACTAAAAAACATTCGCAAGAATTATCAGATGTAGCGGCATCCAGAGGATTGGCAAGCATGCCTCCGTGTAGAAGTGCCTGGGAGGAAGGATTCTTCAGGCAAAGCGGAAGGCTTTTCCAGGGTAGGGGGGCATCAACTCATGGCACCCTCACTGAACTACCCACATGTTGCCCATGATCCTCCCTATTCAGCACGCCTGGTGTTGCCTCCTCACATTCCCTCTCGGCCTGGGCTTCCACACTGACATGGTTCTGAGGTCTGCAGGTCTGTAAGTCCAAGGTTATGAATTAATTGGTATTTTAGTAAAGCCTTGGAGTTCTAACAACTCTTACTGACCTTTGATCTGAGATGGAGCGGCCATCAGGGATCAGGTACTCATAATATGGAGGTCCAAGACTAGTTACTGTGAGGATTTGAGGTTTAAATTACCATTATACTGTAGTCCCATTGTGGCGAATATTTACCTCTTAGGGAAGCTGAGGCCAGTCTAGCTCCCAGTTCCTCCATCCAAGCCTCAAGATTTAAGGCAGCATTTCTCAGAGTCTGGCCCTGACCGCTTGCAGGAGAATTACTTACGTATCTGTTAAAAATGTGGGTTTGGAGGGAAGGGATGAATAGGGGGGAACACAGGGCATTTGGGGGGTGGGGCAGTAAAACTACTCTGTATGACACTATAATGGAGGATACATGACATTATGCATTTGTCAAAACCTGTGCCACACAAAAACAGCTGGACCACACAGAGTGGACCCTAAGGTGAACTATGGAGTTTGGTTAATGCAACTCTGTCAGCATTGGTTGCATCAGAGTGCAGCACACTGATACCAAGTATTAACAACAGGGACGCTGGTGGAAGGGGAGAGGGGCTACGTGGAAAGTCTGCTTTCTGTGCAAATTCTCTGTAAACCTCAAACCGTTCTTTAAAAAAAAAAAATTTTGTTGTTGTGGTTTTAATGCACAGTTTGGGCCCCACCAGTGATGTTCTGTATCTACAAAGCTGGGGCCACGGAATCTGCATTTTCTTTGGTTCTCCCACTGACTCAGGTGCATTTTAAGGTTTGAGGATTCCTGGAGATAAGTCAGTCTGCTCTCACCATCTGTTTCATTCCAAGAAAGAGCTTAAAGGGCCTTTGTCTGGAGAATTGTCTCCTGCGTGTGAGAGTGTGTTTCATCTTTCAGTAGGTGGACAGAAAGCTTCCTGCCAGTGCTAGAAATACTATAACATCACACTGACAGTTGAACCACAGTAGAGAGAATTCAGGCCAGACCAGATTCCAGACACGGGGACTGTCAGAGCTCCAAAGTGTGCAGCCCTTCTTCAGAAAGATGCCCCACCAGCCCCCATTTTAAACAAGCAGAGTTGTGGAGTATCATGAAAATTTTACATATGTGTATTTATTTAAATAGGGGGGACAAATCCACTGTCATAATCCCTGGCTGGCTGTGTGATTGAACGTATTCTGGAGCTTTTTGCATTCAGATGCTCGTTCGAGTTTCTGTGTGCCTAGATCCTAGGTACTAAGCTAAACCAGAACACTCTGGATAGTCATGCCAAGTGGAATTTGGTTGAACCTGTGAATATTCACATTGCATGTTGCAAATACACAAGGACCTTCGCAGCAAGAATTTTCCCACTTGATCAAGTCACTCCAGCTAGGAGTTTGAGGAAAAAGCAAAAGCAAGCCCAAGGCCGTGGTGAGATCGAGTCTGTGTGCTAAAAGTCAGGGTGACGTGTGAGTTACAGCCATGCCATGTGCCACTGCTGAGTCAGTTTATAGCAAACAGAGGCAAAAATCCTGTGCGGAGATTTGCAGAATATGCCGAAGGGACCCACTCAGCCGGGATCCACTTCTGCCCAAACTCAGAGGCCCTGGCAGGGGCGTTTGGCCTGACTCCAACTGGGTGCACATTTTACACATATGTGAGATGGGGTCCATAACTTAAGAAAATTTAGCAATTTCTGCTTTAGATAATGGTCTCTGAACGTTTTGATTGTGTTAAAAAAAAAAATCTGTTGCCGCTTTAGACACTGTGTTTTCAAATACAGTATATGTACCACGTTACGCAAATATGGCGCACAGTATAAAACCTGCACAAAACTTAGGAAGGAAGTGGGGCGTGTTAAGAAATACATGCAAATAGAAATACTTTAGTTTTTGCTCATATGGGTCGTCTCATCTTCCTCATCGCAGAGACCGCTGCCTGAAACCCGTGCTTCCCACTCTTTAATGTGTATTAGAACCGCATGGGGGGTCTTCCTGAACCGGAGTCTGATTCGGGAGGTCTGCAATATTGCCAGTGACGCTAGAGCTGCTAGCGCGTGGCCCCCGTTATGAGCGGCAGGTAGGGTGAGGCACGTACGTGTTGAGTCCTGTGGCAGGAACCTCTACGGTGTGCCTTCAGTTCACTTCAAGCAGCTTTGCAGCACCTAGCTTTAGGAGATGAAGTCTGTGGCACCGGTTTGCCCCATTGAGGCTTACAGGGGGCCCCTGGGACCCTTTGACTCCTCCTCTATCCAGGCCTGCCTTTTCCTGCCATGCCCTCTGTCCCTGTGGCCTCCTGAAGCTGAGCTCTTGTCTGACTAGCTTAGCAACGTCTTTGTAGTGCTCCCCAGAGAGGCAAGCTGTGGTGACGAGGCTAGCCAGAGCAGCCTCCAGGCCTCCTGCTCCCTGCTCACTTCTGCAGAGGCTTTACCTCCTGCCACAAGCAGGATCAGAGAACTGGGCCAGGTCTGCCTGGTCATCTGGCCTACCTTGCAGCCAGGACTCGGTGAGATGGAAAGGAAATACGGACAAGCCAGGGAAGGGGCTGGTGCCCTTTGAGCTGTGGGTATTCCCACCTGGTGGCTCCTGGTCGTGTTCTGTGCTCTGAGCCCAGGTGGCTCATCGCGTGGCCTCGGGTGGCTGCTCCAGACTTGAATGAAAGAAGAAGGGAAGATTTTGCTGGAGAGGAGAAGTGAACTCCCACATCCTCCTAAAAAGAGCCGTATACCATCCTAGTGATGTTCTGAAGAGCTGGCAGGTATACAGCACAGTGGGAAACAGGGCTCAAAGGTACCCCAGCTCTGCCTCAAGGAGGAAGGTAGGAAACTGCTTGGATCTCTGGGTCCATGTCTCCCCTCTGCCTTTGCCAGCAGAGTCTTTGGAAGGGCCCCCCAAAGACATGGAAACCAAAGAAATGCTTCTTGATGACTTGTGTCTTCTAGTCCAGGTTAGAGTCCTATTGTCACAGGGAAACCTACTGAGAAGGACGTTCAGACCTGAGACTTTCCCCAAAGGCAGCTGCTGACTCTGTGTCATTGGTGTCCGTTTGAGATGACCCGTAATAGGGAAGCAGCAGCACCAGGGTGTTCGATTAGAGCTCAAAGTTCGAGCCCCAGGCTGGGTGTAGAGATGACCTAAAAATTAAAAACCCATTTTGAAGAGCCTGGGTGGCTTAGTCAGTTGAACATCCAACTCTTGATTTCAGCTCGGGTCATGATCCCACAGGTGTGGGATTGAGCCCCGTGGTGGGCTTTGCCCTGAGCAATGGAGCCTGCTTAACATTCTCTCTGTCCCCTGCTCACAGTCTTTCTCTCTAAAACAAAAATAAATAAATAATTTTAAAAAATTAAAAATCTTAAAAACAAACAAACAAAAAAACCATCAAAGATATGCCACGACGAGGGTATTAGAGTCACTCAGTGACGTATCTGTGTAGTTGTCATTTGGGGTGAAGGATGGGAGTGGGTTGGCCTTAGATAAAAGAAACTTGCCGCATTTGCCTCAGCTTTGGTGCCGAAAAACTTTGAGAACAAAGTGGTTTCCAAATGCCTCCTTAGTAGAAACTTAAGCCTTTGCTTAAATTTTAGTACTACAGTTTTAAAATTAGCACGGAAAAATTAAACCACCTTTTTCCCCCGACCCTATTTTTGCATTGCCAGTGCCTTCTCCTCTCCCCTTAATTAAGTCAAGGGGAACAACTTCCTTTCTGTCCTAGAGATCAGCTCTCTTCAAAAGGTCGTAGGCAGTTTTGTTGGACTGGATTGTCCGATTGTCCTTCTGTGACCCGGAGTGAAGTTTATTCATCTGACTTCTAAGAGGCCCGAAACTAAAGGCATCCTTTTCCAGGTTTGTCCAGAAACTCCGTTAACATCCTCATAAACCTAGAGCGTACATGCATCCTGCCACATTGCAGGAGAGCAGCGGGCACTATGAAAGCACATGTTGTTTAGGGTCTTGGACGCTGGTGAAATGCTCCACTGCAGGGACTTTTCATCAGCCCACATCATTTTCTTTAACAGTAGACGACAAAGTATGTGTTGACATACATGCTTATATAGTTATATTGATATTGGCAAGGAATCGTGTATGTGTGTGTGTATTTATTTCTTTTATTCCATTTTCTTCACTCTCTTCACATTTAAATCAAAAGTGCATCCAGAACATATAGACAGGTTGACACGTCTTTGAAGAAAAAATAATCACCTCGGCTTGATTTATTTTTCCCTTCTGTTTTGTACTACTTTAATTTCTTGCCTCTGAGTATTTTTGTTGTTCTTTTGTTTTGTCTTTTAATGTCATGCTCCATTAGAAACGCACTGAGCCAGGTCAGGTCAGTACAGATTTCTTCCCCTTCCCGTCCACCCCTCCTCCCCCAGCCCTTGACAGAAGGTGATTTCTTCTGTACCCAGTGGAAGTCAGTTTGTGTTACTTGCGCAGGTCACATTGAACTGTGAACTTTGGGAATGGGGAGCCACCTTCCCCCTCCTTCCGAAGGCGAGTCACAAAGCCAGTTTCATTTATTCCACGTTGTTGTCTGATGTTTAAAGAAGGAATCTCTTAACTAAGCGCTGGATTCAAAATCTGGTGTATCTGTTCTAACAGGTCCTATTAGATTCCATAAGTATTTTGTAACCGGTGTCAGTTACATAGGATGCACTCTTCTTGTCTAGAATGTTCCCTCTTAAGAGGCATTTGGCCCTCACATGTCTCTCCTGGCCTGAGCGATGGTGAGGCCACCCTGCAAATCTGGTCATCCTGCAAAGGTCTGAGACAACTCAGGTGGGATTCAGACAATGTGTATTCTGAAGTCTGTAGAAGGAATTATTGATGAGAAGATGCTCCCCCAAACTGGAGTATTGCATGATGGAAGGTTTTGACAAGTCAGTGCTCTCTTTGGCACAGAAGCCAGAGCCTGCTAGTCATTTGCTTTGTACCTTCATAGCTCTCCAACTCACAGCCAGTGGGCTCAAACCACCTGGCTCCCACACCCTCCCTGACTGAGCCCCGGTCCCCACGCTGCCCGGCTCCTATCTGTTCCTGATGCTCCGGCAACAGTGAACTACTTGCCATTCTCCTAACTTACCCTCTTCTCTGTTTCTCTCTGCTTTTGTATGTGATACCAATGTGCCTAGATGGATCCTCCTCCTTTGGCTGGCAAACTCCTATGCACCCTTCAAGGGCCAGCTTAAATAGCTCCTCTTTGACTCCTCCCCGTGTGCTCTGAGCCTGTCCTGCACCCATCTGTAATACTGCTATTCATCTGTTCAATGTCTGGGTCCCCTGTAGCTTTTGAGCTTTACCAGGACAGGAACTAGGTTTTTCCTCCTCTGTAACCCCAGCCTGATACAGAGCCCGGTACCTAACAATTGTGGTATCGAAAAATGAGAAGAGGGTACACAGTCACTACCCTGTGGTATGGGCAATCGCTGCCGTTGATAGTCACAGCAGCTAATAAATTTCAAGTGCCCCCAACACACCAGGCCCTGGGCTTTGCACGCGCTGGCGTATTTAACCCACCACAGCCTTGTGAGATTAATCTGTAGTTCTACCTATCTTGTAGCTGAGGAAATGAAACTCCTAAGAATTACAACCAAAAAGGGTGACAAAGCTGAGATTTGAACTCCCCTACTTGCACTGTGACCCTGACCACAATTTCATTTTCCTCGTCTGAAAAACAGATAATACACTTGACGAGAGTCTTGAAGGTACAGTGTCATGGCTTATGGGAAGCACTTAGCACGGTACCCAAGCAGCCTCCATATCCGTGAGTTTTTATCAGTAATGATGCATACAACGTCTCCCAGCTGGCAAGGGACAGAGGAGACATTTGAACCCAGATCTTTCTGACAACAGAGACTTGTTCCTCACTCTTATGCTCATGGGCCAGTCCAGGGTGCCCCAGCCTTGAATAGAAGATACCTACCACACACCTTGTGTCTTTAGCAGGGGCTCCATTCGGGGGCCTCTGGGGAAGCTGTGGAAGGTGGAGGCAGAGCCCCTGCACCCATCACTGCAGAACTCGAGAGGATAATGAGTAAATTGTTGAGTTGCTTGGTGACCTAGGACCTCACCAAGCAAACATTAGGATGTTACCAGCGCATCATTAGGCTCCAGCACTAATTATTTATTTCCCCAAAGAGAAGGAACGTTACAGTGTTGGTGCTGGGAGATTCAGTCCCTAGATCAACTGCTTCCTTTCCTTGTGACCTCAGGCAAGCCCTTTCATCTGTACCCAGGGTGAGCCTTGCTAAGGCTTCCAAAGACGGGGCATGGCTATCACTTCCTGCCCCCCCCCCCCACCCCTCAGCCTTCAAACCCTCCTGAACAAGGGCTGCTGATTCAGATGGGTACAGCAGCGATCGCTTCACCTGCAAACTATGCTTTCTTAAGGGATTAACCTGATGAAGGCAGTTTATATTAATACGTTCAGTAGCCAATTCCTACACAAATTTGGGTCAAGCCAAAATTATATTTTTCATTGAGAGTAGAAGAGTTATTTAAATATCTATATGGAGCTCTTTGTAAATGAAACTATTGGAATCGGCGTGTAATATTTTAGAAATAAATGTTTTATTTTTTTTACTGTTTATTTTTGAGAGGGAGCACGAGCTGGGGAGGGGCAGGGAGAGAGGGAGACAGAAGGGCAGAGGATCCAAAGGGGGCTCTGCACTGACAGCAGCAAGCCCAATACAGGGCTCCTATTCATGAACCTTGAGATCATGACCTGAGCTGAAGTCGGACACTCAACCGACAGAGCCACCCAAGTGCCCCATGAAATATTTTAAGTTAGATTCTTGAGTGTGAGCCTCGTTGTAGTGACAGCTGTCTCCAATGCTATGCTGTCTCCTAGTGAGAGGACATATAACAGAATTTTTAAGAATGTCTTAAAAGATACATGGTTGAATACATGTTTTCACAAATGCCTGGGAAAAGAGGTAAACTCCCCAGTTCCTCATTTCCACCACCCAACTTCTGCACGCAGTGAATGAAATAGATTCGCCGCGAAGCTGGATCATGGTCAGATTACTTGCATTCAAAGCACTTTAGTTCCCTGTGCCTTTGAGAAGGCAGAGGATCCGATGGATCCTTGCCTTTCCCCTCCTCTCTGCCTAAACAAAGAATTCCCCGCAGCAGTGGACAGGCCAAGGTAGCCATCTCTCCAGGGTCCTTCCACCTTTCTAGGTTGTCATTTTCAACAAAACCACGCTGCTCTGCTGGGGTGTTACTGGGTTGAGGGCCATGGCACGTCTCAGCATGGTCTCTGGAATGCTCTCTGGGCCCTGCTCTGCGCCTCCACGGAAAGCCAGGGGTGTGTACGTGTGGGCCTCGTCTGCACGCCTGGGTGCGTGTCATTGCCCATCCGTATGTGTTGTTTCACCAGGGATGAAAATCCAGCAGGGAAATGAACGCTAAAATCAGTTTGTTTGTCCTTTGATAAGATCCCTGCAGTTAAAAAGTTTTCATTTCCATGGCTGAGTGGGCTTTGCTAAAATCAAAATTAACTGCCTTGCTTTATGGTGCAACAGATTGTGTTCTGAAGAGCTTCCCCTGAATTCTCCTTGAAAGGACATTTGATCTGGGAAGTCTAGCTCCTGGCAAAGTCGCTGCATTTTGACGTAGGTGGGTTTTTTCTCGTTGTGCTAGTGTAGAATGTGTGCAGAGAGCCTACCACTGGACCCTGGGTCACATTGAATGGGTGGGTGGATGGATGGACTGATGGATGGGTACACAGACAGATAAATGGTTTAATTTGCATTTCTATGTGTCTTAGATGTCATGTTCCCTGACATTTAAGAGGAAGGAAAACCTGGGCTTCATCGGCGGAACATGCGACTCTTGATCTCGGGGTTATGAGTTTGAGACCCGTGTTGGGGGTAGAGATTACTAAAAAAAGTAAACTTTCCAAAGGAAAAAAAAATTATTTAAAAAAAAGGAAGGGCTGCTGGCTGGCTCAGTTGGAAGGGCATGTGACTCTTGATGTCGGGGTTTGAGCCCCACGTTGGGTGTACGGACTACTTAAAAAATAAAATCTTAAAAAATAAATAAAAAGAGGAAAGAAACCCTGTAATTGGTGTCCTCCCAAAAAGTTTTTGCTAGACCCCATTCTGGTCTTCATTCAACAAAACCCGTTTGTCTTAAGCACTTAACACGTGTTAGGTACATGGGATACAGATTTGAACAACATTATAACAGTCCCTGTCTTCAGGGAGCTCACTGTGTAGTGTAGGAGATAAGCGTGAAAGGTGATTACACAAATAATTGTTTAACTATAGCTGTCGTCACTATGTTTTTTTTGTTTTATTGAGATACAATTCATAAAATTCACCCTTTAAAGGCATATAATTTAGTGGTCTTTGGTGTATTTACAAAATATTCTTTTGCTTTTAAAACGATGCGGTTGAGGGGTTCCCGGGTGGCTCAGTCAGTTAAACGTCCAACTCCAGCTCAGGTCATGATCTCACGGTTCATGGGTTCGAGCCCCACGTCAGGCTCTGTGCTGACAGTTTGGAGCCTGGCGCCTCCTTCAGATTCTGTGTCTCCCTCTGTCTCTCTGCCTGCCTCAACTCATGCTCTGTCTGTCTCTGTCTCTCAAAAATAAATAAATGCTAAAAAAAAAAATTAAAATGATACAATTGAGTGAAAAATGGATTCTAATCTGTTGTTGTTTTGTTGGCACAACCACAAATAATTGGTTTGACTGCTCCAACAGACTTTACATTATGTGGGCATTGCATTGTCTGTGATCTTTAACGTCATAAAGGAGGGGCAGGCGGGGACATGGGAGAAGTTCAAGTTAGACATGGTGACCTCGAAGCTGCTCTAAGGAGGAATTCTTTTGACACACGTGGAAGCTTCTTCTTACCCCAGATGCTCCAGTGAGAACTTTCTTCTCTGCCCCCAGCTTGAACTTAACTGGTTCTGGGCCGCCTCCCATAGTGTGCTCTAATTCCATTTTTCTGAGAGTGTATCCCAAGAAGGTCCCAAACGAGAAGTAGAAGAAAGTCAGGAATTGGCAGCCCTCAGGATCTACCCCATATATTCTAAAGTTCAAATTCCAAAGGCAGTAAAACTTTCCGTGATGCAGCTCAGCTGTTTCAGGAAAATCGCCACTCGTTGGTCTTCTTCGTACATGTCATTTTACTTGAAACGTAAGGCGTCTGCATTTTCAGACACCTTGCAGGTTTATCTGCTGGGGGCCGTGTAGGAATTAAAGGGATCTGAGTTTGGTTTCTTGCTCTTTGGTTTGTCTTCCCGTTCTCTGAAGATGCAAGCAGTCTCCCTTATGGGGTATTGTGAAGGAGACAGTGTAGGAGTGTGAAAGCTGCTTTGTACCTGAACTACCTCCTACTGGTGGCTAAGCTCTCGGGAACTGGTCTGGTTGGCAGACAGCCATCTATGCAGAAGTTCCAGGGCTACCCTTTCCCCCCGATAACACTGACTTCCTCGGAAGAAAGCTTTGTGGCCCCACCAAGAGATCTGGAAAGGGGTAAGTTAGTGTGAGTGTTATTCAGAGAGTTTTGTGACAGCCCTCTTAAGACATTGGTATCAAAGGTGAAATTCACCATTGTAGGTAGATACTTCAAGATGATGACGACCATAATAATGTCTCCCACGTGTATGGTCTTATACATATTGCAGAGCACTTTCATGTGCCTTATCTGGCTAATTCTCATGTCTGCCTTGGGAAGCAGGAAAGCTGTGGTATTCCCATAGTTTAGATGAAAGGCTCAGAGCCCAGAGAAGTAACTTGCCCACGATGACAAAGGTGGCTCATCTGTCCTCGGTCTTTTCTTTCCACTCTTAAAAGCTTGCCTACTTTCTCCACTGAGCTGTTCTGTAATTGTTCCCCCCTATGATTCGCTGATGATTGTCAGTCCCATTCGCATTACTTAGGTAAAACACCTGCTTGTATAAATGCTGACATTAAAAAGAATGTCACGAATACATCTGACAGTTAATTTTATTCACTAGTTCCCTTCTGCTCTATAGATTCCTGTTGAGTTTGGGTTAATTAAGCTGTGTTCTATTTTTGCTATCAAGTGGGTGATCTTTTGTGTTGAATCAACAGCTGAGTTATCCCTGGGCTGTGATTAGTGACAGAGCCTCGGGAAAGCCTCAGTTCCTTCCCCCCTTAGAGCCCAGGGTGGCCTTGGAGAGCTTCTGGATGTGAACAAGGGGACTGTACACAAATTGCTTTTGACCATACATTTGCATCATCCTGTGCTCCTATTAAAGGTACATGACCGATGGTGGACTTGGCCTCTATACTCGTCGCCTGAACCGGCTCCCTGATGGGATGGCTGTGGTGCGGGAGACCCTACAGAGAAATACCTCCCTGGGCCTCGGAGATGCCGACAGGTAAGTTTGCTCCACTTGGGACTGACCAGGTGCAGAGATCCTTCCAGAGTGGGCTGAGGAACGAGGGTGTGATATTGAGAGCGAGCCGATGGGCACTGTTTTAATCCACCTGGGGGGTTGGGAGGCCTTGAAGCCGTGCCTGGGGTCAGGAGCTGGCACAGCAGGTAGGAGGCGGCTGCTGAAAAGGGTTCTTGAGTCCTGCTTCTGGTAGGGTAGTGCTCCTGATAGCAATAATAGAGGGAGTTGAGGCTCGGGTACTTTTTGTTTTGTTTTGACCGTTGCTACTGCATCTTTAATTCAGCAGGCCCCAGGGATCTGCTTTACTTCTTCTATTAGCAAGCTTTCTAGGTATTATGTCTTGGAACAGAGTCCCTAATGATACACAGAAGGTCTGTGTGCAGAAGGGAGTGCTCTTGGCCGTGGCTGATCGGGCTTCACTGTAGGTCTCCTGTGGCCTGGCGACAGGAAGCAAGGCCTAAGGATGTAGTCTATGGTGAGTAGTTGACAGAAGCTTGGCCAGTCTTCGCTGCAGCCACCATCCGAGATGAAAAGAGCTTCAGAGACCATTGCAATATAGAGGACTATTTGGTAATCCTTAGTCTGACACAGATGGATTCTATGGCCTTGAGCAATCTATTAAAGTAGGGGTTTGGACCTTATGATTTCCAAAATCCCTTGCAGCTCTGATGTGCTGTATTTGATTTCAATACCTTTTGGTGATCTGACTGTTGAAGGATTTTACTGGCTTGCTTGACATCTTTCATGTGGGGTGAGGAGACAGAACATGGAATTTAGATGTGTGGGCTTGGAGTCACCTTACACTTTTGGGTGTTAATCCTCATGTGCCAGAAAGCCACATATTCGTAGCACAGACCTGGTTTCTTGCTGTTCTCTTTGCCGGACATACTTTTTACAAAGAGCTAAGTGACGTCTGTGATTCTCTGGCTTCAGAGAAATAGGGCAGCACAGTAAGGAAAGAGAGGCTGAAGTTACCCCCAGGAATGGCATTTGCTCAAGAGGAATCTTCATCTTCTCTCCGGGAAGGCTCAGAAGCCTGGGCTCCGGTAGAGAACACTGAATTCGTTGTCAGGAACTTGGGATCTGGCCCAGGCTCTGCCACTAACTTGAGTATGTCCTTCTCAGAGTCCTCCCCGGTGTCCAGGCTGGTGATTTACACCCACATGACAAAGGCTTTTCACCACAGTGCCAGTTCAGGTCAGCTTTGTTCCTGTAATTAATTCATTTAAAAGTATTGGTTTGAAAATTCCATAGAAAGGTGGACCTTTTGAGAACTGCTCTTTCTAAGGCTAAAATGCTCTGTAACTAAAATCTTTGGAGGCAATACTATCAGGGAGAAAATCAGCTGCTGTAACACCCCCACTGGAGATTTCACAATTTACCCAGTTATTGTGGTGATTGGTCTTTTCCTGTAAACATGTATCTGGTTAGTAAATCTATGAGTGTGAAATTCAGGCTTTACAAGGTACATTTTCCCTTGTAGCAAAAGAAGAATCTGTGCCTAGGCAGTTTAATTTAATGCTTCATTGCAGGGTTAATGGAATTATTATAGATCACAGCTGAGCTCTTTTCTGCTTTTGGAGGTAGAGGATTGCAGTGGGGGCTAGAAAGCTGGATGGTGTTTGTCATGTTGTTCTAGTTTAACCTGTGTGACGGGACCAGTTGGACCACAGTGTCTTCTGGTTCTCCCCAGACTGGACTGCTCAGATGTGATCACTTAAGACCAAATGGATAACTGACCAACTTTTAAAGACAGATTTCAGGGGCGCCTGGGTGGCTCAGTCGGTTAAGTGTCCGACTTTGGCTCCGGTCATCATCTCACAGTTTGTGAGTTCAAGCCCCACATCGGGCTCTCTGCTGTCAGTGCAGAGCCCGCTGTAGATCCTCTGTCCTCCTCTCTCTCTGCCCCTTCCCTGCTCGCGTGCGCGCTCTCTCTTTTTCTCTCTCAAAAATAAACGTTAAAGAGGAAGGAAGGAAGGAAGGAAGGAAGGAAGGAAGGAAGGAAGGAAGGAAGGAAGGAAGGAAGAAAAAGAAAGAAAGAAAGAAAGAAAGAAAGAAAGAAAGAAAGAAAGAAAGAAAGAAAGAAAGAAAGAAAGAAAGAAAGAATTCAGATGGATTTTTTTAAAAGTAGGATTTAATAGGGGCGCCTGGGTGGCTCAGTCAGTTAAGCGTCCAACTTTGGCTCAGGTCATGATCTCACGGTTCGTGAGTTTGAGCCCCGCATCGGGCTCTGTGCTGACAGCTCAGAGCCTGGAGCCTGTTTTAGATTCTGTGTCTCCCTCTCTCTCTCTGACCCTCCCCCATTCATGCTCTGTCTCTCTCTGTCTCTCTCTGTCTCAAAAGTAAATAAACGTTAAAAAAAAAAAAAAAACTTTAAAAAAAAAAGTAGGATTTAATAATGCTTCTAAATTTCCTATTTCATGTAAGTTTGGACCTGGGGGCAGTGAGATATTTTAGGTTGTTCTCAAATATGTTAAATTTCTTTGATTCTAAAGTTGACCACGTAAATGCTTCAGTTTGGCTAAGTGGAAATAATAGTAGATTTGTTGCTCTAAAGTTCTTCATGTGCGTCTCTTCCAAAAACTATATCCTACCTGAGTGTTTCCCAAAGTGGGAGACTAACATTAGTGTTATAGAAAATAATTTTAGATAGTAGACAGGGAGATATTTATTTTCAACAATTACACTTTAATTGTAATGTTTAAAAAAATTATAACTAGTGTATCAAACCCAAGATTTTACAAATATTGTTTAGGGTAAAGAATAGTGTAGGTGTGAGACAACTGAATGTGAAATATCAAAGAAGATATCACAGATGGTGTGCAGATTTTTTTTTAAAGTAGTATGCAAATGACTGCAGACTAGGTAGTCCTTTAAATAAGAAATACGTTCTTTACATTATTTAAGTTAGACAAGTGAAAAAATATAGACAAAAAAGGCAGCACCTTTCCAGAATTCTTCCCTTTTAACCTGAAAAAAGAAGTTCCCAGAGCAGAGGTATTCCCAGGAAGTTCTTTTTAAAAGAGACAGCTCAGGGGCACCTGGGTGGCTCAGTCAGTTAAGCATCCAACTCTTGATCTCAGCTCAGGTCTTGATCTCAGGGTTGTGGGTTCAAGCCCCACTTTGGGCTCCACGCTGGGCATGAAGCCTACTAAAAAAAAAAAAAAAAAAAAAAAGGAAAAAAGCCCACTTCTTAAGGATTCATGCATAGGCAGCAGACTACACGAGTTCCACAAAGGAAATAGGAAAGTACTGAGCGATCAGACCTCAGCCAAGGGAAGAAGTGCCCAAGACGGACAGATCACCTCACCGCACCCAATAGGAAAATCATTAACCACAGCAGCTCGGCTGTGTAGAACAGCTATTCCAGGGTAAGGCCCCAAAAGATGCTGACCTACCAGACAGACCGTGGCTGTTTGCAACAGGATGTGGCTTGGGTATCTTCAGGGCTATTAAAAGTAACCGATAGGAATGTGTACCTTTGGAGCCTGGGAGATAGGGGCCATGTCGGTCTGTGAGTCTTGTATGTCAGCAGCCGGCTTCTGAGTAATAATGAATGATGATAATAAATCCACAGTGCCACGTCTGCCCTTGATCTCCTGTCACTCTTTGGGGTTACCACCCCTGGGCTCCAGCTTTTACCTGATAGTCATCAGTAGCGACTTCCAGCAAACTAGAGCCAGCCGGCTGAGGGAGCAGGATCAAAAGGGACAAATGGAGGCAGCTTGTTACAAGTCACGGGCCCCAGATAGCAGACAAATAAAGAAAAGTTGGGCATGGAGGCCTCTGGGTTGGCAGCCTGGGAGGAAGAAAAAATACAACACAGAGAGCCCAGAGACCAGTGTCGCAGACAGTCAGGTGGTTTGTTGAACTCCCGTCGGTTCCTGCATGCTGTCCCCTCAGAACCCATCAAAAGTTCTCACACTCTCGCAAGTTGAGTGCTTTCATAGCTTAAAGCTCAGCTCTGGAAAGTTTCCATCCCCAAGAACATTTCTTCGTCCCTCCGAAACAATTGCTGTGCTCGTGGCCTTTTCTGTCATCACTGTCATGCTGTTGTGTGCAGTGGGCTGACGCAGTTAGAGGCTTCTAAATGGCATCCCCCAGTCATACAAGTGTCACTGAGGAACCAGGCTCTTTGTGCACATTTAGATCGGGGGGGCTACGGAATTACTTGGTAACTTTCTTCCAAACCATTAGAATGTTTATTGAACTCCACTGGTTTTTATTAACGAGTAATAAAAATAGCAAAACACGAATGCTTGCGTGGTAACATGTCCGCCTGAGACTTGCACAAAATGACAATTGCCCTCTGATGTCATGCCAAGAAACCGAGCAGGAAGAAAAAGCCATTTTTATTCCTCCTTTACAAGGTTTTCATTTTTCTCCAAATTGTGAATGTTTTCGCTATTGAGATTGCACTTTCCGTTAGGAGTCACAGTCATCGTACAGACTTGACCGTCTGCATTTAGGGCCCTGACCTTGGTGCTCAGAGCTGTCCCAGTTTCAGCTTGAATTGAGAGTCCCATGGTGTGAGGACGTAACTATGCAACCTGGTATTTGACCAGCCTGCCAAGCCGAGCCTTCCTTCTCACCGGTTATGTCACAAGATCTCCAAGAGCCCTAGGGCACCGCTGAGCTTTGTGATTTGTGTAGAACAGGGCGGCCTCCTGGCACCAAATCATGTATTCACAGATTCAGGCCTGACCTGCAGAGAGGAGTTTAACCCAGGCCAAAGGTCCCCAGCCAGCTGATGGAATCGGTGGGACCCCTTATCAGGTGGTAGGTCCCCAACTCAGGTATTTCCTAGTTACAGCCCCTGCTGGGGTATGCAGATGAGAGGAAGCCCAGGGGGAACCACTCCCTTGCCCTCCCTTCCAAGCCCACATAGACCGGGTAATGGTCCCATGGTGTCCACAGCCTAGTCCCCAGAACCTGTGGATATGTTACACCGCATGGCCAGGAGGAGTTACAGTTGTTTATCAGCAGATGTTTAGATAGAGGGATTACCCTGGATTATCGTAGCAGGCCCAGCATGATCACAGGTCCTTGAAAGTGGAAGAGGTGGGCGGGAGAGGAGGCAGAACAAGGAGATGTAAGAGGGACCCCACTTGTCCTTGCTGGCTCTGAAGACCGCCGAAGGGGCCACAGCCAAGGAGTGCCCGTGGCGTCTCTGAAGGGGCAAAGGCAAGGAACAGACATTCTCCTAGAGCCTCTCAAGTGAGCGCAGCCCTACCAACACCCATTGCTTTCGGTCCACAGGACTCCACTTGGACTCCTGCCTTACAAAATTGTAAGATGGTACGTTTTTGTTGTGTGGTTTTTTAAAATTGTTTTTAAAGTTTATTTATTTTGAGAGAGATAGAGACAGCACAAGCAGGGGAGGGGCAGGGAAAGAGGGAGAGAGAAAGAGAATCTCAAGCAGGGTCTGCACGGCTTGAACCCATGAAAGCATGAGGTCATGACCTGAGCCGAAACCGAGAGTCAGACGCTTAACCAACTGAGCCACTCAGGCGCTCCCATTTTTGCTGTTTTTGACACCATGCTTATAATAATTTTTTACGGCAGCAATACAAAACTAATACAGTCCCTTACCAGGTGACAATAAAAACAGTAATAGTCGCCATTTCCCCGATGGATCCCTATATCAAGCACCTGACATGCATGATGTCCTTTCCTCCTAACTCTGAGCCTTTGAGGGGCGGTATGATCCCGGTTTCATAGACTTGCAGCAGTGGTGCCCTGAGAGCGTCAGTAAATGTGCTGAAGGTCACATACACCCCTAACAGGTGTCCAGGTTGGATGGAAAGCCAGGCCCTCCAGACCCTCCCAGGTGCTCTAACCACTTAACATTACTGCCTCTTCAGGGAGCCCTTGGTGCAGAGATTCTTGGATTCCCTTGTTCCGGGCCCTTATCCTGGTGTCCTCTCTTTATTTATTTATTTATTTTTCACGTTTGTTTATGTTGAAAGGGGGGAGGGGCGGGGGGGGAGAGAGAGAGAGAGAGAGAGAGAGAGAGAGAGAGAGAGAGAGAGAGAATATCCCAAGCAGGCTCTGCGCTGTCAGCACAGAGCCCAGCACGGGGCTCGAACTCATGAAACAGGATCATGACCTGAGCGGAAACCAAGAGACTTGACAGTTAAGCGACTGAGCCACCCAGGTGCCCCCTGGTATCATATCTTTAAATGAGCCCCTAGTCACTGAAAATGCAAGCACCTGGACCTCCTCGAGGAAGAGTGCAAAACAATTTCCCTTAAGAGGGACAAGGGGATATTTTATGACTCCTCTCCCCTCCCCCCATCCCAGACTATTGGCACCTGGACACTGCAGGTGGGCTTGCCCTCACCCCCTTTTCCATCACTGCTCTCAGACCTCAAGGAAAAGGCCCTTTCTTACACAGAATGAGCCGGTTACTCTGTGGCCTCCTGTGGGTTTAGACTAGTGGTGCTCATTTTTTAAATCTGACCTCTTGCATACTTGTATGGTTGGCTAGGGGAGGAACCTCACCTCCCCAAGTGAGGGCTGGTGCTTCCCTTTCGTGATCCAGGACATCCAGGAACCCCCACCCCCCACCCCTCCCCAGAGTCTGCAGAGAGCCTGCAGTCATCTGAAAAATTCTCTTTCCCGGTCCTGACTAACCACTCAGTGGTCCCTGAACCACTGCTGGAGTCTCTCTGCCCAGAGCGTAGAGGGCAGTGGGCCTCCGTGGCCGGGCCATGATTTAAGGAGCTCCCCCAGCCCTTCCTCCCTCCTCACTCACTGCCCCCTTCTGGGTCTGCCCTGCGCTGCGAGTTCCTCGCCAACACCAGGAAAGGCACAGGGGAGTTTTCCTTCTCTTACTGTTAATCCCACCTCATGCCATCTCTAGGTGTCAGTAGCTGAACCCCGTTTCCCTTACAGTCATGTGGTGGGAGTGAGAGAATATAGATCGTCACTGCCCAGTAGAAGAGCCACGAATGAAATGTGGCCATCGGAACGTAAAATTAACAGAAATTGAAAGGTGGGTTTCTTAGTCGCACTAGCCACGCGTTTCAGGTGCTCGCAGGTCCCATGTGGTTCCTGGCTTCCCTACTGGACAATGTAGACGGAACATTTCCATCATTGTAGAAGGTATTTTTGGACAGCACTCAGATAAACCACCTAGTCATATTTCAGCAGGCAGCCATGGCGGCGTCTGGGTGGCTTGGTTGGTTGAGCGTCCGACTCTTGATTTTGGCTCAGGTCACGGTCTCATGGTTTGTGGGTTCAAGCCCCATGTCGGACTTCTCACTGACAGCGTGGAGCCTGCTTGGGATTCTCCCTCTCCCTCTCTCTCTTCCCCTGCCCACTCACGTGTGCACACATACTCTCTCTCTCAAATAAATAAACATTTTTTTAAAAAGGCAGCTGTGGAGTGAAGGGAAGAGGCAGGGTTGGCTGTAAGGAGACCCAGGTTCCAGTCTTCACTTTCAGGCAAGTTCCTTAACTCTCTGTGTTTTGGGGGTTTGTCTCTAACATGAGGACAGCGCTCATACATGTGTCCCAGGACCGTTGTCCTGAGTACACGAGATGGAGGTGGTAAAAGCGTTTTGTAAAGTACTGAGCAAAGATAAATACTCGGATACTCCTCAGTCCTACAAGCCGTTCGGAGCACTCTGGGCTCTGCCTCTTTGTGATTCTCTTTTCTTTATATTAATTAACATAATTAAGCCCTCTTCTTTCCACAACAGCTTAGAATAACTACATGAAATAGAAGGGTTGTAAATTAAGGCAGTGAAGCATGAGGACCGTGGGCTGGGGATGGAAGTTAGAGTAGGACATGTAGAAGAGGGAGAGAATTGAGAATACAAATAAACTCACCAGAAGATCCTACGTGGTGGCACATTTTAGCGGTGCCTCAGCACTGAGCTTCCTACCAGCTTAAGTGGAGTGAACGTCAACTTGCTTTCTCCTCCCTTGTGACTTTGCCCATCCTAGTCTGCGTTCATCTCTCCTTGCTTGGGTCCATCAGCTGATCCCTCTCTCTCTCTCTCTCTCTCTCTCTCTCTCTCTCTCTCTCTCTCTTTCTCTCTCCCTCTCCCCTTCTCCATCTCCCACCCCCTTTCTTCCCTCTCTCATTCTCCTTGCTTCCCCCTTTTGACTGCCTGTTAACACCTACTAGTGCCCCTGGGCATTTTCTTAGTTCTGCATTCAAGGCTTATGCTCCTATTTTTGGGACAAGAAGATGCCTCTAGCACAGCACCCAGCATCCATGATCCTGTCAGTCCCTCTCCCCCTTCTCTCCTGCTTGTGGACAGCAAGGGAGACAAAGTGGGAGAGAGTGAGAGTCGAATTCGTGTTCAAGCTCATAAAAGGAGCCTTAGAGGCAAATCTCTATTTCCGTGGTAACAGGGTAGTAATTACTGCATTGGCTTTTCCCAAGGGCCTCTTTGCTGCTGGTACCACTGGCTTCCTTTTCAAGGAAGCGCTGCTTCTTGTGGAATGGGTGGGCAGGGGCCACCTGTGCTGAACAGGAGGGTGGTGCTGACAGGAAGCAAACCATCTGCACTTTAAGCCACAAAGGAATTCTCCCAGAGGGGTTGTGCAGAGAAGAGAATGAATAGTCTGTGGAGTATCATTTCATGTGCGTGCCGTGTTTTCACTTAAAAAAAAAAAAAGAAAAAGAAAAGAATAAGGCAGCATCGTGGCCCCAGGAGAATCTTTCAGTCGTCACTGCTGCCCCACGTCGTAACTGTGTCCCAGGTCACACGCGAGCAGAAGCACAGCTGAGTGTGTGTGCGCGTGGGGGTGGGGCGCACAACCACTCCTCCAAAGTACATTTCCCAAAGCTAGTGCCTTTTCAGTAGTTGCGTACGGGTAGTTTTTAGACTTGATGGTGGTTCAGAGTTTGAGAAGACATCTAGTAATATGAAAGCAGGCACGCGAGGTCAAAGAGAGAAGCCAAAATGGGGCACCTTTTTCTGTGCTTACTCCCTTAGCAACCCAAAGCTTAGCCCCCAACCCCAAGCCGAAAATCTGACTACATCTGTGCCCTGCAGCAGAAAATGGCATTGTGTGCTTTAATCCAGGTACCTGGGCAAGTCTTTGCATCAGTCAGGATGGGATCGTCTGTGCTGTGTGACAAACAACTCCAAAACACCCAGTTCACTGCAGCTCAGTAAGAGGCCGTGTTGTACATCATTTTCACTCAGGACCCAGGGTGCCAGAGTCCTGACCATATAAAGCACTGGCAAACCGTGGCCAGGAGGAGGAGAGTGTGGTGAGCCATGTGCCATCTCTTAAACTTCTGCCCAGACATGGCCCATATGACTTCCACTGATTGGTTGTTGGCTGAAGGAAGTCATGTGGCTACACTTCAAACGTGAATGCGAGTACAATTCTACCACATACATGCCTGTGAGAATAGAAAATATATGGTGAACGATACTAGTGACTGTCATTGTTTTATTACCTGCAGGTGACTGCCCTGGCTTCCTACCACCCCCTCCCCATTATTGAACCAATTCTGTATCATGCAGTCCATCATGTATTTGGTACTTCTGCATCGTCAGGCACTGTGCCGCCAGTCTGACTGATGGTCTTTGGTAGCTCCTCTGGGCTGGGAAGAGGGAGGAAATGGCTGAGGAGTGTGATAACTGAGTTAGAAAAGGCATTGTAAGCAATGCTATGGGTCAGCTGCGTTTCAACAAAGCATTTGGACTGTGTTTTGATATGTGACAGCTTATGGAAAATGCTTATGGGGTTATTTAATATTTACTGAGTACCTACTATGTACTCCGCCCTGGGGATCCAGGGATGAGTAGGACATAGTCCCTGTTCCCTGCTGTCAGGAAGCTTGCAGTCAGGGGCGCCTGGGTGGCTCAGTCCATTGGGTGTCCAACTTCGGCTCAGGTCATTGTCTCCTGCCTCATGAGTTCGAGCCCCGCGTTGGGCTCTGTGCTGACAGCTCAGCCTGGAGCCTGTTTCGGATTTTGTGTCTCCCTCTGTCTCTGCCCCTCCCCTGCTCATGCTCTGTCTCTCTCTCTCTCTCTCTCTCTCTCTCTCTCTCTCTCTCGAAAATAAATAGACATTTAAAAAAAAAAAAAAGCTTGCAATCAAATAGAGGGGTTAGAAGCCAAATAAGCCATCATAATGCACTTTGCCCAGGGCCATAGAGACTTCCACCATGTGGCACGGGAGCAGAAAGGACCAGGAGTATCCCTGAGGGTTAAATGTCGTTCTAAACTTGTTATCATAGTAAAACGTAGGGGAAGGCTCTTTTCCTGCCAGTGATGATTTGAAAGATCCTGCGGAAACATTACCCAAGTGTCAAAATAGGCCTGCTTATCTCATCTGTTTGAGATTTTCTTTTTATTTCTTTAATGTCCTTGGTCATTTTTTAAGAGCACCATAGCCTTGACTTCTGTTACTGAAATGGAAGAGCTGATGGAAATAAGCCCTGTGGATAAGGCAGCCCTTACACCTGCCTGTGAAATGTCCCTGGTTACAGTATAACCTTTAGACTTGTGTCATGCTGGACAGCTGTGCCAGCCCAGGGTTTTTATTCAAGGTTACCTTGCACGTAAATGTGTTTTCCCCAGACTGCCTCTCCCAGGCCAGTCCGTATGGAATAGAAGGTTACAGAGCAAAGCTGGTGGGGAAGGAGACCTTTGGAGTCACCTGTTGCAGCCCTCTCCCTTTGCCAAGGGAAACTGAGGCCCAGGGAGACTGTTAGTGGCCCAGTGACCAGTCTGTCTTCCAGGCTTTAGCAAACAGGGTGACATCTCAGTGTGAATTTGGAAAGGATGAACTCAAGAGTAACTCTTGGGGCGCCCGGGTGGCTCAGTCGGCTAAGTGTCCGACTTCGGCTCAGGTCATGATCTCGCCATTCATGAGTTCAAGCCCTGTGTCGGGCCCGTGCTAACAGCTGGCAGCCTAGAGCCTGCTTCAGATTCTGTGTCTCTCTCTCTTTCTCTGCCCTCCCCTGCTCACTTGCTTGCTCTCTCTCAGGAATAAATATTAAAAATTGAGAGAACGCACAGGAGGGGCAGAGAGAGGGAGAGAGAGGGGATCCCAGTCCCACATTGTGACCGTGCAGAGCCCAGTGTGGGTCTCAAATTGACAAACGGTGAGATCATGATCTAAGCCAAAATCAAAGAGTCGGTTGGTTAACCGACTGAGCCACCCAGGCACCTTGTGTCCTCCAGTTTTTCATGTGCACTCAGACCGGCTGATTCTAAGGTCCCCAAGCTCCTGAGTCATTGCTCGTGTTTGTCACTTAAGGGCCGAGTTCGCAGAATGACCCATGAGTGTAGCTCATCCGCACAGGGCGGGGACCCCAGGACCTTCTCATCTCCGATCGTCATGATGACAGGTGTCATTGTGTGATGGTGTGTCAGTTAAGAGTGTGGTTCTTTCCCAAGGCCTCTGGTGTATGCAGATCCAGTGGGCTGAGCACCGCCCCCTTCTGCTAGCAGACCCCTTCCAGAAGAGAGAAAGCCTCTGTCCTCACTGCTCTTCAAAGCCAAGCCTGTTCTAAGCTACTGCTGATGGTGAATGCAGGGGAAGGCCCCCAAATAGAAGGCCCAGGATGAAATCATGCAAAGGGGAA
This sequence comes from Acinonyx jubatus, assembly GCF_027475565.1. NCBI lineage: Eukaryota > Metazoa > Chordata > Mammalia > Carnivora > Felidae > Acinonyx > Acinonyx jubatus. The sequence goes on along the minus strand of NC_069390.1, from coordinate 39,173,616 downwards.
CTGTGGGATGGACAGAGCTGTGGATGAGTCATGGCGCCGTGGACCTTCCTGATGCTTCGGAGGGATTCTGCAGTCATACATTGCAGTGGGTTTTGCTCTAACTTGGAGCTTCACCAAAATTACATTAGGAGTTGCAGCTCATGGGACTATAGTCTTATTTTCATCGAGATAAAATTCCAAGTGACTGATAAGCAGCAAATTGTGTTTATTTGGGGTGGGTGTTTTGACTCAGGATATAGTTAGACTTGGATGTACATTGCTCCCTAAATCAGCACAAAGAGTGGGAGCCGCCTATGCAGAGAGGGGACAGCCCGCCTTGGGAACAGGCGTTGTCAGGAATTTGGAAGGACTTCCCTATGCTGTGACTTTTCATCCAGTTGTCAGGCTTTGCAAGATACACTGGAGTCCTGAAGGGCAGAACAGCACGTGGAGTGGGTTCACACAAGAAGACCGTGGGTTTTCCGTATGAGCCATCAGGCTCCGAAAGGTGACATTCCTTCGCCAAAGCCACAGTGCTGTGCAGGGCCAAGTCAGGATTCGAACTCGGGACTCTCTGGGCACAAAACCATTGTGTTTACCTCTTCCTTTGTTCAACAGTTCAGTTTCCAGCCCTCCTGAAGGTGAAATTTACGTGGGGCTGCACAGGTACTTGCTGGGCGTCTTCCTGGTGCCTAGCACCGATTTAGAGACTCGCAAAGGGGACAGCCTCTGGACTGCTGACCTTTAAGACGGTCCTTTCCCCAGGTCTCGTTGTGCCCATCTGGCGGCTCCGTGAAGGGAGAGCCCAGGGGGTAGCTCGGCGTCATGCCAGCCTCTGCTCTTGCTGAGGGAACTCTGTCCCTTACTTGGGAGGATTTTAGGGACGCCTGAAGCCGTGAGCATATCGTTTTCCTCTGAAGAACATTGAACGACTTCGGTGTCTGAACCTCCAGCCGTCTTCAGAGTTGCCTTTGTCATAGTGGACCCCTGGACCTTTGGGTCTGCCGTCCACCGCCTTCTCCCAGGGAGAAGGCTACTCCCAGGCACAGACCCCCGGGTCTCAGTGCTACAGGGAGAGGGGGCCGGCTGTGTCTGCTCCCCCGCGGCCCTGTTGTTTCCCCTTGTCCACGGCGCACTTTGATTTCTCTCCCTCATTAATCTGTGATGCTCGGCCCTGTCACATTGCCTGAAATGAGAGCTGAAGAGAGACTCTGACATGTTGAGGGATGTCGCGGGCTTGTGTGGAGGAGATTAAACGGGGGACTGAGGGAAATGAGGTGGTTTCATGGCTCGGTGGGCTCAAAGCCGCACCTCTCCCTCAGCTTAACCCTGAGATTTGGGGACAGGGACTCACAACACTACCAGGGGCAACATGAGGCTTGAAAAAACTTGCTGGCCGCTGCTTTGGGCTGTCGTGACGTGCATTGGGGGTAACCCACGAGCACGTAGTAGATGCAGATGTGCAGCGGACCCACAGGGCATGGGATGAATCTGCCGTGTCACCTTTTGCAGGGTGCTCAGGTAGACTGGAGGCAAGAACAGGAGCCACTTGGGGTGTCCTCCAGTCAGCCAGAGCTTGCTTCGCTGGCTGAGCACCGTGTGGACAGAGGAGGGTGGACTCTGGGACCTTCTGCCTCGGACCACAGGAGTTCCTGTGGGGAGAAAGGATCCACTTCTCCGCTGTCAGGATGGAAGCAACTCATGAGGCTCTGGGAGCGCTAGGGACAGAGGTTCCTTGGGAGGCTGCCTAAATGCACGCACGGGGCTCAGCAGTTTGCAGTCTGTGCTCTGAGTCTCGTTAGCAGCAACAGCTCTCACTTCTTGAGCACCCAGCGTGTTCCAGGTATTCTCTCAGATGGTGTGCATATTTGCTTGAATGTGCCAAAGGACCCCACAGGACAGGCGTCATCCCCGTTTCACAGATGAGGAGTCCTGGGTCAGTGAGTCGAAGTGACTGGCCCAGGGGCACACAGTCAGTGAGTGGCCCCCGTCTGTCTGACTTCAAAGCTAATATTCTCTTCAGGACATCATGATGCCTGTCTCTGAAAGGGTGGGTGGGTGTGGGGTGTGCCAATGACAGTTGGTCCATGTATCCAGCTCTCTCTTTGAATAATCAAGAATAACCTTCCGGCTTCCTACCAAGTAACCTTCCGCTCATGCTTCAGGACTGGCTCCAGCCTTCCCTGGGAAGCCTCCCTGCCCTCTCCCCATTATCCCATAAACCCAGACAGGGTCCTCTAGGCATCTCTCATCCACCCAGGGTCTCCCTGTCACCTATGCTTTGCTCTCTGGTAGTAACATGCATTTGGAACATGGTCTCCTTTGGGGTGCCTGGCTGGCTCAGTCAGTACAGCATGCGACTCTAGATCCTGGGGTCATGAGTTCGAGCCCCATGTTGGGCATAGAACCTACTTTAAAATACTTATATGGTATGTGGATTGTGGTGCCTCCTGCTAAACTAAGAGAGAGGAACCAGAAGACTATGTTACTCTCCTTGGCATTCCCAGGCTTTGCAGAGCCTCCATATATAGTAGCAGGTGTTTGCTGTATATTTAGTTAATTAATATTATCCTAAGAATGATTAGTAAGACTTAACTGAAAATTTAGATTCCCTCTCCTTTTCCATCGCATCCATTGGCAAGTGTTGGGCACACCCCTCCAAATGATCTCTCAAATTTCTCTATTCCCTTCTCTCTCTTTCGTTCTCTCTTTTTCTCTCTCTCTCCCCCGTCCCCATATCTGCCATCACATGGATCCAGGCTTCCCTCATCTCTCATGAGCTCCTACTGTGGCCTCCTGCCTGGACTCATTGTGTTCTCTGAAAGCTTCATGTACATTGTCTAGCCACTGTGATCTTCTGAACACATCACATCCCCTCTGTCCCCTGCCTAGAACTTTACCTTAGTGGCTTCCCACTACGCATAGAATAAAACCCAGACTCCTTACTATGGCCTCCAAGGACATGTTCTAGCCCCTGCCCATCTCTCTGGCCTCAACTCATCCTCCTTTCCTCTCCATGACTCATGCCTTCATCCAGTCCCTTGAGCTTTCTCTTCCCTCTGCCTGGCACGTGCTTCCTACCCCTCTCCCTCTTCCTACCCCTCTTCCATTTACAAGGCTGACTCACCCTGTCCTTCAGGTCTCCACTCACACATCAACGTCCTCTCAGAGACACTGCCCCTGACCATTCGATCTAACAAAGGTCTCAGCTGTTAGTGTCTTTTAGAGGATCCAGTCTATATCACATCCTTGATTTTTTTATTTGTATGTTATGTCTCTCCATTTAACTGTAAGCGTCAGTAAAACAGTAACTAGGTCACTTCTGTTTGCAGCTTATTCTCCTTCCTAGCACAGTGCCTGGCTCAGAGGGGTGTTCATTACCTGGACCATGAATGGATGAATGACTGTGCAGCTCTGTGATGCAGGGCTAATGTGCAAAATATTTAAAACCATGTGATACAGGCACCACCCAACCAGATCAAGGCACTGGCCAATCAGAACAAGGCACCACGCAGTCAGATCAAGGCACTGGCCAATCAGAACATGACACTGACCAAACAGAACAAGGCACTGGCCAATCAGGCATTAGCAGCTGTAAACAACTCATGGCCTCATAAAATTAATCTGATGCTCAGGCTTATAGTGAACCAACCAACCCACTAAGTCCTTATCCAGTCTTTGCAATAAGTTAACCATGGCCCCAACCTGCCTTCAAAAAAATGGGTTTGTTGGTGTCCAGGAGCTTCTGCTATGGAAGACTGAATGGTTTGAGTCAGTCTACTATCTTATTTGGAAAAATGATTTCAAACCTTTGACCCTCCGACGTGTTCAGACCCCGACTGTGCCGCTTTTCAGCTACGTGATTTCTCAGCTATATAAGACGTCAGTTAATTTAACCATCCTGAGCTCCTGTGTCCTCATCTGAAAAATAAAATTAATGAGCCCACTTCATAGAGCTGCTGAAGGACGAGTGAGGGTCATGCAGGGATGGTGTCAGCACAGTGGCTGAGCCCAGCCCACACCCTCAGCACCTGGCAGCAGGTTTCATGTAGCAAAGGACTGGCATGCCAATGGCATAGATGAGGAAAGGGAGGCACAGAAAAGTTCCAGTAGCTAAACGGGGGAACCAGGAACGAGACATGGGTCCTTTCAGCCTCAGGTCCAGCACTGTGGCCGCCTGCCGGCAGCCCCTCCATCCCTCAACATACCCTTCTCTTTGATTCTGCTCACCCAGCCGTGGTCCCCCTGCTTCTCCTGTCCTTGGGGCACTCTGTCGGGAGAAAGGCAGATGATGCCATTGAAGGCCTGAGACCCCAGTGGGTAACTGGCAAAAGCCAAAGCATTACACACTCCACGTCCCGGCAGGAGGTCCTGCTCTTTGGAACCAGCAGACTAACCACCATGTAACAACATCAGAGGTGCAAACCTGTGAAAATCCCTAGCAAAGGTCTTAAAACAGAACTTGAAAGGGTTTATGACCCTGTGGATTTGAACGTCTCTCTGCGCCAAGCTATAATTCCCGCTCGCTTTTGGAAGTAGAGATCAGAGCCATAATTTGAAGAGGGCCTTGGATCGTGCTCTGATTATGTTTCAAGACACACGCTGTGGGACGGGGTGAAGCTGCCGTGGGAGGGTCTGGGGTGCTGAACGGGCAGGGGGTATGGCGGGGAGGGGAGAGGAGAGTCAAGCAGGGTGTCTAGCTGAGGCAATTAAATGTCCTTGCTTCTCACTTTAAACAGAGGCCCGAGGTAGTCTCCCAGAGGGCTGCGCTCTTAATGATCTGGAATAAAGGGGTAGAGAGCAAAGCCAGCAAGCCTGTGTGGCTAATACAGCCCTGGCCTTGAATGGCCCTGCAGGAAGTCTGTAGGGGAGCTGCTCTGTCCACAAGCAGCACTTGTCATGTTAATGACTCAGCCACTCTGGTGCCACTGAGGTCAGCTCCCAGATTTCAGATTTGAGCTCTGCTAAAGCTGGAGCCAGAGAGCTGCCTCTCTGTCTCTGTCTCTCTGTCTCTCCTCCCCACCCCACCCCCCTTCCTGGCATGTTCTGTGGTTCCTGGCACAGTCCCTCTGCTGTATTGCCACTGTCCTCTTACTCATGACACCGTCCCCAGCACAGACACAGCGATCTGACTGTGTGCATCCCTCGCCTGCTTAAAATCCTTTGCGGCCCCCACATCACAGACAAGATAGAGTGCCAGCCTCCAGAGGTCCCCCAGCCTTGGCCTTTGCTGCCACACCAGCCTCACTGTCCATGTCCTAATCAACAGCACCAAACTCTTAGCTGTCTCCAGCATACTGCACGGTGTTCTGAGTCACTGTGCCCCTGCCCATAGAATCCCCTCTCCTGAGCCTACTTTGCCAGGCTGACACACATGCTTCTGTCAACATTCAATTCCAGTGTCACCTTGCTGGGCATCTCAGACTTAGTAAGTTTCCCTCCTTGCACTCCCAAAGGACCCCACGTGATCCTTTAACTTCTAACAAAATCTTGTCCTTTCCCCCCACCATTTTCTCTTAAGCTTAAAAGCAGGGATTATCTTATTTATCACAGGGTTTTTAGGACCTAATAATATAGTGTCTGACACATAGTAGGTCCTCAGTCAATACTTGTTGAACTGAACTCCAATTTTAGCCAGATGAGTCCTGTCTCCCCAGGTTTTTCATTATGAACGCCCTTGTTTTTCTCACTCTCAGCACCGATTCAGCCCTTAGCAGAGTGGCTGGCACAGAGTAGGTCTTCAGTGAGGATCAGATGCAAGTCTGATGGAGATGACTTGAGTGTGGCCGGCCCACCCATCTGGCACGGCACTTGCCAGAAGCTTACCGTGTATGAGGTGTTGTGCTAGTGCTGTGGGGACACAGGGATCTGGAGTGGAGCCTTCTTTACAGATCCCAAAGCCCAAAGCCCTCTCCCTTATCTCAAAGACCTGGTCATGGGCAACTGAGGGGAAGGGCAGTGCAGACAGGGGAATGTCACTGCTTTCCAGTTCAGAGGTCAAAATGAGAGCACTGTAGCCTAGGTAGACTGAGAAGGATTCCTGGAAGAGGGGACTTTTAGGTGGGTCTTTGTAAGACTGGGATTTGTAAGTAGTGAGGAGGAAAAAGAGCAATCCAGGTTTGGCAGGGAGGGAAATGGGACAGAAGGAAAGAGGAAAGCCTAGGGATTCCATCTCTGGGAGAGGAAGTCCCTTCTCCGAAAGCTGACTGTATTTTCCAGGCTGGTGGGTGCTTCAGTCTGGCACTTAAAGCCTCGCCTCTGGTAGCCACGTCCCACTGTGCCCTTCGGAAGTAACCTCCCCACCTCTAAGCTACTTCCCAGGTTATCCCCGTGTCCTTCAAGAGAAGCCTCCTGAAAACAGACACTTATGGACTGAGGCAAATAGCTGACTTATTTGTAGATGTGCTGGGGCTCATGGTGTTAGAGCTGGTCACCTCCTAATGATTAAACACTATACAAACACCCGGGTGTCCCACTGTCAATGGATTGTAAACCAGGGGTGGGGGGGGGGGGAGCAGCTGTCCTCTGAGCTGGGAGGAAGTGAGGCTGGAGAAATGCTTTCTTCCCTAAGCAACAGATCCATTTATGCAACCAGGAGGGAGGTCAGAGAGGAGAGAGCAATGGTTCTGAGGTCACTGAGAGTGGAAAATAACAACTGCCCTCCTCCTCTCCCCTGTGCTAGGTGCTCTAAATGGGCTGTGCATTAGTATGCATTACGGCCTGGCAGATTCGATATTGTAGTTGTGGAAATAGAGGTAGTAATTGATGGGCCTGCATTCAAACAAGATCTGCATTGATATTCCATTTCATCTGCATGCCCATCTATGAAGGGAAAGCTATCACTACCATCCTCTAGTTAGATGATGTAACTGACTCAGAGAGACTAGGTCATTTGTCTGGAGTCACAGAGCAAGCGGGACTAGAACCCAGTTGTCTGACTCTCTAATATAAGCTTCTCCATTATCTCAAATGATTACACTTTGCCCCCAGCCATTCCCAGGGTAAAGTGACTCCAAGTACAAGATGCAGGACATTGTCTCTCCTATTCTGTCTGTACCCACTGTCACCATCTTTATGTTAACTGCACTTGAGTCCATCAGGTGAAAGAAACACACCTGCTCCTGTCTGTTGCCTCCCAAGAAGGAGGCCACCAGGCCCTACCGGTAGGAAAGGTTCATGCCCACCTACCTGCACATACTCTCTTCCTGGTGGTATAGAAGGGCTAGACCCGGGCTGTGGATGGGAAGCCGACCCTCACTAGCCTCTGAGAGCCAGGAATGAGAGCAAAGCCCTCACTTGCCACCGGCCGTCTTGAATTACTAGGATCCGGGGCTCCCATTCTTCAGTGAGGAAGACAACCATTCCGTTAGCTTCTGGTTTGGGCATATTGTTAATAATAATATCTGGTGGCCACTGGAGAGCATGGAGGGCTTGTGTGGCATTAAGGAAATTTTGAGAACATCTAGAATTCCACCTAGTCTGAGTGAGCTGAAAAAACTTGCTTGTTGGCAAACCCCAGCAATCATTGAGAATTGGTTTGGAAACACCCGAGCTCTTGGAACTGCGGTGGTGGAGACACCTGTAGGCCATCCAGAAGCTCACCTGGTATTCCCAGCAGCTGTTGTACCTACCCTGGCCCTACATTCCCCTCCATGGCATCTGGAAAGGCTGAACTTGTTCTGTCTGTATTGCGTGTCAAAGAGTGAGCCTACCCAGCTGAAATGTTCTGAAGAAGAACCTTGAGTTTTAGGATCCACGTTTCTAGTGTAATCCACGCCACCTTTGTGTTTCAGCTTCTCCTTCTGTGAAATGGGCACAGAAGTTCTGGCCTTTCCCTTCCTGTGGAGTTTGCTGCCTCCCTAGGAGCTTGGCCATATTGCAAATGGCGGGGCCCTGGCTAGAGCAGCCGGGACTCTCCTTGCTGCCACCGAGGAAATGGTGGAGCATAATGGAACATAAAGCTTTGGGCTTGAATGCTGGGCCCTTTTGATGTCCTAATCAGGTTACAGTTAATTCTTTCAGAACCGCCCTCCCTGAGAGTCTAGACCTTGCTTTTCTCACAGATTCCCTCTCCCTGCCTGTGCCTTTGTGTAACATAAGGCAGTACTGAAAGAAGATCCATCTAGATCCGCCAGGTTGCTTTTCAGATTACAAGCGCTAGCCCCCATCCTGGCCGGCACTGGCCATGGCCCTTGTTCCAGAAACCACCAAATGGGCTTTTGGGGAGTCAGAGTTTCTCGTCTGCCTTTCTTTTTCTTTTCATGCTGCTTTTGATGCAAGACCTTGAACCTGAGGCAATATAATGCAGTGGTTAAGAACAGAGGCCCTGGAATAGCCTCTTACCTAAATAATTTGGCGGGGATAACAAAATCTCAGCTCAGCCGCTTACAAACCAAATGACTGAAGAGTCAGTTAATGCAGATAATAAAGGCCCTTCTTGGTGGAGTTGGTGTTGAGGCCCGCCTGTGATAAGCCCAATAAATGGTAGCTATTATTCCGAAGGAAGATTCAGCTCCAGGGCAGGGCAGGAACAGAAATGTCTACTGATTTATTCTCACTAGACTCTCTGAGCTCTCTGACAATAGAGACCCTCTCTGTCTGTCCTGGCATAACCTTAAAAGCCAGGACCTGGGAAGTCCTCATCACCTACCAGAAATTGAATAAATGTTTGTGGATGATTTCAATCCCAAGTGGTTCCGCCTATTTTTAAGTCATTCTCGAACAACAGAACAAGGGGAAATGGTTCCCATCTGGAACAAGAGAGGTTTTCTGACATTTTTGAGCTCTTCCTGTGTGCCTGGCAGTGGGCGAGATGCTCCAAGGATTTGACCTCATTTCATCCTGTAAGACTTCCTCCTGCAAAGTCAGTGTGACCTTTACTGTTCAGGTCAGGAAACTACAGTGAGGCTCAGGGAGGTGAGCTTGCCTGAGGTCAGACAGCTGGGGAAACTGAGGAACAGCAACAACAGAAGCAGTGGTCCTAGCAGTAGTAACAGCAGCTGACATGTATGGAGTACTCAGGACAAGCCAGGCACTTCACGGAAATCTGCCCACTTGGCCCTCTTGATAACCAATGAGGTACTCTCATTTTACAGATGAGAGGACTGAGGTACAAAGAGGTTTGATAATTTGGAGGTGCGGCTGAGGCTGGAGGCTTGGTCCCCGAAGATCATTTTCTTCTCGTCTCCCAGAAAGCATCAGTAAGGACTCTGTAGCGATGAGCTTTCTGAAACAGAAGAATTAGGTTCCTACGTAAAAGGGTGGCACTTCCTTTCCTACAAGTCTTTAAAATGAGGCTCATCGCCCTGTCCGTGTACCCAGGGTGTGTGGCAGGAATTGTTCCTGGAGGTGTAGGGCCAAGAAGAGAGAATCCGGGAGTTCCCCTGGGGTCTGGCTTCATCTCCCCCCATTGCTTGGGGTGGCAGTGTTATTTTCACGGGAGAAACATGATCTGGGAAGGGCACGTTGATCTGCCCTCGTCTGGAGTGAAATGAGAGGTTCGAAAATGCTCACATCATCTAAATTTAGCCGGCAGTGTATCCGTGGTCATCGGGAGAAAGATAGGTTTGACAGGTTGGCTAGAGGACAGAAGCCAGCCCTTGAAGAAATCAGTTCTCCTTTGAAAGGTAGGGCGGAGTCCGTATTTCTGTTGAGCCCGGAGTGGGAGCCCAACGTACAGCAGCTGCAACAGGAGCACGGAGTGGTGGGCACCAGGAGGCTGGAACTGTCACTAGCGGGCACTTGTGCTGGGGCCGTCTCCCCAGATCAGCCGGCATCAGCTGTAACCGGCCACTACACCCAGCCCCGCACCTTGGATCGTTCGTTTCACGGTGCCGTTTAGAATTTGTCAAAATACTTTATGTCCTCAAAATGAGAGAAGAACATCATTATGCTTAACACCTTGTGCACGTCTTATGAGACTGTTGCACGCAGGAGCCCTATTTTGTGGAGGCAAGGGAGCAGAACGCAAGGGTTTCAGAATTCTCAGCTCCTGTATATTAAGCTTAAGTCAATCACTCTGCTTTTCCCCTACTAAACCTTTTATTTAAATTTATATTGAAACGTTCTTTGGGTGAAGTTTCATTTTCACTAAAATGTCTGTCTTCATCTGTATCTGTCTTTCTCTCTCTCTTTCTCTCTCACCTTTCTTATCTTTTCCTCAGCTACTTCTTGAGGTCCAAAAACTTCCAGAGCTTTCTCTGCCGCCTCTCCCACCCCCCCCCCCCCCCCCCCCGCCAACAGCCAACAGATATTTCAGGGACACAAGCAAAGCATGCTTGCAATCAGCACCTTCAGCTTGACCCTTTGGACTCGGCTCAGGCAAAGATAGAGAGAGGCTCAGTTGAAGTTCATTCACACCGCTGCCATGGCCATGCAACAGCCAACAGACCTGGAAAAGAAATTATCCAGTGTGGGGGACGACTAAATTTAGTATTTCTTTTTCTGTTGCTTGTCTTTGATCCACTTGGCCTTTGAAAATTGAAGTTCCTCAGATGTGTTCTTCCCCCTGGTTATTTTGCTAGATAAACCATTTGCACAGAATAATGTGTATGCCTGCACATGCTTAATTTCCCTGGCATCTGATAAATGTTTTGAAATAGGGTAATGCTGGAAGCACTTTTCATTACCTTAAAGCGCTTGGTGTAAATGGAATTGATTCTTTTCCTCAACTGCTGTGATGTTACTGCTTTTTTTCTAGTGGATAAGATCGCTCTAACTAGCTTCCCTTCTTATCATTTCCATCCTGTTCAACCATCTTTTCCGTTCCTTCCCGGGTGTTTCCTGGCAAATGAGACTTCATGTGCCCGCATGGCTGCACAGGTGTGTGAGAGACCTCTCTGACTTTGGGATGGGAATTTGGTGTCCCCGGTCTCAGTGGAGAGAGATGGGGGGGGGGGGGGGCAGGAGGTAGAACAAAAGCCTGAGTCAGGGGTTGGAGATCTGAGGTCTAACTTTGAATCTACCACTAAAACCCAAGACGTCATGCAAAGTACTTGCTCTCCTCCTCAACTCAGCCTTGAAATGAGGGAACGGAGGCAAGTGGCTCCTAAGCTTTCTTTTCAGATCTGCGCGTCTGGGGTGACCTCAGTTTACCAGATAGCCAACCCTGCTTAAGATGCGGGGGTTGATGATTGAAAGTAAATTACATGGAGGTAGGTGCTTGTTGAGATCGGTAGTGTCTGCATGGAGACTGTGGGACCGTCCACAGATGAGCTCTGAGATAGTGGTGTGGTTCAGAGGTTTCCATGGGGTAGACCGCATAATTTGAAAAATGCTGAGGTTGTCAAAGGAATGAGGTAAAATGAACACAGTAGAGGGAGATTTCTGAACTGGGAAACAAACCTGGGATAATTTTCCTTTGGTAGGTCTGCATCCCTGCTTCCCGAGGCTTTTCCAGAAGCAGTGAATGCATCAGAGCTCCCCAGTCTCCCTCGGGGGGAAGTTCAAACTCTGTTACTAGGCTTTACTGTGAGATCTGGCCCCATTATTTCTTGGCCCTTCTCCCCCTCTCTCCAACCACACTGAACTATTTGCCATTCCCCGAAAAGTGCCTTTTGTCCCGTTTCATAGCCTTTGCAAAGGCCGTTCCCTCTAAGTGCAGTGTTTTCTCCACCTTTACCCCATCGCACCCATAGCTTGGCTCTTACTCTTCAGAGCTCACATTACATGCTACCTCCTCCGGGAAGCCTTCCCTAACCACCCCAGTCCCCAAGGCCAGATTGGGTGACCCTCCTGTTTGCTTACGTAGTCTCCCGAACTTTACCGTAGCACCAAACACATCATATTTTAAATGTCTGTTGCTCTCCTGCTACTTCATCTATACGCCAAGCATCTTGAGGGCAAGGACCTGTCTTATCACCATTGTATTGTCAGTACTCGGGCCAAATGAGGAGCCTGCTCAGACAGGTGGGTGAGCTCAGCTTGTTCACGGGGCCAGAAGTCACCCCTCAGAATTCACATGTTTCCAAGCCCCACCCCTCTTCTACTCTGTAAAACTTCTCACCTTCACCTGACCTTCTTCTAATTGTGATGGAGTCTTCTCTCTCTTGCTACCTCCTATGATCTGGTAAGAAATGGTGAGGGAAAATGGAATTTCTCGGGGACATGGGATTCAGAGCCTCATCGACAAGACTGTCTGCTCCACAGATGTAAGACTGAGGCCTTACATCTACTGGCTTAAGAGGGAGTGCCTTGCTGATGGGGGCTCAGTAAGCGAATCTCTCTTTATTTTCTTCCTAGCGTTCGTCACAACATTCCCATGCCGGACGCATTTGTGAGAGAAGTGTATTGGCCCCTTTTTCCAAAAAAAAAAAAAAAAAAAAAAAAATTGTGAATTTTGCAATCTGAACACGCTTTCCGCCTCTTGGATTCCAGCAGCCTTAAATGTCCTTGGATTTTGTAAGAAGGGACCCAAGTCTATAATATGTGTACAGCTGTGGCTCTTATCAGAATGCAGACATGCCTCTCATTACTGTTAATTGCAGCTCTACCACTGGGTGATCTGGGCTCAAACCTCTTCGCTCTGTGACGGGTAACCTATTTTATAGCTTGGCTACATAGGATCCATTACAGTATCTTCGAGACAGCTGCTCTTTAGGTAAATTAATACCTGGGGGTCTTTTTCCTTCTCTAGGAAACTTTAAGTACTGTAACAGGCTTTCATTTAAGGCTGTGCAAGGCTTATTTCACCAGATTGCTATTTGGAAGTTCTAACAAAACACCTTTATGAAAAGCGGCCGTAATACCCTTAATCCACTAAACTTCCTGACATTTTTAACTAAGTGGATTGCTACAAATGAAATCAGGCTTTCCCAGCTCTCTGCTCTCTTCCTCTCCACAGTCCTGCCTATGCCTATTTAGAGCCAAGGTGCTAGGGTGCAAATTCTTTCTTGCTCTTAGGGCACCAAACTAGAAAGGGCCGGGAAACACCACGCAGTTTCTCCAGACTCCACGGTTTGTATTGCCTGGCCTGACCCACAGTTTTTTTAAAACACAAGTTTTGGTGACGTTTCTGTTTCTCATTAAAAGTTTAGGATTTAAAAAAAAAAGTGGTCTTCTTTCGTATTAAAGAAAAAAAAAGCTTATGTTTTATTATGGAAAAATAGAAAATACAGATAAGCAAACGGGAAACGGTAAAAGGTCTTAAGATCATATGATGCAGTGATATGCTGTGACCACTGGTAGCACCTTGGTGCCTTGAAGACAATTTTCTTTTCTTTTCTTTTTTTTTTAATTTTTTTTTTTTTAACATTTATTTTATTTTTGAGACAGAGACAGAGCATGAACAGGGGAGGGGCAGAGAGAGAGGGAGACACAGAATCGGAAGCAGGCTCCAGGCTCTGAGCCATCAGCCCAGAGCCCGACGCGGGGCTCGAACTCACGGACCGTGAGATCGTGACCTGAGCTGAAGTCGGACGCTTAACCGACTGAACCACCCAGGTGCCCCTTGGAGACAGTTTTCTATTCATGTAAGCACTTACACATTTTATTTTCTAAAGGATCAAAATTCCTTGAGTACTTGCTGTGAGCCAGGCACCGTTCTAAGCTCTTTACATATACTGATTCCACTTTTTCAGTAACTCTAAGTATAAGAACCCACTGTATGGAGCATGAAACAGATGGACACTGCTTAAGCCACATGTCCAAAGTCAGACAGCCAGAAGTGGCAGACCCAGGGAGCATGACTCCCCAGTCCTTGATTGTAACTGCTACACTCTACAGGCTCTAAAAAATAAGACGTGTTTTATAGTCTACTTTTATAATTCGATACTGCAGCGTGGGCATCCAGACTTATCAGCATCATTTTTAATGGCCACACAGTATTTCTGTTCTATATAGGAGCTACAGTTTGCTTAACTCTTTCCCTGCTGATGGATGTTCCCGACGTTCCACTCCTTTTGTTCTCAAGAGACAACAGCGCAAAGCCCATGCTTGGAGCTGACCGTAGGCACACTAGCTTGGGCTGTGAATAAAGGCCGTATTCTATATTTTCCTAATAATTCTGACATTTGTGTGGCCAGATGATGCTCTTGAGGCCCCGTGGAAGAACATAGTCTCAAGTATGTTGTGGCCATGGTGATGGGGCTGCCGTGAACCATTCACACCCTTTGTGTATCCATACTCCATTGTTCCCCGCTGCCGCATATGGGAGAAGGTTGGCCAAAGAATGGCGTTTCTGTGGAAGGCCAGCTAGCTGCCTGCAGCTGAACCTACAAATGCAACATTGGTTTACACTGTGCTCTGAATTGAATGACAGTTTTTATCTTTCTCGCTGAACTTAAATGAAAGCACAGACCTAGGAATAACTGCGTTGTTACCTAGCCGTGGGGTCACCTACTCCTGTCGAGATGGAAAGAGGAAGGGAAGGAGAAAAAGGGCCCCATGGATAAAAGTTGTCAATGCATTCTTAACGTGCCACCAGTGTAGTGGCTTTTGGTGACACCATGAAAATTGTCCTCCCATGTGCCAGATACTTGGCTCAAGGCAAAATTCAGAGATAATTAAGGTGATCTCAATCATGGACTCTGCCTAGTGGGTTCTTATCAGTGATGTGGCCTTGGGCAAGTTATTTAGCTCACTGCTTCTTAATATCTTCATGTTGCTGGGGATGATAATACCTACTCCATAGGGAATGGCAGAAGGATTAAATAAAACCAGAGAATTTAGCGTAGTAACCTCCATGATGAGACCTCAGTGAAAATGAAAGCTTAAAAAAAAAAAATCCAAGGATACTGATTTATGAATCAGGCAGACGTGTGCTTTAGCCTTTATTAACTGTGTGACCTTGAACAATTTACCTAACCTCTCAGAGTAGATTATCTGTGAGTTGGAGATAATAAAATCTATCTTACTCTAGGGTATTGTGAGTTTTAATATCAACACTGTACCTCCCTGGCACACATGTGGTTTTCAATACCCGTAGCAAAATTTGTAAGCAGTTATTATGTGCTGTGTTTTATTTCCCTTCCCTCATTCAGAGCAGTTTTTCTCTTAGAGAATAGTGGTCAAATAGAAGGAGTGGAGTTCTTCTAGGGCGCCGGGGTGGCTCGGTTGGGTGTCTGACTTCGGCTCAGGTTGTGATCTCGCAGTTCTCTGGGTTTGAGCCCTGCGTCGGGCTCTGTGCTGACAGCTTAGAGCCTGGAGCCTGCTTCGGATTCTGTGTCTCCCTCTCTCTCTGTTCCCCTCCTCCGCTCGTGCCCTGTCTCTCTCTACCTCTCAAGAATAAATAAACGTTAAAAAAAATTTTTTTTGGAAAAAAAGAAAAAGGAGTTTAATTCTCAGCCAGTCTGTAACTTTTCAGCTAGCCTCACGACTAGGCAAATACCTAGAATGAGTTGGGCTCTTTGCCAACCTAACTTTTTTTCTTTTGACTGAGACAAGATTGTGGTTTAGAGATTGTGGAAGGTTTTGTGAACCTATTTTATAGCCCCTATAAACTCACAAAGGAAACAATGAAATACCAAAGCTAAAGTACAGAACAGGTTTTCTTACAAGAGACTGCTATCTCATGGTGTTGCCAGAAGGGTTCTGTGGGATGAGATACTTGCCTCATTTGATACAACACCTGACACCTAGAAGGTCTGCAGTAAATTTAGGGCTGTCGTCCCCAGCAGGGGACAGATGGAACATCAGTCAGATTCACAAGGCAAATCAGTTTTCTCTCGAAAAGGGATTTCAGGGGGAGATGGAGGCGTCTTCAAGAACCTCGGGGTGGACTCGGGGAGGCCATTGGCGCCTCGAACAGGCGAGCGATCTGAGAGCTCCAGCCAGGACACGATCTGGCCAAACTCAGCTCCCGTTTGGTGGCTTCTCCACTGCTCTGCCGTGGCCTCCACAGTGTGAGAGCTGCTGGCTTACATCACGGTCGGCTCAAGGCGGACCCTGACTAGTACCTTCCAGGTTTCCTTCCCAGTTCGGCCCTCCCGCTCCCTCGTTATCTCACCCTGCTGTGGGGCACGCTTAAAGATGTCCTTGTAGCTGGAGCCACGTTAGAAAAAGCCAAAGGGTCGCTTTGAAATATCTTATTCATGACCCATCCATTCTAATAGAGATCATCTTGCAGCTGCAAAAATAAGCATTTGAACTCTTAGGACTTGCCCTGTGCACCTGTACCACCATGATATAAATACAATTCCTTATAGTCAGTGGTATGATTTTAAATTTCCTTTAATTTTTCTGTTTATTAAAAGAGCAGATTGCCGCATGGATTTGCCACTTTGGGGCTTTTTTTTTTCATATTTACTTCTAAATAATCACATTTATTACCAAAGATACAGGAAGAACTTAGCTCTAAATTGTTTCGTAAATACCAGAGGAACTTTCTTTTTTTTTTTTTTTTTTTTAATTTTTTTAATGTTTATTCATTTTTGAGGGAGAGAGAGAGACAGAGTACAAGCAGGGGAGGGGCAGAGAGAGAGAGGGAGACACAGAATCTGAAGCAGGCTCCAGGCTCTGAGCACAGAGCCCCACATGAGGCTTGAACCCACGAACCATGAGATCATGACGTGCGCTGAAGTCGGCCGATTAACCGACTGAGCCACCCAGGCGCTGCCCCCCTTTCTAAATGTTTATTTTTGAGAGAGAGACAGAGCCTGAGCAGGGGAAGGGCAGGGAGAGAGGGAGACACAGAATCCGAAGCAGGCTCCAGGCTCTGAGCTGTCAGCACAGAGCCCAACATGGAGCTTGAACCCACAAACCACGAGATCATGACCTGAGCCAAAGTTGGCCACTTAACCGACTGAGCCACCCAGGCGCCCCCAGATGAACTGACTTGTGACGTGCTCTTACTCCTGTTGGCCTTGGACACAATGGCACCAGAATCTCTGTGGCTGCCATTGTTAGCCAAGGGTGTTTGGATGGGATTTTATGGGATAAGCTAGGCCCAAATTTGGACATTTTCACCAAATTGCCAACTTTCAGCATTACGCAGCATTCTTAGGCAGCCTAGCAACACATTTTTCTGATGTTTATGGACAGTAATCTTCTCTTTTCCCCTATAATATGCTCTCACAGCTTGCTGTTCTTTCATGGCACGTCTAATGGTTTGCAATGAAATGAATGTTTTTTACTCCCATACATCAGACTATAAGCTTCATGAGGATAAAGCCTTTTGCATACCACTGGTGCCCCAGCACAATGTCTGGCACATAAAAGTCAACATCCAGCCAGTACCTTCAAGAGAACAGTCAACTGGAAGTATAGCAGCAGCCGTGATATCATGGAATTTGGTAAAAGAGTAGACCTAGACTGGACCAAGCCCAAAAGTGTGAGAAGCGGGCTAAAGGACTTGGGGATAACCTGTTAATGCCCCGCTAAATGTGTTCGTGGCATCTGTGGGCATACGTCGGAGGTGTTTGCTGGTCTGTTCAGTGTGGTGGCAGAAACCAAACGGGATTTATAGCATTTGACGGTGTGGTCTTCAGTCTGTCTCTTAGCAGTTGTAGGACGATGAGTAAATTTTCTGAGTTCAAGTTTGTTTTTCTCGAATAATGCATGTTAGCATAGTTGTGGCAATTAGATGAGATTTATAGGCGTAAAGTCTGTAAATCTGAATTATTTTTGTCATTGAAAAGAACTCGGGCCTCACACGTCCTTTGGTGGAAAAGAGGCTGTTTAGGAATGGATTTGTAGTGGACTGGCACCCTGTTAAAAAAGGCATCTCTGATGTTGGATTAAGGATGAATGTCTGCATTTTGATTTGATTGAGGCAGAAGATGCTGGCACTCAGTGGTCGCTTTTCCAGGCTTCTCCGTCCAATGTTTCTTAACGAGCATCAAGTCTCAGATTCGGAGTGGGAAGGGAGTAAACATGGATCACAGATCGAAGATCCTCTTCCTGACGAAGAAAGCCTTTTGTTTAGAGACAGAGGAGGAATATGTTTGCTTTTAGGTCTGAAGACCCACAAGTGTGGGCTCCAGACGATCCTGACACAACCAGTTGAAGGGAACAGAAACCTGCAAGTCCACAAGATAAGAGATTTGAAGCCGAAATGCAGCCTGTCATCTTTGTAATAAAATTGGAGGACAGGACCTCTCCCCCTCACTGGAGAAGTAGGGCAGGATCCACAATGTGTGTAAATGCAAAGAATAAGCTGGGCCAGGACAGGTGCAAGCAGAGATTCTGCGCAAGCACCTCAACAGGAAAGGGGGATTTCTCATTTATGGTACAGATCCTGTGGCCCCGAAAAGAATTGAGGAAATGGAGAAAGAAGGCTGGAGGGGCAGAGGCACTGACTGTATCTCCGGAGTTCCTTATTGACGCCTCCCTGGGATCATTTGTTACTAATGGGTTTGGAGTTCTCCAGGGGACCAACTTCCTTTTCCATTAACATCTCCCCACCCATGCTCTAAATATGGTAGCCACCCTTGGGTTTCTCAAACACACGGCTCTTCCCTCTCTTCGGCCTTTGCACTTGACATCCCCTCCTCCTGGAACACCTGACTTCCCTCCTTTGGATGGCCGGCTAACTCCCCCTCACCTTTCACATCTAGCTTCAATATCACTTCCTGAGATGCCCTTCCCGACCACTTTATTTCAAAAGGTGCCTCATGTGACTCTGTCTCCCGGCACCCTATTTGTTTCCTTCATCACTTTTGCCATAACATGCAGAATGATTTTCCTTTCCTTCTTTGTCTCTTTCAAGTAAGTAGTCCCATCAGAGCTGGGGCATTTTCTCTTACTCGCCCTCTGTTTCCCAGTGTCTGGTCTGGCACAGGTTAGACACTCCGTGGCTATTTGTTGAATGTTCATTTTCTAGGCCTAATCTACCTAGTTTCTTATGATTTCTGTTACAATCACAAAGTCCCTAGTGTTGACTCCTGTACTTTGAAAGCTTTGCTAAAGCCCTCTGGAGTATTTCTCTGCTTTCCACCGTCTAGTGCAGATGACATTCAGTAAAATTCCACAGCAGAAGAGCAATGCTTGTTTGCACAGATCTTTGAACCTCTTCCCATTCTTTTTTGTCCATCCAGGAGAGCCTGCCTTCCTTCTCTTTGTGTGTGTGTGTGTGTGTGTGTGTGTGTGTGTGTGTGTGTGTGTGTGTCTGTTATTAGCAAGTCCAACGAAAGGAAATGAATCTAAGACTGGCTTGTGAATGAAGGAAACAATCGTAGTATAAAAGTGGGACTAGACCTTGTATGAAGTCAGTGCCATAAAACTCAGAAGCAACTGCCCTTAACCTGGGGTTGATGGACAGGCTTCAGGCGGTCAGCTAATCCCTGAAATTGTGTTTAAAATGTTGTCTGTGTGCATTTTCCTTATGGGCAGGCAGACCTGAGCTTCCATCAGATTCTTTTTTTTTTTTTTAACTTTTATTTATTTTTGAGAGACAGAGCATGAGCAGGAGAGGAGCAGAGAGAAGGAGACACAGAATCTGAAGCAGGCTCCAGGCTCTGAGTTGTCAGCACAGAGCCCGACATAGGGCTCAAACCCATGGACCGCGAGATCATGACCTGAGCCGAAGTCGGAGGCTTAACCGACTGAGCTGACCAACTGAGGCATCCCTCCATCAGATTCTTAAATGGGTCTTTGACCAAATATACGATTAAAAACCATTGAGCTAAAGTCCTTGGAAGTACCAAGAGTCCCAGAGACTACATGGAATGTTCAGTTCCCTGTTTTGTATTCCTGTGCCCATTTGGTTCAGGACCACATCAGTGGTACCATTGGCACTGGGAGGAGATCACTCAGAACAAGAGAAGGTATCACACCTACTTATTTTTTGGAAAATACAAACACCCCTCCCCAACAAAAAGGGGTAATGTGCTGACTGGCAAGTGCCAGGAAGTATCATGGGGTAGAAAGTAACTGGGCCAGAGTCTAGGGAGCTATCCCTGAGGAGGTGACATCCCAACCAAGAGCTGAACCATGAGAAGGAAGGCAGCCACAGTCAGAGGTGGGGATGGGCATTCCAGAAGGAACCCTAGCAAAGGGCCTATGAAATGGGGAGAGGCTGGTACATTGGAGGGCCCAGGCCCTGTATTTGAACATAATGAAGGAGAGGGGCGGAGTGGCAGAGAGAGTGGGCAGGAGCCAGATGATATAGAACCTTCTAGGCGAATCTGGATTTTATTCCAAGTCCCTGGTAAGCTCTTAGAGAGTTTGGGGCAGAAGGTAACTCGACCTGATGTACATTTGAAAATGAGAACTGTCATTGCCGTGTGGAGGATGGAGCCCCACGGGGCAAGAGGGAAGCTGAATGACCAGGGAGGTGGCTGTTGAAGGAGAGATGGTGGTGGCTTAGACCAAGGCTGTCTTACCGTAGACACTGAGTAATGACCAGTTCACAGTATACTGGGGAGATGTAGCCAAAAGGACTTGTTAACGGATCATATAGGAGGCAGTAAGGGAAGACAGAACCAAGGGTGGATAAGGACGGTCGTACATTCGCTGAGACGGAAGACTGGGAGAGGAGAGTGCAGACAAGCTGGAAGTTGGAAGCAAGAGTTTCGTATAAGGTGCAATAGGTTTGAGATGCATCAAGCACCCAAATAGGATTGTCTGTCTGTGTCTCATGTTTGAAGCCCTGGGTAAGATCCCCAAGGAAAAGACGAGGTAGAGAAGATAGGGGATGAGGTCTGGAACCCTCGAGGTCTAGAGAGGAGGAGAGGAGGGCCAGCTAAAGAGACTTAGGCACAGGCAGCGAGGGAGGAAGAAACCAGGCATGGAAGCCAGACAGGAGACCCAGTCAAGAAGGAAGGCCGCTCTCATCATGCTACAAGCTTCTAAAAATCCAGGTAGGATAAAGGCCATTGGCTGTAGCAGAAACTAAGCTATGGATGCGCTTGGGAGAAACAAAGCATTTTTTCCTTGAAGTGGTGGGGACTCAAGTTGGAATGAAGAGAGAACAGGCCAGAGGAGTTGGAATGCTGTCAGCTCCTTCAAGGTGTTTTTGGGTTTTTTTGTTTTTTAATTTTTTTATTTTTGGGAGAGAAAGCATGAGTGGGGGAGGGACAGAGAGCATGAGAAGGACAGAGGATCCTGAAGTGGGCTCTATGCTGACAACAGTGAGCCTGATGCGGGGCTCGAACTCACAAAACCTGAGATCATGACCTGAGCCCAAGTCAGACACTTAACCGACTGAGCCGCCCAGGTGCCCCTCAAGGTGTTTTGCTGTAACATGGAACAAAGACTGGCGTGGTTGCAGAGGAGAATACAGACATGGGGGTTAAAGAAAATTGGTTTTATTTTGGTGGAATGGCCAGTGGGAAAGAGTCGGTAAAAAGGGAGAAACTAACGACGTTGGAGGAAGCAGCAAAGTATCTTTATTACTATTGTTTTAATAAAGCACTCATTAGATATAAGTGAACATCTTTTTAGATTCACTTCAGTGGTTTTTTGTTTTCTCTAATTACATACTGTAGCCCAAGAATGATGTTTCTTTCCTGCTACTCTTTGGTACCTGGGCAGAGTTTATTAGCTCCTTTTTGGTTTACAAAATGGCTCTGTGAATTCACCTGGGAGCCTTAACATGATTGATAACACTGTTTCTATGGAGAAGAATGCTCTGAGTTCTAGAAGGTCTTTGAAATTTGGCCTGTTTAGAAGTCAGGTTCAGAAATGACAGGGGAAGATTGGCTCTTTGAAAAGAGCCAAAGGTCATCAGTTCTGATAGAGTTGGTTGACCTACCTTGCTTCCCCTCCCCACCCCCCCACCCCCGGTTAGATCTCTTAGCCACATTGATGGTTATCTTTCATAGCATGAAAACGCCCTGCCTAAATTTGAACCTCTAGCTACAAATTCAGTATTTCATGTTAAAGATGTGATTCTTTTTTTTTAATGTTTATTTATTTTGGGGGGCAGTGAGAGGCAGAGGTGGGGGGGACAGAGGAACAGCAGTGGGCTCTGTGCTGACAGCTGACAGCCTGATGCAGGGCTCAAACTCACGTACCATGACACTATGACCTGAGCCGAAGTCAGGTGCTTAACTGACTGAGCCACCCAGGTGCCCCTAAGGATGTGATTGTTTTAACCACAGAAAAAGGACTGAGACCCCCCCTTCACGCACATTGTCTTGTGCAATAAATTTGCCCTTGTAAAATTTTTGAATAATTAAAATATATTTAGTGTTGTAGGAGATTTAAACAAACTTTTATTCAAGGAGAAATTCCATTGATTCACCTTCCCGTGCACCCTCTGTGAGAGGAAAAGCCAAGATACAGCAATTTGCCAGGCTCTCCTTAAGTATCTTCCCTCCTCCCTTCTCCCTTGCCCCTTGGACCTGACCTACTCTTGGGTTTCCCTTGCTTCACTGTTCTCTCTGCTCTAGCCACAGTGGTTCTTGGAATGAATGTGTAAGTTGTATCCTGCCGCAGGACCTTTGCACTGACCATTTCCTCTCTTGGAAGGCTCTTTACCCCCAGATATTCACATAACCATATTCTACAATTCATTCAGGTCTATAGTAACAATCATCCCCTCAGCAGGCCTTCCCTAACCACCTTATGAAAAAATTTCAGACACCACGCTCCCCCAAAAATCACATCCTCTTCCCTGTGTTACTTTTCTTCCTTAACATTTATCACTGATATACTATATAATTTACATTTTATGTCATTTATTTTATAGTTCCACCTTTAAAAGGTAGGTTCCATTAGTATAGGGAATTTTCGGTCTATTTTGTGTCCTCAGCAGTTAGAACAATGTGATTTGGCATATACCAAGTGCTCAATAAATAGCAGTTAGTTGAATGAATGAATAAATGCATGGATAGACAGCCCTTAATTTCTGTTGGCAGTTAATCTGGATTTTTACACATTTGCCTAAAACAAGGAACAGTATAGCAAACAGTGGAAATTTTTTGCATGTGTATGTGCGTGTGTATACATATGTCTGTATGTGTCCATGCATATATAGTCACTGCCTCATTCTACCCAAACTAACACAGAAGTCAACCAGATTATCAAGTCTTGTTATAAAGATGAATTCAGTTCCCAGGACAGTGTAGAAAGTACACAGAATGGTTTACAGCCTCTTTGTCAGCCAGAGCTTGGATCCATCCTGACTTTTTGTCTCAAATCTGAGCCACACGTCTCCCCAAATCCACCCCTCTCCCACCCCTTGGCCTCTGTCTTCCCCCCACACCACCCCCCTGCTACAGATGATGGCAGCATTTTTTTTTCTAGTGGGGGAGGGCCCGAGGGATGAGATGCGAATGATTAACCTCGGTTGGGACTCCTTCAAGATTACAATCTCTGCTCCTGGACACGGTTGCCTTTTGCATTCACCTGGGAAGCCCTACTAGACCCTGTTTCCCTTTTGAGCTGACCTTTTATTCCCTCCCTCTTGGTTGGGGGAGGAATGGCTCTTCATTCGCCTTTGAAAGGCTTCTGTTTGCTGAGCAAAGGCTGACCACACAAGACCCTGTACTTCTCCCTGACCCCACCCCACCCCACCCCACCCCCAACACACACACACACACACACACACACACACACACACACACACACACACAAAACCCCCTACTCCCCCATCCTTCTAGAGAGGCGGCCCAACCAAGGTGGGGGGCGGGTAGGGAGGGGGCAGCGGGTAGCTTTTCTCAGAGAAAGTCTTTGAAAGCTGCCAGGAGCCAACTGTTAGGATTTTTTGGAGAGGGAGTTGGAGTTTTGGAGAGCATCTTAATCCTTCTTCGTTTTAAAATAAAAGCTTGTGGCTATAACATAATTTTGCTTTTGAATTTTCAATAGTAAAACAGTTGTTCATTGTTCACAGCATCTGTTTACATAGTTCCTTCTGAATTCCTTGATTACAGGTTTTAATAGGGATTAGCCGGTGCAACCCCTTCCCATCCCAGAACTGGGACTCTCTCCCACCCCACCTCCCCTCCCAGCCTTTGTACCGTAATGTTTAAAGTAGCCGTGCATAGACTGAGCCTCCTTTAAAAAAAAAATAGCATCAGGAATTAATGCCTATTTTTGTTGGCACCGCATCAAAACTGACATCACCGGAAATTATGTACATCATTGTTCACTATACAAATAGGTATCTTCCCCTTTAGGTTCAGAAGTTACTTGTGTAGGCCAATCATTTCAATCAAATACTTCGTTTTCAGTGGTCTATGGAATGAGCTAAGAAATGTTATCACGAGTGGTTTTTCTGTGTTGTTGTTAATAGTAGCACTTTTGGCTGAAAGGACTTTTCCCAACAGTTTGGCACAGTCCAGGGGGACTAAAAATATTTTTTCACGTTTAGGTTTTATTCAACTTGACCCACTGTTGCAGATTCCCCCGGGACCATAGCGAGGGCCCTCCCACTAGGTTCTTTACGGTAATGGTTTCAGAGTTTGGTGTCAGCTTTTGCCTGGCTGAAACTTTTCACAGCTGACTTGATGCTAGCACTCAGGCCTGACCTCTCGCTCCTTCAGCACTTAAGGGGTTAATTTTGTTGGTGGATCAGATTTCTTTTCTGGGCTGGGGCATAGTGATCCCTGTCTGACTGGTCCTTCAGTAGGAGAGTTGCTGGGTGCCCGGGATTCCCTGGCCCAACGTGGGCCAGCTCGGCTGGCTGGCTGGCTGAGTTGCCATCGTGAGACTCCTTCGGCTTCTTTGTCCGCTTTCTCTAAGGACCACAATGTAGTGAAATGCTCTGGCCCGGGAACCTTACCAGGTAGGATGATTTCCTCAAATTTCTGGGGCCTGGGGCGGGGTGTGCCGCGTGTCCTGCCTTGTCGTTCCTTGGGTGATATTGGAAAGCCCTGCAGAGCAGCCAGTGGTACAGCTGCCAAAATCCCCGTGGGCTCTGCGATGGGGGGAAGCGGCTGGTCCGGAATTCAGCATCCTTTTCCCTGCCACCCCCAACTCCTTTCGTGCCAGCCTTGATAATCCTGGAGGAAGCCGGAGCCTTCCCCAAATGTCCTTGGTCCACCTGGACATTTGGGGAATGTCAGGCTTTTACAGACCAACTTAGCAAAGGAGGCTCTTAAAACTGAAAAACTGGGTGTTGACCTCCCAACTGTCTTAGATCCTTATTCCAGGTTTTTTTTTGTTTTTTGTTTTTTTTTTTTGAGGGGGGGACCTTCCAGTTGGGGGGGAGGAGAGAGCTCGAGAGAGGCCATGTGGGCCCCAGCAAGGGTTGCTAGTGGTTTGGAGGGCCCTGATGAAAATGACTTGCATTTGGAGGTTTTGTTTGGAATCTAAGAAGCCGGGTGAGTTTGCGGTTATGTTTACTAATACTGCAAATTACTGGGTGGCTTTTTTTTTTTTTTTTCTGGAAACTGGGCTCCAAGAGAGATAGCATGGGAGATTTAAATATGAGTACTTTTCTTACTCGCTGGGGCTGCTATAACGCTGCCCGAAGAGAAGCGTTTCTATTTTAAGCCAGACAAGGGGGAAGAGAAAAAAAGATGTTCATTATCACCTACTGCTCTCCAAGCATCTAACAGACACAGTCTCATGTAATTTTCTTTGCAGAGCCAGCAATATTATCCTCAATTTCGAGGTGCAGCAATGGGAACCAAGAGAGGTTAAGGAATTGCTCAAGGTCACACAGCTAGTAAGAGGCCAAGCTGGCACGGGAACCTGGGTCTAGACACCACTCTGCCTTCCTTGTTGGGCTTGGCAGATGGCTCGGGATGGTTTTAGCTACAGGTTTAAATGTGGATTCAGCTGGACGAAGGGCACTTTTTGTTGCAGAGGACTCACCAAAGCGTACATGAGACGGGCAAGCGTGGCCTGCCTGGGCTTCTCAGATTCTGCTTATTTCAGAGAGGGCGGGGGTGGGATATTAAAAAGCAACTCTGCTTTGCAGCAGGACCTGCCTGGGGTCTCTCATCCCTTTGAGGCTTCTGGGCCGGTGACTGGGTTTCTGCTTGTACCAGGTTCAGCGGGGCAGGAGCCCAAGTGGAAGTCAAATCTGGGACAGCCAGTGGCCTTGGAGCTGGCCTTGGGCTCCTGGGACTGTGCCCTGGAACTCTGGGGCTGCCTCCTGGGAAGCTGGATTTATTGAGTCCTGGAAGGAGAGGTCGTACACCCGGCATGTTAATGCTGACCCAAGCTTGGCACTAGCTGCTCACATGTGTGCTAGGCTTGGCTAATTAGCTAGAGCTGAAGTGTTTGGGGGCCGCAGAGCTGATTTTGAGTGGTTGTTTCTGGACCTGAGTTCTCTTTGCTTCCCTTTTGCCCCAGAAGGGATAACTTGTAAGGTCAGGCCCCCGACGAGACAACACTGCAAAACGAGGCCGGGCGGATTGGTATGGGGGGACACTCCCCTCTCTCAGCTTCCCTGAGGCAGTCGTGGTTCTGTTTTGTGCGTTCAGGTTGGGAGTTAGAGGTCTCAGACCTCTGAAGAGGTATTGGGAATTGAAAGTGAGTGGAGTGCGTGGGTGTGGCAGGGTAGGTGATAGAAATGTTGGGACTCCGCATCCCCCTTCACCTACTCTAGACCTAAGGCAGCCAGCCAAGGCTCTGTGTGGGATTTGCCCCTCCCCCCTTTCATTTACCTCCTTGGAGATGTTTTAAGAATAACTTGATTGCATGAAAAAGTGTCCTGGGCTTTTTGGATAACATGTGGGAGTTGTAAGCTCTTATATGACTGGGATCTAGTTAAAAGAATCCTTCCTTCTGCTCTTAAGTTGAATGAATGTGGTTAAGAGCTTGGGTTTAGCATCGGCAGATCTAGGTTCCAGTCCAGCTCTGTTTATTAGGTCTGGCGTCTTGGGCAGATGGCCTGGGCTCTGGAAGCCTCAGTTTCCACAGTTATGTAAAGGAAACGTTAATAGTCTGTGTCTCATAGGGTAACAGAAAGGAGTGTGTGGAATAATGTGTGTAAAGTACCTACCAGTGGGCCTAGATCCCACCTTTAAAGTTTGTCACTTCGTTGTAGGCGTTTGCTATTATTTGCCTTAGCTGTGTATAATGTGCTGAATCCCGTTGATGTTTAGGGTACACGTACCTTCTGGTAAACAGAACACCAGGATGAGTTTGTTGAGATCTTTGGCAAAAGCTGACCGGCAGTGGACCAAGTGTCAGCAGCCCTCTCTGGAGGAGCCTTGGACGAGAGACGGCTTTGTGTAGCTGAGGTCAGCAGACACGCTGGTGCCTATTGTAACAATGAGGCCAGAAGGCATCCCTCTGGGGTTTCTAGCCCCACCAAGGCCCTGGAGCCAAAGGGAGGAATTTCACGCTTACTCAGGGGACCACCTACTTGTTAAAGGAATGAGTTACCAAAATGGGACAAAGGTGCTGTGGGGTGAAACTCAACCCCTGGCATTCTGAATGCTGCTAAATCCCCTCGGAGCCCTCTTTATGGGGCTCTTGTTTCTCTCCACCCCGAGTGATTGGCCTTGCACCTGGCACCGTCTGTAGAGGCTGCTTCTCCCCTGGGACACCGAAGCCGCAAGAAGCAAGTTCTTGCCCTGGTACTTTATCATCTCTTTTGTAGCGTGGGCCTGCATTTCCTTCCTGCGGTCTTTTCAGGCTCCCCGGATTCTGTACTGCAGCTGACGTGAGCTGGTTATCTCCTGAGTGCCTGCAGGTCTGATCTGGTCCCCACAAGAGGCTCATGGGGCCTGGTGCTAACACCATATCACACAAAGGGAAGCCTGGGTCTCCTGCGCAGGGGTAGGGAGCTAGCGGGGAGTGGGAGGAGGTGCCTCTGACAAAGTAAATGGTGGAGCCAGGCTTCAAATAAATCTATTTTACTTTTCTCTCTGGAGCTGTGTGCTGCCTCCATCTGGAGCCTCCAGGGCTTAGTGGTCCCCTGGCCCACTGCTAGAGGAGACTAAATTCACTGGGGTTCGTGTCTGCCCTTACTTTCATTCGAGCTCAAGTTCTAGCACATTTTGCAAACCATGTAGGCTGATCTCAGAAGGTGAACTCTAGAGACAGGAGGCTTGCTTATGGCTTTTTTTCGAGTAACTGTCTCTTTTTTTGGTGTGGAAAATTTTGAAGTCCTTGTTGTTTACATGATAGGCATGGAATAAAGGATGCCAAATGAATAAATAAACGGGGGTGGTTGAACACTCTTGGATCTGTGTTTGAATCCCAGCTTCAGGATTTCTTAGCTGTATGACCTTTGGGCCTTTCTTTCCAAGCCTCAATTGTCTCATCTCTAAAATGGGTATAGTGTTAGTACCCAGAGAAAATGTAAGTGACCGGACCTGGCACGGAAGCAAGCCCCCAGTAAGAGTTGTTATTTGTACCATGGAGTTGTGGGGATGAAAGGAAATAATGCATGTAATTAGCATGAGGTCTGGCACAACTTTGAACTTCATTTAAAGTTGGCTATTACACTATTACCATTCCCAGATAGACAATGAAAGGTGGGATTCTGAGGAAGTGCTCTTGCTTTCTGTGAAGGTAGGTTTTCTAAATAGACTGCCAGCAGTGGGTGGAGGAGGTGATGCCCTGGAGAATACCTCCTGGGAAGGAAATAGTTAACATACCTGTCTGGTGGGAAGTGAAGGTAGCCAAACCCTTTCCCTTCCCCAGGGGTTACTACTCAGCCTACAGTTGGGCTTGCTCACTCATCCACACCAAAAGATCTCATTCCGCCCGGGCCCTGGGGTTTCACAGGAACAATTGCCTTGAACAATAGCCAGAAAACAAGTTCCACCAGTCTGGGCTTTTGCAACTGAATACAGCTGTCTGGGGGGGGGGGGGGGGCACAGGGCCCTGAAAATGAGCTCTGCTGTGATTCTAGGGCAGAACTGGAAAAGTAAGCAGGTAAGGCCTGGGCCCAGCCCTTGGTGTCTCTGAATCGAGCACTCAAGCCACCAGGAGAGAGGCAGAAAGTGGGGCAGGGGCTGCCCCCGACTGCTCCTGAGGACGCGCTAAGGGCCTTCTGGAAGTGGACCCAGTCTTTGGGGTTTGGGGGGTTGGGTGTGAGGAGCTGCTGCTTTGTGAAGACTGCTTTCGAGAACCATAGTTAGAGTCCTTCCTCTCTGCGTGGTGATTTATCAGTGAACAGACAACAAATATGTATCTGCAATCTGATTGATTTTTTTTTTTTTTTTTTTTTTTTACAACTTGGGTTAGCATGTCTTTCCCTTGAGTAAACAACATTATCTCACAGGGAGTCCATTTGAAGAGTGTAATGACCCTCTGGACCCTTCAATAACTCCTCAGAGTTGGAGTCTTTAGCTGAAACCCAGGATTCCTCACACATGGGTGTGTAAATCCTAGTGGAAAAATCTGTTTAATCATTCCTCTTTGCTTTTTTGCTTTATGGGAGATGAAGTTACAAATATAAAATCACATTAATTCAGGACCATTACCAATTCCTGCTGCATTTGGAAACTCCCCGGAAGAGCTTGATATTAAAAATGTGTCCAGATTAAAGGTGGTTCTTCAGGGAAGGGGGGAGGGGGTACACTGGTGAAGGCAGGAATGCTCACTCCCCACAACAGGGAGGAAAACAGGGAATGTGAGGAGCTAAAATAATTTATGATGCTTTCACCTGCGTTCTTCATAGCAGATAGCTTGTTTGGCTGTTAAAATTGTGCTTTAAGCCTTCTGAGTGGCATTTGAATTCCTGACACAGTGATGTCAGCATCTCTTATAAGACTGAAATAGGATCCTCCTGGCTTTATGGGTCTTTCCATTTTTGAGCGGATTTTCTGATCACTTTTGGCGAATCATTTCCCATCTGTATTTCAAGAGATAGTAGACAAACAGTTGAGGCCATGGTTCTGGTCAAAATGCTGTGTCTTGTCCAAAATGGGGTCCCTTTTTGATACACTTGGTTGCTATCAGCTGGTGGAGGTTCTTTTGTGATTAGGCTGGTTAGCAGACAGATTTCCAAGCTGATCTGTATGTGCTTGATTTCAGACGAGCTGGAAGGGTGCATGGAGTCTGGTTTGAATCCCATTCTTCTGATGAGCTCTGGGCCCTAAGCCTCTGTTTCATCCAGTGGAAAATGGGAATGGAATAATATATATAATGTGCCCAGTGGGGTACCTGGCATTTGGTAAACATCTCCAATGGTGCCTATAAATATTAGTTAAGATTGCATTCTGTTCCTTTGTGGATAAATAGTGTGGTCTAATGCAGACTCTATGTTATGACTTGGGTTGTTGCCTCTCTAGAAAAGTTTGCAAACTCAAATTGCAGGGTGAGTGAAGAGGCTTAGCTAGGGGTTGTGTCAAATGGGAAAGTGCGTCTCTGTCTAAAAAGGGCAGTTACTACTCAGGGCTAGCTAATTGTCTCCTATGTACAAGATATTGGCACCTATTCCAAGTATTTAAAAGATTGTGTGGGCTTAGGGGCGCCTGGGTGGCTCAGTCAGTTAAGCATCATACTCTTGACTTCAGGTCACGGTCTCACGGTTCATGAGTTCCAGCCCCGCGTGCTGACAGTGTAACTCCTGCTTGGGGTTCTCTCTCTCCCTCTGTCTCTGCCTCTCCCCTGCTTGCTATCTCCCTCTCAAAACTCAGGTGATAACAGAGGAAAGCAAACCATAAGAGACTCTTAAATACAGTAAACAAACTGAGGGTTGCTGGAGGAGAGGTGGGTGGGGGTGTGGGATAAATGGGTGATGGGCATTAAGGAGAGCACATTTCAGGATGAGCACTGGGCATCATATATAAGAGGTGAATCACTGCGTCCTACTCCTGAAGCCAAGATTACGTTGTATGTTAACTAACTTGAATGTAAATAAGTAAATAAAAATAAACTAAAAAAAGAAAAAAGATTGTGTGGCTTAAAAAAAATAAGCTGAGGGGTGAAATTAGCGATGAAGTAACAAACCCAAAGACTAGAAGGTGCAGTTACCTGTTGGGCAGTTTTTACTGAAGGAGAGGAGATGCTCTGAGATCCGTGGGGACCTTCCATGTGCCCATTTGTCTCTGTACCAACTTTTCTCTGAGTTTAAACTCCTAGGATGTCAGTTAGAAAGCAGCCTTTGAGGGGCGCCCGTGTGGCTCCGTCGGTCGAGCGGCCAACTTTGGCTCAGGCCATGATCTCTCGGTTCATGAGTTCAAGCCCCGTGTCGGGCTCTGTGCTGACAGCTCAGAGCCTGGAGCCTGCTTCACATTCTGTGTCCTGCCCCCCTCTCTCCACCCACCCTTACCTGTGCTCTGTCTCTGTCTTTCAAAAATGAATAAACATTAAAAAAATTAAAAAAAGAAAAGAAAAGAAAGCAGCCTTTGGGATGGCTGCATTCAGCTCCCTCCTGATTTGGAAGTCTGGGGCGTAGAGAGAAAATGAGTAACAAGGAATAGTTCTAGGGATGGCTGAGGACAGGGCCTGGCTCTCCCGGCCCCTTTGCCACTTCCATGCCTTGAAGGAGACTGCCGTATAGCAGCGAGTGTCGGTGGACCTGGGATCGGGCACGCTGCAGGCTATTCCTGTTACCGTGTGCTGGTACCCAGCTGGTGGCTTGAGACATCAAAGGCTGTAGAAATGTCTGGAACCAGTGCAGTTTCTACTTGGTACCCTTTGCTCATCTTCCCGGTTTACATTTTCATTTGTGTCTGGGCTATCTATTCTTGTCTGTCACATCCACTGGCCTTGCTGTTGGGGGTAAGGACAACTGGGAGTCATCACTGTGTCTCCACTACCTTGTACGGTGTCTGGCACAGAGAGGGTGCTGACTGGACTGGGTAAGAAGAACAGATGAATTCAAAGCCCTTGTATCAGGATCCAAAAGTGTTGAGTTTAGGAGTCTTAAAGAACAATAGCAAATGTTTGATGGAGTTCCTTCCACCCACCCATTGGCTCCAAATGGTGGAAGGTTGTTTTCAAATCGGATCACTGATCACTCCCAGGCGCCATTGTATGACTGCGCCAATGGGGGACACTTCACTGAGTAGTGAAAAAGGTACATGCCTGTGATCTGGCTGGGAAACGATGTGTTGGCATTAATGGTTCTTGAGGAATCAGTGGAAGCATCTTCCTGCCATTTGTCTGTGTCTCTGCCAAAGAATTTATAGGGCATAAACATGATATGCTGTCTTGAAATTTTTTTAAAAAGACAGGGAAACCAGCCAAGCTCTGCGTCCCACATTCCTCTGAATTTCCTATAATACAGGCTGTGAGGCAGGAGGAGGCCCTGGGATTCAGCTCTCTTCCCAAGGATGTCAAACACAGTGTCGTTTCCACCAAGATTTGGGGAGCGGTTTTGGAATGGCTTTGGAAGTCTTGCAATGTAGAGCAAAGATGAACTGGAGTGGGAAAAACTGGCGAGGAGGGGTGCTCTCTTGGGTTCATTTGTTCTTCTGGTCGTTCATATAGAAATCATTCGTTCATTCACAGAACGAAATCTGCCTTAATAGTTTGCTAATGTTTAAGGAGCACTTTTGTGCCCAAAAAGAACGTCTTAGAATTTATTAGGTTTTACTATTCAGTTTATTAAAGATTTAAGTTTTTATTTATTTATTTATTTATTTTTTTGAGAAAGAATAGAGCACGAGCAGGGTAGGGGCAGAGAGAGAGAGGGAGACAGAGGATCTGAAGCAGGCTTTGTGCTGACAGCGGAGAGTCTGATGCGGTGCTCGAACTCATGAACAGTGAGATCATGACCTGAGCCCAAGTTGGATGCCTAATCAACTGAGCCACCCAGGCGCCCCAAAAGCTTTAATTTTTAAACCTAGGTTTTCTTATATATCTCATCTATACAACAAGTATTTTTGTATAAATCAAGATGATTTCCATTTGTTATTTGATTAGTACTTTATAAATTTAGAGTGAACAAATTGAATTTTAATGATTAGTACTGTTTGGAAACTTGGATAATTAAGCTTCCTTAAACATTTTAGATGGCATTCATAAGTTTAACACGCATGGTTTCCTCGAGCTCTTCAAATGTCTGACAGTGGGGACTTACCGGCCTAACAAGCACAATCTTTCTAAGCACATAACTCTTGCAAGTCAAATAAACTAAAGTTATACGTGTCATAAAATAAGTTTTCTCAAGTACTGTAACTCTTTTTACAGCCTGACTCCCAGTCCTTAAACCTTTCATCTTAAAAATCTCAAGTCAGAAATCAGTACTCATTCAAAATTGAAATCACAAGACCCTTTTTCTTTAGATTGTTTAATATGCCCCCCTGTTCTTTTAAGTGTTATACATATACAGAGATTATCCCAGTGATGACAAAGATTTCATCCTATATTTAAGCGTTAATATTATGATTTACTTCATATCTGCCTTCATCTTTTGAAACCTTCATCATCTCCGGCAGGCTCCGGGGCCATTGTATGGTGTTTCACAGTCAGATTCAAGAGCAGAATGCACGGATGGCCACATCATATTCCAGAGTGATTGTTCCAGAGCCGTTGCTGAATACACTGTAGTTCTTTCTGCTGTGTCACCCGGGTCCCTTGAGCCTCGTAGCTGAAATTTCGTCTCGCCACATAGCAAACACAGATCCTCTGTGTTTCTTTCACATTTCTGTTGTAATCAGTTTCTGTAGTCCCTTTCACCATCTCTCCCCCGACCTGGGTCAGTGGACTTTCGTACCCCTGGTGCAGGTCGTACACAGTTTCCTCTGCCACTCGCTTGGACGCGACTCCTCTTGTTAACCGCATGAATGAATTCCGAACGCTTTTCTGCGCTTTTCCTGTCAGACTCTCAGCCACATGCCTGGAGTCCTTTTGCAAACACATCGCACTTCCCCATTCGGTAGCGCGAGGATACCAACTGACACAAACCTGAGCAAACTCGTTTTGAGCAAAAGAACGGATTTATCCTCACATTCGGTCTCCCAGGGGTGCTTCTGTCTCTTCGGAGCCTCAGGTATGGCTCCATACGGGCGCTCACACGACATCACTCCCCCTGACTCTGCTGCCTTCTTGGGCAGGTGACGATGGAGTGGCCACTGGCAGTTCAGGCTCTACCTTCATCTCCTCCCGGGTTGTGCTTTGTTCGTCTCAGCATCTCCTGTGTGGTCACGCAAGTTGGGGGACTGTGTTTTAGGCCAAGTGAAAGAGATCATCCCAGCACTTCACAGCTGTTAAGACGTGTACAGAGAACGTGAATGTCTAAGAGGGGCCCAGAAGAGCCAGCATGTAGCCCACATTCCCTTGTGAGGGTGGCATTGTTATCGCAGGGCGTCTCCTGGAAGTATTTGGAGTCCGTCTTGGAACTCACCGACTCTGATCTTGGTGGCTCATGGCCACTCACACCCTGAATTTGGGGGAAAGGGCAAGTTCCAAGTAGCCGATTTTACATGTAGCTAGCGTTGCCAGTATCCCGAAGGATCCAGAAGTGAAGGAGGCGTGACTGGTTCTCCAGGCGCAGGGACAGCTGGTTTCTGGCAGAAAGAATGCTCTTGCTCAGCCGGGGCTTCCCTCGGTGTCCCTGCCCCTTCATCCTCGTCACTGGTTTCCCCATTCCCACCTACCCCGGCTTCTCCCCATCTGGGCCGGCTCAGCCAGGGTAACCCCGTGATGCTCCGGGCACCAGCGTGAGAACAATCTCGTGTACAGTCAGCGCCACACTCGCCTCCAGAATAACAGCTTGGCGTTGAAAGGCCATACGTGAGGAGCGGGTACAAATTCAGAGCAGAATCTCTGGGGCTTGGATTTATGGGCGTCTGTTCCTAACTTCCCTCCTTCCTCCTTGCCAGCCACCCTACCCTCCTCAATCCTCCTTCTTCCCTGGATTATAGGAAATCTTAGATATATTACACTGGTAACTCCAGAGAACAGATGCAATTAAAGACTCATGTGATTTCTCACCACCACCCCCCCCCCCACACACACACACACACTCGTGAGAGTAGATTGGGGTCCTTTTCCATCTGTTAGGTCACGCTTTCTGCCATAGAGCTTCACATAGGTAGCCAGCCTAGTGGTATCATCCACGTGTCACCCATAAGGAAACTGAGGCACAGGAGTTGTGACTTGTCTAAGAATGAGCTGGGGGAGGGGGCTGAACTCAGAGTCCCTAGCTGGTGGCAACTTTTCGTCAGAGCTTGTCCTGTCTCGCTGAACATGAGTTCAGTCTAGAGGGGTTAATAGGCGTGTACCGTGTGCCTGGAGGTGGAGGGGACAGACTCACTCTGCAGGCGGAGGCAGGGAGTGAGGAGGCCTTTGCGGTGAGGCCCTCCAAGCCCGCGCTTCCTCCTGAGAAAGTGAGCCGCGCCACACTCCGACATGCACTGAAAGTTGACGTAATGGAAAGCCATTCGGCGTCCCAGTAAAGAGGTAGCTCTGGAGTCACAAACGTCTGGATCCAGGTTCTGTGCCTCCTTTTACTGGCTGGCTGGTCGGTCTAGGGCAGCGTTGCCTTTCTTACCTGTCTAAGCCTCAGTCTCTCCACCTGTGCGATAGAAAAACAGTAATACTTACCTTGTTCCAGTAGATCAAGTAGATGGGGTTTCATTTCTGTCGGAAGCTTACTTGGTGGAGCACTCGACTTCTCACTCCCGTGAGTTTACATCCACAAGTGTTTACCGAGCACCTTCTGTGTGCCTGCCACCCTGCAAGCAAACAGAGGAGAAGGTGCAGCAGGCTTGGTTGGGAGGGAGGTGGGCCTTGTAGATGCAAGGACTAGGGGAGGCCTTTCTGAGGAGGTAACACGCGAGATGAGAAGGAGGCAGGAGCCAGTGTCCAGAAAGAGGGAAAACAAATGTAGGGTCTTGAACACAAGAACCCTGTTGGCCTAGAAGGAACAGGAACCCACGCGGCCAGAGCCAGCGGGCGATGGAGAGGTGGGCACAAAGCCAGACTGGAGAGGGAGGCCGGATCAGAGGGTCTTGAGCAGCAGAGTAAGGAGTTGGGACTTTCAGTGCCTGAGAAGCCCCTGCTCTCAGGTATTAGGCAGTGGAGCCATAGGATATGCTCCTGTTTCGGAAGGATCGTCCTGCCTGCTGTGAGGGAAACATTGTTAGGGAGAAGCAGGCCTGGCGGCCTCTTTGCAGTAACCCAGGGGGTGCTGAGAGCCGCCGGAAGGGCACAGCGGCAGGAGAGGCGGAGGGCTGTGTGCACGGGGATACATTTTGCAGGGAGACGTGGCAGGACCGGGTGATGGGTTGAAAGTCTTGCTGGTGGTGGGAGACGGTGATGAGGAGGAGGAAGAACAGTTGCTTGGAGACTTGATTTGAGCGGTAGGCGTGGTCTCAGTGGATTTGTGGGTTGGGAAGTAAACTCTTTCAGATATGTCCTGGGATGCTTTTAGAGGTACAGCTGCTAATGGAGTTGACAGGCTTCTGCCGACTGCCGTGGCTTTCCTTCCCTTGGCATTTCACTTCGGGAGTGGAGTCCAGAGAATTCGGACTGCAGCCTGTCTTCCCACTGTCACCCCAGGGAGCATGCTGCTCTGGACTCTCCCTGTCCTGCTTCCAGCAATAGTCCCCACACCTGTCACTCTTCCTCCGCTGCCGGGTAACCATCGGCTTCTACAGAGTTCCCGAGATAAAGTTGAGGGGGGCGGCAGGTGGGTGGGTCAGCCACCTCTGCTCCGGAGAGCGTTTGGCGGGAAGGTTTGTTTCAGCCATTTCACCCATCTGCCCATCCAGAAGAGCAAGGATAAAAAAGGTGGTGCCCTTGAGATGAGTCACATTAGGGGCACAAGAACTTTGCCTGGGGTCTTAGGACACAGGGACCCTTTGGGGACGGTATGCACTTGGCCACATTGTTGGCTTGAGCTGACGCAACGTGAGGCTTTTGTGCTCAGGATGTGTTTGTCTCGGCAGCTGGGATGACAGCAGCTCCGTCAGCAGTGGCATCAGCGACACCATAGACAACCTCAGCACCGATGACATCAACACCAGCTCCTCCATCAGTTCCTATGCCAACACACCTGCCTCCTCTCGCAAAAACCTCGATGTGCAGGTAAGGAACAGGCTCCCCCAAAGGCCCCTGCCAGCAGGGAGCCTCGCGCTTGTGGACCAAGGGGGCCATGTGGGGTGAGCAGAATGCCCAGGTCCGTGAGATGAGGCCTGATCCGCTCAGTGCCCGTGCACTCATTTCTCCACCTGCAAAAGAAAGGGGCTCAGGTAATGGGGCACCAGAAACAGAAGTGGAGACGCCTCACCGTTGTCTCTGTAGGCCTTGATAAAACCGTATTTCCTTCCTGAACCTTAGTTTCAGAATCGTCTTGTTGTTGTTGTTGTTGTTGTTGTTTTAAAGAGGATGCTGGACTCAGTTGGTCATTCTGAACCTGGAGTGTGTCCCCTCCTGGGCCCCGGGAGCCACTGCCGTCCAGGGCACATGCTGGTCTCTGTAGAGTAATGAGGTGGGAGCAGACACTGACAGTCCTGGTCTGGAAGACCAGCCTGTCCTGCCCAGAGGTTGGCAACCGTCAATCTGTAGGTCACACCCTCCTGCTGGTGGGTTTTCTTTGCTTTATGGTATCATTCTCTTTTTAAAATTGCATCATTTCACCTGAAAAATGAGATTCTGGCTTCTCCTCAAAAATCGGAAGCTCTTGCTCTCTTGAACCTGTGTTCTCCGCATGGCAACAGTCAACAGGTGTCCAAGTGTCCCCACCCTTCAGACACCTGTCCCTGTGTGCCACAGTTGCCACTGGCCAGCTGCGCCCTTCAGTGTACCTGCCAGATGCCCAGGTGGTTAGTTTTCAACCCCTCCTTGGAAACTCTGAGATTGTATTCCCCGGATACCGTACCACCTTATATTTGCTTCCAAAGTAGCTTCATGTGGGCACGTTCACTTCCTTCACAGCGCTCCTTCGTGGTCAGGGGGACTGGTTCTAGCAAGCCTGTTTTACTAGTGGAAAACTGAGGGGCCCTCCTCATGACCAGCCTCCAAGTTGGGACTGACCAGCACAAGGACTGGTCAACTGTGGTGGCACTGGGACTGGGAACTTTCATGGTGGGTCCCTCCCACCAGTGGGGGCCACTACCTCCAGTGAAACCACGTGAAGGTCTGATTGGGCCAGTCTCCCAGAAGGTTCTCGGGGAGGGCAAAAATGACCCTGCCCCCCTGCCTTCACTCTCTTCCACACTCGTCTCCTTTCTCAGCTCTTTCTCTGCAAGATAGGACCTGCTTTGGAAATTTCTGTGCTTTCAAAGGTATCTGGTTTTTTTTGTTTGTTTTTTTTTTTTTTTGAGGACAGGGCTAAATAAAGAACATGTCAGAGTGTGGGAGTACTTCTGTCCCACAGAAATGTGGACACTGACTGCCTGAGGAAATATATTAGGTGTTAGCTCTGGGATTGCCTGTGACTTTTTGAATTTGCACTTTTGCCAGAATTTCTAATTATTGTTGAGTGAGAGGTGAATTGTGGCGGTTATTAAGGGGAAAAAAGCGTGGGTAGGCACAGAGATGTTGGAGGTGCTGATAATATTCTAGATCTTGATCTCAGTGGTAGTTATAGAAGTATGTTAATTTTATAAAATGCATTCAAGCCGTGTACTTAAGATTGTGCGTTTAGTATATGGATGTTATACTTCTATTTAAAAAGGTGATCTAAATCACCTGAGATTTAAATCACTGCCTAAGAAGCATCACTGATCAGTGATTAGACACAAGTTAGAAACACCCAGCCAGCCTGTGTCCCTGCCACCTACCCCTTGCCAACTGTCACAGTATCTACCTGTTTTCCTTTCCTCATGGACGCTTTTTTTTTTTTCTGAGACTCTTTCTAATTTCAGGGTAACAATAACAACCAAGCTTTTAGACTCTCCTTAGATACTGAGGTGGGGAACCAAGAGAGGAGAGAGAGGGAGAGACAGATAGAGAGGGACGGCCAGGGGTGGAGAAAGAGAGGGAAAGGGGGGAGGGAGGGAGAGATGAGTAAATCAGTAGGTTTCTCTTTTGTTTACTTTTGAGGTAGGATGAGTCTTGCTTTTAAGATGACGTTGAATCAAAGGACAAGGAAGAATCTCCTTGTCCTTTGTTTCCCTCCCGCAAAGCCAAAATAGGCATCTGTTTCCCACGTTGATACAGAGTAAGCCTCTGAGATCTGCAAATGATTTCCTATTTGATATACTCAGGTCTGGTTAATGCCAGGACCTCCTCCTCTTTGACCATCTTTGGCTTTCATCTAGAAAATGTCACCTCAAAAAAGGTTCAAATATTACACAAACATGTCTTTTGATCAGGCTTAGAAAGTTAATTTCAAGGGACGCAAGGGGTTATATTTGTCGTTTTCTTTTCTTTGCTATAAAACTACCTGAGTTTAAAATATTTAAAGAAAAATTAAGCAGGTAGGTCTTGGAATAAAATAAAGGCAGACTTGCACCCATGGTTACTAGGATTCCTGCAGAGGTGGTTTCTCTGGCATCTCTTTGTTCCTGTCCAGGGAGCATCTCCAAATATTTGAATCAGCGTAAATTGCAGCCTCCCCCACTCCTCCCCTCTTACCACTCTGAGGAAAGCTAAGGGCCATTACTCCTCTCTGAGCAGCATCAGGCAACGGGAAGATGCACACTGCCATCATTCCCCAGGGCTCGTTCAGGTTTCTGTCGCAGACTGGTTTCCCCCGATCGAACGGGGAGCACACAGTGTCCCAGGCAAGGCATGGAGAGGCGGGAAGCAGCAGCGGGTCAGTGCGTCCAGCGGGAAAGCAGGCTGAGGACAGGTTGCCCGGCCGGGTTTTCGAATTTGGAAAGCCTCTGAGGAACAGCTAAAAGGAAATACATCCAAGGAACGGGAAGGTTGTTCGGAAGCCTAAGGAGCAGCCTTGTTAGCGGAGCGGATAACAGAGGAGCCGTCCCTGGGAGGTGAAAGTCCCCTTTGTCTCTGAGTGACTGTTCTCCTCGAGGATGTTGAGGGGCACTGAGGGTGCCCTCAGCGGGACGCCTATGCCCAGGTGTCCAGCACTGGGCCTGCGGTCACTGCTGTGCGGCTGGGCAGAGGATCTCCCTGCTTGAGGTTTGACAGCCTCTTGGTAGACGTTCCCCATTTGCACTGGTGAGTCTGGTTGAGCAGCCAAACCAATTGCGGTGTCAGGGAGGAGGAGAAGACTCTGAAGTCAGGGTTGAGCTCCTGCGTCTGTGGCATCCTTGGATAAGCTGATCAGACTCTTCAAGCCTCTGCCTCCTGGTCCATAGCATCACGGTAATTAGACTTGTCTTGAAGGATGAGTGTGGTGGTGGCATGGAAATACTTATCTCAACATGCTCTCTCGGTGTCTAATTCTTGGTAGGTACTCAAGTTTCTTCTTCCTTTTTCTTCTTTCTTTCCTTTCTTCCTTCCTCTGGGTTACCTGTCCCTCTGCCTCCCTCCTCCATTCATGTCAGTAACCAGAATTTGACTGTGTTCTTAATACATTTTGCAATTCATCTTCTGTTGTGCCGCGTTTTATTTTTAGGACGGTGTGTTGGTGGCAGATGGCTTTAACAGACACACACGCATCTCTCCCCCACGTAATCGTCTATCCATTCACGCCCTTGGTCATTCAGTGTTTCCTCTCGGTCTGTGGAAGGTTTCATTCCAGGTGCCAAGGTCCAAAGAGGCCTATGGCACACCGCCTTACATTTTCACTTCCTGTGAAGTTTTTAATAAAATATGCAAGGCGGGGCAGATAATTCCGTGTGAGTTTAGTTTTTGCTGCTCCAGGAAATAAAGTTCTGAATTCCGTGGCAGGGATTCCTGTCCTGTGTGGCCTCAAATGAGCCTGGAGCTCTCTGGATGTTCTCTGGATGTTAGACTGGATTCAGGGATAGGGTTTGGCGAGGAGGAGGGGCGCCCCTTCTGCTCACCTGCTAGGTGCTGCTGTTTGTGACTTTAGGCAGGTTACTTTCCTTCTTCACCCCTGTACTTTCCTGGTCTGTGAAATGTGATAATAGTACAAGGTCAGAGGATTAGATGAACTAATAACGTATGCAGAGGGACACGGTGCCTACCTGGCAAGAGAAATGGCCAGGGATAATGCTGACGTTGCTGATGTTTTCTGGAATTATGGTAGTTGAAGCTCTCAGTTTCTTGATCTGCAGGGGATGTAGGCACGAAGAGGGCAGGGTCCTGGCTTCTAGAGGCTTGTGGCCCCAAAGCCAGGAAGAC
Organism: Acinonyx jubatus; assembly: GCF_027475565.1. Lineage (NCBI taxonomy): Eukaryota > Metazoa > Chordata > Mammalia > Carnivora > Felidae > Acinonyx > Acinonyx jubatus. The sequence goes on along the minus strand of NC_069390.1, from coordinate 39,132,792 downwards.
GAGTACCGTGTTCACCCTAATGTAACACAGAAACGGGAGACATGCTAAAGAAGGACAACCAAGTGCCAGGGATTTTCAGAGGATTTTCAGAGAGTTGCTGACAAAAGAGCCACTGTTTGAGTTCCTCCACACTTAGCTCATCAGGTCTCTAAGACTCCCGTCTGTCGTATCTCCATTTTATACACAGGTCAGAGCCCCAGAGGAGGTAAGCCATGCTCTCAGGGTCACACACAACAAAGGACTGGCAGCACCCAGTATGTGAACTCACGCCATGCCCGTGTTCTCCCCCCCACATCGGGCCATGTGGCCCCCACCTCGCTTCTCAGGCCCACCTGGCTTCCACCCTCTCACTTTCCCCCTGTGATCCCGGAGCGACCTGGGCCCTCAGGGGTGAGCCCTCCAGAATTTCGGGCCTCGTCCCCACCTATGTATGGTTGTTTCCCCGCCTTCCCTCTGGGATGTTGAAGGAGTGAGTGGACTTCCAGGTAGGGGCAGTAGGGAAATCTTCTCAAAATTAGGCGCCATTTGAAATGAGAACAACTGGTGAGGGCATTGAGAGCCAAGAGAAGGGAGCGGCTCTTTGTACATCCCCCTGCAGCTGGCTTGCCGCCCTTTGCTTCTCAGCGCTGAGAACGGAGACACTGGGCCTTCTTCGTTGTATCCCTAGTGGTGCCCCCATACGAGCCAAGAGAGTGTCCCAGGACAGATGCCCGCTATGCAGAGTAGAGCTGGGAAGGCTACCCGCCCTGGACCGAGTTGGGGCTGTGATGGTTGGACGATTGTTCTTTCTAGAGGGGGATTCACACCACAGTCCTGGGTCAAGGTCGCACCCAAGGCTAGGCTGGAGCTGCCCCACGGCTGGAGTTGGGGAACAGCCAACCAGCCAGTATGGAAGGAGAATCTACTGGGTGTAGGTATTGTGTTAGGTGTTGCTAGGCATGCGGAAATGTCTCATGTCCTCGGACCTCTTTTCCGGGAAGGCCGTGTGGCATAGTGGTTAAGAGATGGGCTCTGCGTTTCAGATTCCCTAGAATCCTCGTGTCTCCGCTTTTTCACTGTGTGGTCTTGGGCAATTTTCTTTTCTACTCCGTGCCTCAGTTTTCTTATGTAAAATTGAGAACATGAACTGTAACTTCCTCAGAGATTTTTTTTTTAGCCCAGTGCCCAGCGCATAGTAAGTACTTAATAAATGTTAGTTGTTACTGCTACTGCTTTTGGCATTGCTACAATTTGATTAGGGAAAATAAGGTACGAGAACATGAAAACAATAATACAGTAACCCAGACTGTGGTATGTGCTACATTCTCGGTACTTCCTAGAGTGCATTAGAATGGGTCCGGGGACGTCTGGGTGGCTCAGTTGGTTGGGTGTCCGACTTTGGCTCAGGTCATGATCTCGCGGTCCATGGGTTCGAGCCCCGCGTCGGGCTCTGTGCTGACAGCTCGGGGCCTGGAGCCTCCTTCGGATTCTGTGTCTCCCTTTCTCTCTGCTCCTCCCCTACTCATGCCTGTCTCTCTCTGTCTCTAAGAGATAAATAAATGTTTAAAAAAAAAAAAAAAAGAATGGGTCAGAATGTACTTGAACGTAAACTCCAGGAAATCAAGGACTTGGACTTGTTCTTATTCATTGTAGTAGTCCTAGTCCCTGTAAGTTTGCCTGGCATCTAGTAGCACCCGGTAAATATTTGTGGATTGAATCCTTCCAGAGCCAGTCTCTTTCCTGCCTCGGGGCCTTTGCATGTACTCTTTCCTCTGCCTGGCATCCTCCTCCCTAAACTCTTCTCAGTAAGTTTCTTGTCACTCTTGAGGGCACTTCTTCCAAAAGGCCTTATTACCTGACTGCCATCCCCCACCCTCATCATCATCGTCTAAATTACGTCAACGTACTTCACTCTCATACTCCGTGTCCTTTTTCACGTAAGATTCTTCATAATTCACGACAACTCATTTATTTGTATTTATCCAACCTTTACCTCTTTCACTGGATTGCAAATGCCAGAAGGGCTAGAGATTAGTCTTACCCACAGATCCTCAGACCGTCCATGGTTCCCTGGTTGAGCTCCTGCTCTGTGTTCGGATGTGGGAACACCCTGTCTTGTGTCCCTCGCCACAGGTGAATGGGGGAGCTTCCCACAGTCAGGGAGTGAGCGTCCTGTCCCCCTCCTATTTCTGGTGCCTAGTACCCAGAAGGAACTCAGTATGTGTTTGAGGATGGCGAAACAAGCGAAGCCACACACAGGGTGGCTGTGATGGACGAGAGGAATTTATAAGGGGTGTGGGGTTGCCGGGGGGGGGCCACGGTGCTGACAGGCGATTTAACTGGGGCTGCTTGTCAGTAGTTAGCTTTGTCTCATTCGGCAGTGTGTCTGCAGAGGAAGGCACGGGTACTACTCTGGGAGGAAAGGCATTAGGCCAGATTCTTACCAGGTAATCATTCTCATTTCCTACCCTGCTGGCATTGCCCACCATTGGTATTTGAGTATAGCACACACAGGACGTGTAACTCAGGGTGGCCACCTTAAAGCGTTGCTAACTCCCATCCCCATTCTCTGCACTGTTTCTCCCCCCTGGCATCCCCCCCAACTGGCCCCAGCCCCCTAGGGAGGCCCCCAAAGCATTCTGGTTAGCTTTGCGCTTTTTCACCGCAGTGAATCATTAACATCACACTTCTGTCCCCTCCTGGGTTCCATGGCCAGCAGGTCAGGGCTCTTCCAAAGAAAGCTGGCTAATTATATCCCTTGTCTGAACAAAATCCCACAAGAGGAGCAAAGCGGTGGCATATAAATGGAGCCGGGTGGGAGCGGGCACCTCTGACTAGCACGGGCAGGGGGTTGGGGGGAGTGGCTTTTGAGGATTTGTTTCCTCCCAGCCCCTCTCTCTCCCTGATCCGTGTGGAACTTGCAGCCACCCTCGCTTGCTCGGGCTGTGTGTTAGACTGTGGTGCTGTGCTGTATTCAAAGACTGCTGCCAGTGGAGTGATAGGAAGATGGCAGAACAAAGGGAAACAGGCCAGGAGGCTGGATGCTGGATGAAGATTGGTCTCCGGAGTTAGAAGCCAGGTGGCAGAGAGTTGGCTGAATTCTCCCCACGTCTCCATCTGCTCATGGTTCTCCTCCGTGGGGCTCTGTCCCCCTTAATCCCCTTTCCCCTCCTACTCTCCCTCCGTATTCCCTTCTTGGACATAGTTATATCCTCTACTTTCCTTGAACCAAAACAGGCTTTCTAGCGAGATAACCAGACTGCAGAGGCCCAAACATTTTCAAGTATTTACCTCTCATCGTATTGGCATTTTTACTCTGGGCTGAGGGGCTCCTGGCCTGGCATTTGGGAAGGACTGATTCAGAGTCTCATCCACAGACCGACGCTGAGAAGCACTCACAGGTGGAGAGGGGTTCCCTGTGGTCGGGCGATGATGTCAAGAAGTCAGACGGAGGGTCAGACAGCGGCATAAAGATGGAGCCAGGGTCTAAGTGGAGGCGGAATCCCTCGGACGTGTCTGACGAGTCTGACAAAAGCACGTCTGGCAAGAAGAATTCTGTCATCTCCCAGACGGGCTCGTGGCGACGAGGCATGACGGCTCAGGTGGGCATCACCATGCCCAGGACGAAGGCGGCTGCCCCGGCAGGCACGCTCAAGACCCCAGGCACTGGTGAGTAAGAGGTTGTGCCGTCTCACCTCTGCACTTGTCGGTCTGAAAACCAAAACCGCAGTTTCTCTAGCGAGAACTTGACCTTGTTTGTAAGTCCCCATAAATGCTCAGGTATTTCTTCTTAGAGTTTAGACTCTGCTATTAACCAGCTTTCAGAAAGGTTCACATCTCTACCTTTTTCTAAGCGGAAATACGTAAGTGTGCAAGCCTCAAGCTCCAAAGGTGGTCCTGCTGCTGAGACATGTTGATTTGGTTTCACCATGTGCTAGGGAAGAGCCAACATGCCCCAGTGCAGGCTTTTCAAGGGCACGTGTTGACGAGCTGTCTCCATGTCGAGTTAATGTTGTCCGTGATTTAGGGATGTGTGTAAACAAAGCTGGTGTTTTTGCAGGAAGGCAGAGGGTGCTGTTAGGGACAGCATCTTAATGGACAGAGAAGGAGAGGTCAGGAAGGGGCAGGATCTCTTTCCCAGACGTATCAGTGATTGGCTGGCTTTGCTTTGTTCTGGGTAAATTTAGACCGCTTTTGCGAAGGAATGAAACCATTGACATCTCCGAGAAGGCTCACGGTGACAGTGGTAGGCTCGATTATCTTTATAAAAAGCTCTTTCCTTTGCCTCCCAAGGCTACTGCTTTCCCCAAGGAAAAAGTGAACCAGTTCTTTGGAGGAGGGGAGGGCTTTTAACAAAAGGAGTCGTACAAGCTGGCTTCTCGGTTTGCAAGCTAACCTTGCTGCTCTCTCTCTTAGGAAAGACAGACGATGCAAAGGTGTCTGAGAAAGGAAGGCTGTCTCCCAAAGCCTCCCAGGTGAAGCGGTCCCCATCCGACGCAGGCCGCAGCAGTGGTGATGAGTCCAAGAAGTCCCTCTCGGGCAGCTCCAGGACGCCCACTGCCAATGCCAACAGCTTTGGGTTCAAGAAGCAGAGCGGCTCGGCCGCTGGTCTGGCCATGATCACAGCCAGTGGTGCTACCGTCACCAGCAGGTCGGCCACGCTGGGCAAGATCCCAAAGTCGTCTGCGCTCGTCGGTCGGTCTACCGGCCGGAAGACGAGCATGGATGGGGCTCAGAATCAGGACGATGGGTATCTGGCTCTCAGCTCCCGGACGAACTTGCAGTACCGGAGTTTGCCCAGGCCCAGTAAGTCCGCCAGCCGGAACGGGGCTGGGAACAGGTCTAGCACCAGCAGCATAGATTCCAACATCAGCAGCAAGTCCGCAGGCCTGCCTGTGCCCAAGCTGAGGGAGCCTTCCAAAACGGCCCTGGGCAGTTCTCTGCCGGGTCTGGTCAACCAGACGGATAAGGAGAAAGGCATCTCGTCCGACAACGAGAGTGTGGCTTCCTGTAACTCTGTGAAAGTGAACCCAGCATCCCAGCCTATGTCCAGTGCGGCTCAGGCTGCTCTCCAGCCAGGGGCCAAGTACCCCGATGTGGCCTCTCCCACGCTCCGCAGGTAAGGGGGTAGACGGCACTGAGCAGAACTGGAGTACATGGAATGGCCTCCTGAATGAATAATTTTTTTGTGCCTTGGTGAAAAGAGCTTCTGTTTTTCTCCACTTCTGTTTGGTTGGATCCTGCCAGCGGTTTTGCAGTCAGCTGGTTATTTATATTTTCCCATATTGGGATGAAAAACCTGAGTCAGCATCCTGGGTTTGAATCCTGGGTCCACCTTAAGTAGCCACCATGTATCCTTTCTTAACCATTTGCTTCAGTTTGCTCATCTGTAAAATGGAACACCTACCCGAGAGTGCTTGCGAAGATTAACCTGTGTAGCCATATCTGGCCCATGGGAAGTACACAGTCAAAGCTGGCTACTGTCCGAGATGAGATCTTAATATACCCCTAGACCCGAGTGGGTACAGAGGGGAAGGCAGAGGGCTTTTTTACCCCCTTGTCTTACTAGTTCTCTGGGTGAGATTCTTCATCATTATGCCAGACTGTGATCTCAGCCAGATCCTTCTCTCAAATAGCCCGGTATATCCCCCACCTACTTTTTTTCATACTGCATGCTTAATTCCAAATTTGTCTCTGAAATTTGAGCTTCCTTTAAAAAAAAGAAAGAAAGAAAAAAAAACTTTTAAAGCAGAAGTGTTTCTGAAAAAGAGAAATTAATTTCTTATTACCTCAAAAAGACATTCTCCCTAATTTCCACACCGAATGGAAATTCTCGTGTGAAAATACTATTATTTTTTAAACAGGTCCTTTTAAATTTAGACAAGTTCTATTTGTTTATATTGCCTCGTTATAATGGCTACTGGACCGTCCTCAAACTGCAGCCGCATAGGGCAGAACTCATCTTCCCTGGAAATGTCTTATCACAGGAAAGTGTAGAAGACCCAAGAATAAAAAATTAAGTCGCGAAAAATAAAAACTATGCGCACATGTATGTATTTGGGGGCGAATAGGAATGTTTGAAAAGACTTCAGAAGAAGCCTGCCATGTGAAAGGTATAATGAAGCAGTTCACTGGTCTTTGTCTGGACTTGATTATTAGAATTTCAGTAATGATTAATTTTTCAGGGGAAGGTCCTCTTGAGCTGCTCTTTGTTGTTTTAGCAGATTGCCTTGTAAATGAAAGTTTTCTCTGTTTCTTGCCTCAAGTGTTATATGTAATATTCACTCTCTGGTATTATAGATTTCCTTTAGTAACTACAAAGGTATTTTACTAGACCCTTAGGCTACTGTAATAGAATACTGGAAAATGCATGCAGATTCTTCGGCTCTAGATCAACTAACTTTCAGCCAATGCCTGTTAATTACATTTTTCCTAAATCATTAAGAAGTGTTCTCAATTCTCTCTTTGTGCATCAGTATGGAGAGGAGAAACCTTAGATGAAGCGATAAGCTCTCTTCAAATGATTTGAAGGACTAGCAGACAAAAAGTTGGGCTTCCTCTCTGTAGCGGAGAATTAGGGGCAATGAGTAAAAGGGAAAAAGGTAGATCAGACTTCAGTTTTCTAGTGGTTGGGAAGTGCTTGACAATGGAGGGTGTTACCCTTTGAAGTCGTGAGGTTCCTGTTACTGGAAGTATGTAAGCATTCTAAAGCCAAGATTCCTTGAGCAAGAGGCTGTTTCATTCTCTGATTGTCATCAGGCAAAAGTGTTTTCTAATCTGTCACCAGATACCCAAGTGAGCATTGATTATGTGTGTGGATGTTTGTTTTTACAATAACTGGGATTTCTAAGGACTCTTCTGGAGAGAACAGAGATCGGGATCATACCATTGAGTAGCTGGCTGAAAGGCAACCTGCCCGTCATAACACATAGTAGTTTCATCCCTTTGCAGAGATGCACATTCCGCAAGGATTTCGGTGGACGGAATTATTTGTGTTACTAGAGCACATACCCGCCCTTTGACTTGAAGACAGTTCTTCCGCTCTTACTGGAGAGCCCTGTTGCCAAAGGGAGAGACATACGTGCCGTTTCCTGTTTTGGGGCAGCACATTTTTGGTCACGGGCAGGGGGATGACTTGGAACGACATTTCTGTCCCAAAGACCCAATGTGTCTGGTCTAACATCTTGTGACCCCAGCAAGATCTCTCTCTAGATCCCTGGGTAGGACTAGCCACCCAGCTTTCAGACCGGGTGTTCACGTGAGCGTAAATCTCTGAAGGCCCCATCCAGACCTAGACTCATGTTCTTGACTGTTCATGTTGTCCTTAGACGCCAAAGCACCCGAGTCCCTTGGAACAGAGCTGTCATAAACTGAGCACCTGCTTTGTCCCTGGGGTCTCGGATACAAAGATGATTTTGGTAGCTCTTTTCCCTCTAGATGTTTCCTGGGCCAGGCAGTTTCCCAGCTACTCCATTTATGGAAATAGAGGGAAGTAAGATCCGGGGCCACCATGGCTAGGCCTATTAGAAATTATTCTGCATTGCCCTTGGGGTCTCAGCTGCAGCTTAGCACTTGAAGCTGGAGCCTTGTGATGGCCAGTATCCAGGCCCGCTGCGTGGCGGCCTTTCCCAACGGAGCACCGTTTCAGTGGCGATGACCGTGCCCCTCCCCAGGATTCCCACCGCTCCCCTACCTGTGCCCCACCCTCCTTTAACTGCTCGGCGCCCCTTGGTGCTGGGTGTCCGACCCGCACAACCCTTTGTCTCTTCACAGACTCTTTGGTGGGAAGCCGACCAAGCAAGTGCCCATTGCCACAGCTGAAACCATGAAAAACTCGGTGGTGATCTCCAATCCTCACGCCCCCTCCACCCAGCAAGGTAACTTAGAGTCCCCCTCAGGCAGCGGCGCCCTGAGCAGCGGGAGCAGCAGCCCTCTCTACAGTAAGAATGTGGATAGCAACCAGTCTCCTCTAGCCTCCAGCCCCAGCTCAGGCCACTCGGGCCCCTCCAACAGCCTCACCTGGGGCACCAATGCCAGCAGCTCCTCGGCGGTCAGCAAGGACGGCCCGGGCTTCCAGTCCGTCAGCAGCCTCCACACCAGCTGCGAGTCCATTGACGTCTCCCTGGGCAGCGGAGGGGGCCTGAGTCACAATTCCTCCACGGGCCTCATCGCCCCCTCTAAAGACGACTCCCTGACCCCCTTCGTCAGAACCAACAGTGTAAAGACCACACTGTCGGAAAGGTGAGTGCCGTGCACCTGTGTCTCTCAGAAGGACACCCTTCCAGCAGTCCACGGGTTATGTTAGGAGTCCCGAGTGTCCATTCCCCTTTGCCTGGAAGGCTGCGCTCTTTCTAACCGCTGCTGTCTTTCCATGGGGAAGCCCGTTTGGGATGGAAATAAGCTCGGTTCTGCTTCCCGTCATCTTTTCCCGCGTGATTATCCTCCGTGCTTGGAGGTGCTGGAAGTCTCTTGGGGGCAGGTTTCACGCTTCCGTTTGAAATGGCATTCCGCCTTTGAGGTCCTTCCTTTTTATTCTGTTCGCTCACCAGCTGCTTGTTTGCACCCCCACCTCCCCCCCCCCCCCCCCCCCCCCGTGATCATGTAGGCAGAGTAGGTGGCCGGCTGGCCGTGGCGTGGGTGGCAGGAAACTCGAGGTGGCTGGGTGGATTCGGTGGTCATTACGGCAGACACCCTCCTACCGAAGGGTTGCCAGCCTGAGTGGCAAGGCATCAAGAGGCTAAAAGCATCCTCAGCGCTCTGGGTTCTGCTGCAGTGTGGTGTGTGTTAGTCTCTCCACATAGGCAAGAACGCCGGGAACAGCACTGGGAATGAGAAGAATGTTCTAATCGTTGTGTGTGACCACACCTCCCCTTTCTTCCCGTCTAACGTTCCTTCTCTTATTTTCCACCTGCCTGGACTTCTAGCCCTCTCTCTTCCCCTGCCGCTAGCCCTAAGTTCTGCAGAAGTACTCTGCCCAGGAAACAGGACAGGTAATGACATTGTAGACCGGGGACCGCACCGAGCCTCCGGGTCCCTCTGCCCGTCTGTGTCGAGCCAGACGTCTTGTGTGAGGCTGTTGGCCTGAGGCTTCCGCTTGTGTTCGTGGCTCTGGTGCACTCTGTGACCCCAGACATGCCAGTGAGGGTCTGTTCCGCTGTCCGCTAAAGCCCCGGAGGCAGTGGGGTCGGGCTGGCCCCTCTCCCTACCCAGCTTGGGACCTTGGGACCGGGACGGCAGAAGCTCTCACCTGCATCTCAGCCTTCCCGTGGCATGTTCCTGCTTCCCGGCTTCCCACCCTCTCTCCCTCATCTCTCCCCTCTCCCTCCCAGCCCAGAACCGATCTACCACCCACCGTGCGAGCCACTCTTTGCGACCCTCACCTTTGTCTCCCCCACCCCTACTCCCCACACGGCTGGCCCTTTTCCCTGGAAAAGTCCTTTGCTGCCCTTTGGCTGTTGCATCTTGCAGGCTGTTGTGTTCTGTGTGCCCGTTTCCCGTAATGACAACGAAAAAGAATCCGTGGAGTGTTGAGGCTTTACAAACTAAGAGGCTTGTGTGCCCCCAGCTGCCCTGTGGGTGGGCCTCAGAGATGGATACGGACCTTCAATTTGTGGGGGAGCCACAGCTTGGCCAAGCATAATAACCAGATGTTGTTTTATGCTAGGGAAAAAAAAAATAACGAAAACCCTCTTTACCCCGTCAACGGCAAAAACTTTGCTTTTCGTTGGACTCACAGACCAAGCTTTCACACCCTTGTTCTTTGGAAATGCAAATGCCTTGACTTTATCAGCCAGCAAGTTGTAACCTGCCCCAGCTTGGCCGGGGGGGGGGGGGGGGGGGGGGGGGCGCTCAGCTCCCAGATACGCCAAGCTAAGAGGGACCTGGAATTCACTCTGTTACAGATGAATTCCAAATATGCAGACCGCTGGCCTCTTGAAAGCCTCCAGCAAGTCCCTTCTCTCGCTTGGAATCATTGTCAGTGGCATTTAAGGCTGGGCCAGGGTTAGGGGTGCAGGGAAGCTGGCATCTCTCTCCCCGAGAAGCAGTGGTGGTAGGACAAAGGTGGGTGACTGGGCAGCAGGAGGTGTGGGCTCTGCTTCGACGTGGGGTGGCTCCTGAGTTGTGCTGTGAGCCTGTGGAAAAGGAGGAGGAGTCGGAGTTGAGTGGATGCCTCGGGCCTCCTGGTGACTTGGGGGAAGGTACGGACTAGGGTCAGCCAGCCCCAGGATTAGGCTTCTCTTGTTTCCTGTGGATGTGTTGCATGTGCAGCTGGATAAGGGAAAACTCCCCGGTGACGTGAGTCTCTTGCTCCGTATCTTCGGCCCCTCCTCACCTTGCCTGCTTTTCCCTGCGCTTCTCTGAAGTTCTCATTTTTGTTTTAACTCTCCTACAGTGACCCGCACCTTGATAGGAACACTTTGCCTAAAAAAGGACTCAGGTATCTGTGTTTCCTCCTTGCATCCATGCCATCCGGTGTGGCTTTGGGGCTTGGCTGTGTGACTCTCATGGCTGGCGGGGGTTCGGGCTGGGCTGGGGTCCCTGCTTTGGCCACCACAGTGGGGCCTTCTGAACGATGGCTCCCCTGGCACCTCTCATTCCCCTCTCTCCATTTGTTGGCTTTTTTTTTTTTTTTTTTTTTTTTCGCTTGAGCAGAGGCTGTGCTTTTCAGGCTTCCTGTGGTAAAAAACCATCTCACGAAGGACATCCCTGGGCAAGCCCAGAGAGCAGTTACTGCTACTTCTGGGGCCAGTGGGTTTAATCGATGAGCTCTTCTTCACCATGATCATTCTGTTCATGGCTGTCTTCCAAAAGAAAGGACATGACTTACAGCATGTTGGTTTGTTAGCCAGGACAAGGGCAGAGGAGATAACGATTTCCCTCGAATTTGAAAATACTTAACTTTTCGGCCCACAGAAGACTGCCAAAGACACAGGCTTTGCGCTTCCTAAATGTTCTGATCAAAAGGTGTGTCAGTTTTCAGTGCCCAACAAGAAAACATGGCTGTGATTGGCTTTGGTGTAAAGAAAGAAAAGACTGCCAGGAAGGAATGTCCTTCCATTCTTTCTAAGTCATGGCTCCCTTTTGGGTGGGTGTCCTGGTTAAACAAGATGCTGTAAGTTCCCCATTGCTCACACCATCTCCTTCACTGTGCCGACCAGCGGGACCCCAGTTCTAACGCCTGTCCCGTGGTCTTATGGTCGCAGCTGTCACTTCTCCTGCTCCTTAAACATCTTGTTCTTTGTAGCATTTGCTGCACCCTGCACTAAGCATTAAGTGCTTTCGCAAAAAAAATGGAACTTGGAATGAAATGTTTCATTGCTGTCATGTATGTCTGTAGTTAATAACCTGCCGCTCTTAAGGCCGAGAGCTTTTTGAACAGTAATGCGAGGTAGGTATCAATGCTGCCTTTCAGTAGGAGCTCAAGAAAAGCCGATTCTGAGAATCTTAAGAATAAAAGTATTGAAAATTTCCCAAAGGACGTCCTGTGGGAGCAAGTTCAGCACCGTGGCCATAGAGAGGGGGGAGTTGGCAAGGCCTTTTGTGCTTAGCCGTTCTCTTCGTGCCTATGAGGGCTGCTTGTGAGTGCTTCCATGATGGCCACTCTTCATAGGAGTCTGACACTGATGCCCCACTGTTGCCCTAAGAGGAGGCAAGCCCCTCTAAATATGAATATTTTGAAATGATATATGTGTATATATGTTTCTGCAGCAGATCTAATCTATCAAAGTGACGCAGCTCTGGGTTTTTTTTAATTATTTTAAAAATTTTCAGAATAGGGCTACGTGCTAGGCTATCTTCATGCAGTCGATGTGACCTAGAAAGTTGAATGTCTGTCAACCATAGCCAAAACATTAAGGGAGAAACTTTTTTTTTGTCCCCTCCCACTCTGCCTCCCCCTCCTAGCTCCCTCCCTCCCCACACATTCATGTCCGATGCCAAAACACCAACTCTTTTTCTTGAGTCAAGTGAAACCCCTCCGTTGACCTAATCAGTAGTGACCCCATGGTAATCTGTATATAAGTCCAAAGGCACACTGGTCACTGTGCATTTCAGAAATTTGAGATGCTGCCCGCGGGCCTAATGCGAACAGCATGGATTTTGGAATCAGACATACGATGGATTGGAATCTCAGCACGTGATTCGAGGCAGGCCCTCCCCTTCAATGAATATAAAATGGGAATGACAGCATCTGCCTTGCCGGCTGGGTTGGAGGCATTGGCAAGATAATGTCTGTGAAGGCCCCCAGCACATCAGAGGCTTTCAGTAGGCCATGACCAGATACATTTCCTAATAAAGGAGGAGGTGAGCCCGTGACTTCCGTGGAACCCAGTGATTTGGGGTTCCTTTTATGGAGACTTCTCTGATAATCGATTGCAGCAAGGACTGTAAGCATTGGTGTCCTCATGCCTTCCATTACGTGTCTGGTTTCTGATACACGGGGATTCATGGCTACTTGCTTGCGCTCTAGAATGCAGATGCCATGAGCTATCTAATTAAAACGTCCTTGAAGCTCTGACAGCAGCTCATTTTGTTGCTTCAGTCCTGTCAAGGTGGGGGCTTTGAAATGACACTATCATGAATCAACATGCTGCAGATACGCCCAGTGACGGCTCCTTTGAGCATTTACCGGTCTTGCTTTCTTGATGTGTTCCCTCCAAACTGAAAGGAATTACAGTTTTCCCCAAAGGCAGCCAAGTAGCAAAAAAGGTTTGGAGAAACTTCATAAGTTTCAGGATGTGGAGTGATGTGGGTTTTTTTTTTTTAACATCATCTTTGGATCTGTATTTCTTTTTTGTATGTTTATAATCAGCTCCACAGTGTTCATTTTCATAAGCGCTGTTCATAGTTAATCCCAGCCTAATTTCGGTCTGTCCAGGTATACTCCCACCTCCCAGCTTCGCACACAAGAAGACGCAAAAGAATGGTTACGGTCCCACTCTGCAGGAGGCCTACAGGACACCGCTGCCAGTTCCCCTTTTTCCTCTGGCTCCAGTGTAACTTCTCCCTCCGGAACAAGATTCAACTTTTCCCAGCTTGGTGAGTAGCCTCTGATCATTAGCTGCGTTGATCAGTTCCACGGGGCAGAGGTTACTCTTCTGTTGTGAAAGAGGCATGTGGTCACATCTTTCTCCGTGTCTGATCAGCCCTCAGCAATGTGGTTTGATTATAGGAGATTGGTGGCAAAAGAAAGAGGAAAAAATAGAAGAGATTTTGGTACTCTAGTCAGTAATTCATTTACGTGTTTGATGTAAGTAGGGTAGTAGCAAAGAGCAAATCGTTCCGTTTTTGAGAAGAATGTATTCCATTTCTAAGACCTCTGAAGATGTAAGTTTCTATCTGAAGAAATAGTAGCATACCCCATGTTTGGTCATCTGTATTGCTCTGTTAAGCTGGAAAATAAAGATCAGGTTTTGAGTGAACAACTATTCTTGGAAATGCCTACCACTGACATAATGCTTTGACTGGCACAGTGGGGAGAGGAAAAGAATTTGTAACACAGTCCCTGATGACATGTTAATGGATTCTTTTTTAGAGGAACAAACACACCCACACAGACTCATAAATAGGGTAAAAGAGAACAACCCAAAGCTTTATATGAAACCATGTAATAAAAACTGAATATGATCAGGTAGCAAGTATTAGAAAAAGAGAAGATCAGTCCTGGCTAGAATCACTGGGAAGGGGGGCACCTGGGCGGCTCAGTTGGTTAAGCGTCCAACTCTTGCTTTCGGTTCAGGTTATGATCTCGTGGTTCACGGGATCAAGGCCTGTGTCAGGCTCTGCGATGACAGCACGGAGTCTGCTTCGGATTTTCTCTCTCCCCCTCTCTCTCTGCCCCTCCCCCACCCAAAATAAATCAGTAAACATTCCTTAAAAAATGATTGGAAGGATGGGAGCTCACTCTTCAAAGACTGATGGGGGGGAATCATCTTGCTCAATCTCATCTCACTCTTCAGAGGGCAGCCTTTTCTGCATATTGTGAATAATAGACACGGAATCTTTTTTTTTAATATTTATTTATTTTGGGGAGAACAAACGTGGGGGAGGGGCAGAAAGAGAGGGGGACAGAGGATCCGAAGCAGGCTCTGCGTTGACAGGCTGACAGCAGCGAGTCCTGTGTGGAGCTTGAACTCCCGAAATGCGAGATCATGACCTGAGCCAAAGTCAGATGCTCACCTGACTGAGCCACCCAGGTGCCCCAAAACACAGAATCTTTAAAGGACAGGTGTGGCTTGTAATCAAGTGAGGCTTGACTTTTCATTTTTAATTAACTGTGAATGGATACTTTGGAAATACTGTACTTTACTGAAATGGAAAAGGACTTTAATTTTAAAAGCTCGTTTGAGCCAAGGTGGATGTACCCCTTCGCACTGAAGCTCTTTTAGGCACCCTTACCAAGTGGGCCCCGTTGGAGGCAGTGAGACCTGTGTTCATATTGTTCCTTCCCGGAGTAACTCTTTGAGGCAAGAGTTTCTTGTCATGCACAAATGCTTCCCGTCTGATCAAAAGCCTGGTTGGACTATTTTGGGCTTTGGCTGTAGAGGGAGTTGTTCCAGATGAGCCCAGGGAGTAATTAGCTCATGCCTGGAAGGTGACACCAGCTTGTCCGAACGTGCCAAATTGGAAAGCTGAAGCCCAGAGCCTTGCTTTGGAACTGACCCACCTTTCCTCCCTTATTTTTAGCTCTCAGTTTGTTATTCAGATGCTGGTGTGACTACCTTCTAGAAAACAGACAAGGGAGGGAAGTTGGCATGGACAGATGTGGCTGATACCAATCAGTCCCCTCACCGTCCCCATCCAGGATTTGCACAGAGACGTGAACTTCCAACCTTTCAGTTCCTTTCCTTTTATTCCAGCAAGTCCCACCACTGTTACCCAGATGAGCTTGTCCAACCCAACCATGCTGAGGACCCACAGCCTCTCCAATGCCGATGGGCAGTATGACCCGTACACTGACAGCCGATTCCGGAATAGCTCCATGTCCCTGGATGAGAAGAGCAGAACCATGAGCCGCTCGGGGTCATTCCGGGATGGGTTTGAAGAAGGTAAGCAAGGAGGTTTACCATCTGAGGTTATGCAGTGTGGTTAATTGGCCCTCCACACCAAGTTCATGACCTGAGAGCCCACCTCTAAGGGTTTGCAGCCAGCTATCTCACTCACTCTGGGGGTTGGGGCTGGGGAGCTCTGAATAGCAGGGTCTGGCTCTTCATTGACCTCGCAGACTTCAGGGAAGAGGCTTCTGAAGAAACATGAGTGAACTTGGAGCTGACCAAGTTCCACTCTGGGCTTCTCCCTCTTGGACTCGGGCCACAGCTTCTTGGCATGTGCCTCCATCTTGAGGTTCCGCTGCTGGCTCACCATGTTGGCAGAGTGAGTTTCTGGAGAGTTAGTGCATTTCCCTGTGCTGACGCACCCTTGTGGCTCTGGGGGCCTGTGGGCAGCTCCAGAAGTTTCTATCTCTCAGTTTATTAAGTTTATTCAGTTAAACCCTTTCCCTTCGGGTATGCCCTTTTTCTTCTTTGCTCACAAATTGTGAATACGTTGGGTCGGATCTTTATGTTTTGTTCATTTTAATCAGAATTTTGGGAGAACATAGCTGTGGGCTTCTTTGCCAGCTGTCTTCCTAACCCGGTTCATCTCTCTGTCCCTTTGTTCTTTCACTTAAGGTGGGAGCTAGGGAAGCAAGCAGTCAAAATTCTGTGGAGGGGCATCAGCCTCACCCCTGAAAAGCTTCCTGAAGGTGGGAATGACAGGACATTAGAATCAGTCCTCATTTGACTAGTGGTTAAAAAGATAGAGGAAGACTTCGAAGGTCTGAATCTAGCACTCCAACTTGGGTATATGATCTTAGACGGGTTGCTTCGTGTCTCTGTACTTCCTTTTTTTGTTTTTTGTTTTTGAGAGTGGTAATAGAAACCAGCTCATGAAATTATGAGAATTCAATAACATATACAAATGTTAACCCAGTAACGTTATTATACATCCTAGGCTGTAGACTCAGTGTCAGCCGAGATGTCTTGGCAGCTAGGCAACTAGGAGTCCCTAGCTAGGGGATGGGGACTCCCAGAGCAGTTGAAGCCCAGGCTAAGGCCATAGCTCTGGTTGTGCCGTGTGTGTGTGTGTGTGTGTGTGTGTCAGTGGCAGAAGAGAATGTGGAGGAGGGGAGGGTGTTATGGGTGCTTTCCTCTACTCCCAGCCCCTGTAAGAGTGGGAAAGTATATGCCCAGCATCCTTCTGGGAGGAGAGAACAAACAAACTTGTCTTAAGAAATCCCTGAACAAATCAAGAGGGAAAGAAACCGAATAAAAGCTTCTGCTTTTGCCCAGTGTATACTTGTTTACAAAAATTTTAAGAGTTTAGTTACAGGGCAGTAGCCCCCTGGTTCATCTTCCTAGAGACTTCAGTCCCTTCCTTCACCCTGATTTATGTGTCACTTGTGTCCAGTGACATCCAGTGAGTGACAGGGAGCAAGTCTGTAAATCCATATTTGGGAGCCTGCTGGGACAGAGGATTAAGGAAGGGTGGAGCCTGAGTTCCCAAAGAGTGTTTTGCTGTATTGAAGAGTTAGAAATGAGCTCTCTAACCACTCAGGGCAGTAGTAATAGTGGATATGTTGACCCTAAGGTGAAGGAGTAGGCAGTTTGTCTTGAACTTTTTTCTAGTCAATGTGCTGGCCCAAGCATGGCCACAGAGCATCCCCCAGCCCTCCCAGTGACGATTCCTATAGGGAGTGGGTCCTGTGCTCTATTCATCTTCCCTGTCGTGTGTGTACCTGAGTACACCGTGTTCAGAACTGAAACTTGTCCAAACAAGCAGACTTCGCCTCATAAAGATCCAGAACCATTACAGTATCATCATCAGAGAGCTTTTATTTATTCCATCTGGAATCAAGCTGTCAGGCAGCACAACCGTTGAATATCTGGGATGTCAAAGTGACATTGATAAAAAATGCTTGCCCACAAGCAGTGTCTAGACTTTTGTAAACCCTAATGATTCATGGTGATGTGGAACTGAAGGGCAGAGGTAAAACTCAAATTTGAGAGGTAGAAGGTAGGGACTGCTGTCGATATACTATGAACACGTAACAATTTCATCTTTTGGGAAATTTTGCATCAAATTGATTTTCTTTCTTCCAGGGATATTACATTACAAAAACAAAATAGAGCTTGTGCAATTAGGTGTTTTCAATTCCTCTGGGTAAAGAGTCCCGCCCCCCTTTTGAATTTTTAAATCCCCGTGTTGTGGAAACAGTTGGGGGAAATTTTTACATCTCATGTTTGGGCCAAATAGAACCTCCTTACAAGAGTCCATTAGGTATATCATCTGCCAGAAAGCAGGATAGAAATTTAAAAAGAATTAGCACAAGTACTTGTGTGAGGTTTTTGTGGGATTTAATTAGCACTTTCCATTTTGAAGGAAGTTGGAATCATAAATATGTAGATTAGGTGCAGGCATGGCCCAGATGCAACCTTTCAAAGTTATTTCAGGTAAATTAATTTCCATCAGATGCATTATGCACTCAGAGTCAACTTTAATAGCGCACATTTAGGGAGATGCTTAAGGCATTTTTAAAATGTATGTCTTTGGATGAAAAAAAATCCAGGGACTTTACCAATCATCCCTAATTGCTAGTGCAATCTAAATCAGTTCTTATGGAATCCATAGGAACAGAACAGCTTGTTAATAAATCCTTTTTTTTTTTTTTTTTTTTTTTGCAATTTACTTGTGTTTCTAGCCCCTGAGTCGTATTTGTGATTTAAATCCTGTCATGTCTGTTGTTAGCCATGAATGAGACCTTGGGTAAGGGACTTGGCCCCGTTCAGCCTATTTCCTGTTCGCTAAAAGGTAGAAAATAATTGTACCTCCTTCAGAGGATTGAAGGGAAGATTAGGTGAGATAAATCCCGGAAAGCATTTAATGCAAAATGACTTCGAAAGAGGTTTATAGCAAGTATTCAGTCAGTGGTGGCTATTGTTAAAATTGTCATGTTTGGTTTTATCCTCCTCCCCAAGGGCCATTTCATTGCTGTTTTATTTATGGCAAAATCCAGGCAGAAGAAGTAGCCTGGGGGCTAAGGTCCTAAGCTCTCGATTCTCAGCCTTCTGTTTCTCTATTCAGTCCTACCTTGACATTTGGCTCTGCCTTGGTCACAACTGGGCTTTTTTTTTTTTTTTAACCTGATCCTTCATCAGTGTGTTCTCTGTTTTCACTTATGCTCACCTTCCAGAGGGTGGTCCATTTGCCATCTGAACGGTGTCTCCTTGTCATCTGATCGTACCAGCAGTGGAGCAAGAAGTAGGATACAATGCCTAGATGCACATTCTCTGCTCCTGACTAGCTGTGTGTGCTTGGCCACGTCACTTAGCTTCTCTGGGTCTTAAATGACTCTTTTGTCTCTTAGTGGTAGCCACTCCTGCGCTGTCTGGGAATATTACCTACAAATTCTCTGTGGTGATGGGGATCACTTCAAACAATAGTGTAAATGAGAAAGCGCTTTGATTAATATGAAGCTGAATATATATATTTATATATATATACATACATACATGAGATGCCAGGTGTAGCAGCAGGGGCATTTGATTGCTTTATTGGCTAGAATATGCCCTGTTGTTTCACTGTGTCTATACACACACACACACACACACACACACACACACGCACACCTGTGCTTAAAGAGGGGGTGAAAACATGTTTTTCTCAAATATGCATTTTTCGCTTGTTTGGTTGCAGCTTGTGTCTGTGTACGTTGGATGAGGGGCTGGGGAAACCATTCTAAAACATACCAGAAGGCTTTAACAAAAAAAGCCTTTCAGAAACCAGTAAATCCAGTAGAACCAGTAAATCAAGGGCAAAAGTATCTCCAGACTTCTGATCAGCAATCCTGTTCCTGAATGCTGTGTGACCTTAAGCAGACCATTTAACCTCTCTGGATTTCAGATTACTCAGGGGCAGAGATGGCCCACACAAGCCTCTGCTGGGCCTCGTAGCTTCAGAGCTTTAGAGCTATGGGTATAGGGTGGGAAATGCATGGCGTGCTTTTGCTGTTCTGGCTTTGTAGGTCTTGTGTGCGTTTTGCTGTCCAAAAGTATCCAAGCCACATAACCCAGGCTCTGATTTGGTTCAGTTCACTTGAAACAAGGCCAACTGTAATGGTTCAGGCAAGCCACATTCAGTTTGGGGTTGACTCTGGAAATCAAGAAATCTTCTTTTGGGTTGCTATTCTTTTGGCCTTGCTATTGCTATTTACCAAGTGAGAGGAGTTAATTGCAGAGAAAAATAATTACCTCCACTGAAGCCTGCCAGATATGCTGTTCTCCGCCTGCGGCCCTAAGCTTGCACTACGATATTGCTGAAGGCAGTGTCAGTAAGTCTGTGTGTACGAGCTAGAGAGAAGAAAAAAAGGTCCCCCAACTTGGCCTCCAGTATAATCTGCCCCTACTACCCGTGTCATGGGACTAAGGTTACTTACCCCTTTAGAACATGAGGCCACTAGGTTGGAGCATGAGAGGTGTCTGCTAACATCTGAACGTATTAACACTGAAAGCCGTTATTGGCCATGAACACCATAAACTGATTTCTTATGGGCCATGGGCCAGAGAAGTCGTGGGTGGAGAAGATCTGTAACCCTAAGCATTGCTAAGGAAGGTGGATGTGAGTGATGGTATAAGGATAGCCTCAGAAAAGCAGGCTCCTTCTAAGAGAGAAGAGGGCTGGACAGGCAAGCAAGGAACTGTGTGGGTTCAGAGGAGGGAGGAGGTGCATCCAGTGGCGGCGGGCAGGGAAACGAGGAAAAGGTCCATGGAGAGACATTGTCTGAGCTGATCCTGGCGATGTGGGTAGGCAGAAATGAGAAGCGTCCTAAACAAAGGGAACTGCGTGGGCAGAGACTCTGAGGCAGATGAGTGCAACGAAGGGCATGCTCGAGAGACAAGTGCGGGATTCAGAATGTGATAGGAGCACGTAAAGGAAGAGCTGGAGGTCGGGAGGTTTATGGGAACACAGTGTGGAGACACCTGGGTGGCGGGCTGAACGGTTGGTCGGATATCTTGTGGGCAGGTAGCTTCTGCCGACTGCTGATCTAAGTTGAGCTCGCTTCTTGGGTGGTAAGTGCAAGCCGTTTAGTGCACGTGGAAAGTTACTCCCCAGCCTCCCACTCTCAGACCACAGGGGACAGCGAGTGTGGGGGTAGAACATTCCACTCGTGGCCAGGAAAGCTGTGCCCAATTAAAGGTCTCTGACGTCTCCACGGGCATATTTACATCTTTCACAAAGTTGTCGAGAGATTCCTAAGAAAATGTCATTAAAGAATCTAGTTCCCAGAAAGAGAAGTCAGCTGGGATACCTAGTCCAAGAAAAGACCATGTTTTAAAGTTGTATGAAAACAATTAAAATGTCTCCCCTGGCTGGGGACAGGAAGGGGCGCGAAGAGGGTGTGAAGACGGTTCTAAGTCAAAGGTACCAGTCAGGAACGAAAAAGAGGACACCGCTTGCTTGTCATTTTGTACACATGGTAGAAATCGAAAGAAGAATCTCTGTTTCAGTAGATGTATCTTCTAGACAAGTGCTCTACTACAAGTACATCTAGAATGAATTTGCTATGGTCAGCAGCCAGCCTCCTGTGTTGATAATAATCGGCTCATCTTTGTGCATACACAAGTGAGAGTTGCTAGCAGGGTACGAAATAGATGTGCAACACAATCTCAACCCTGAAGGAATATGTTAGAAAAAAAAGAAAGGAGTAAAATGTGCTGGAATGGAACAGGTACCAGGTTGCCTCTGGGTAATAGAATTATGAGTCACATAGATAATGGCAGTGAATATGTTTTTTTAACACTTCTCTATACTTGAAAACTTTTATTTAGTAATCATGTGTTATTTTCATAGGGGAGAAAGGTATTTAGAGGTTGTAGGGAAAAAATGTGCTAAAAGAGAAGAGACTCCCTTAGCAAATTATTTTATTTGACTCTGTCACCAAATGAGGAAAAGTTGGGTCCAGGCGAGATTAAGCTGCCTATAATGTTGAGTTTCTCTTCCTCTCTCCTTCTTAGACTCCATAGTAGCCGGTTGTGCAGTTCACCTTTTTTTTTTTGTTTTAAACAGTTCACGGATCCTCGCTGTCCTTGGTTTCCAGCACGTCTTCAATTTATTCTACGGTGAGTATAAATCAATGCTGTATGCATTGCTATGATCATGAGGACCGGGGCTCCTTTATCAAGTGTATCAAGAATAAAATATAAAATCATTTCTCCTAGAGAAAGCATTTCCATTATAAGGGAATCGTTTAATAGGGAACAAGATTTGAAATTCACAAACAGCTGTTGAGCATAATGTATCAACCGATAAGGCAGGAGCTCACTTTGTTAAAGTGGCATTGTGCTTTGGGTGGTAACTAGTTAGAATGTGTGAAAAGCTTGGCCACCTGCTGGTAGCCTTAGAAAAGAAAGGCCTTAAATAACCTAGTCTTCTGTCTGCCTCAGTTTCTTTATCTGTGAAGTGGAAAGAATAGCAGCCCCTACGGTGAGGGAGATGACCTTTCACAACAGTATAAATTCCTTGAGGGCAAGGACTTTTTCTGTTTTCATTCCTAGTGCCTAGAGCAAAGCCTAGCATATAGTAGGTGTTCAGAAAATAGGCTTGAATGAAATAAGAAAATGCATGGGAAGCACTAAATACAGTGTGCACAGCACAGAGTAATCTCTCGAAGGTTGGCTATCATCACTGAGTGGTCTACTGAACAAAAGCCAAATGGAATCGAAAGATGGTACTGGATTTGTTCAGAGGTTTTTGCTTTTTATAGCTCTGTGCATGACTATTTATCTTAAAATTTTTAACTTGGGAATTCCTATAGGAAAAAAATCATTTTACTAATTAAGAATTGGAAATCCTTTAGCCCTTAATTCCATGGAGGACAGATATTTTAGTAAGTCAGTTTTTGGTAACACCAGGCTCCTGGGCTAGAGACCTCGTGGGACAAACTGTCTATGGCCCCTTAGAAGTTTAAAGGCCATCCTGGAGTCAAGTTAAAGAGACCAGAGCCTAACTGCTCTTTCTTAGGCCGATAGCAAGCACAAACAGACTTGAGTGAGCGCTGACATGCTCTGATTTGAAGGACCTAGAAAGGATCTTTTCTGCTCCGACCCACCTTGCCACCTCCAAACACCTCGTTCCTCAGCCGGTCACCTTGTCCGAAATTTCATCACAGAGTCCTCACTTTGGTTAGTAAGAGGGATTGCCGAAGCCACTACCTACTAAGAAAGCCACAGACATGGCCTTCTAAATCTCAACTAGTACATACACGAAGTCCTGTCTTCTAGAGGGCAGCTCTGCGACATGGGTGCCAAGATAGTACTTTCAAACCTAGATTTACTGCTTTGACAGGATTTACTGGCCCTGTGTGGATGTGAGGCTCTGGGCTACACCCCAAGGATGTGGTGCAGGTGGGCAGAGGAGCCTGCTGCTGAAGGAGGAAGCCAGACGCACCCAAGGACAGCTCGGGACCTGGGACTCTAGTTCCATAGGGTGGGTGCAGAGGCTACCACAGGCATCGCCATCCCCAAGCCCCTTGTTTTCCCAGCGGAGTGCCCGGGGTTTCCCGTCAGCGCGGAGCAGGAAGGTTCTTCTCAGAAGAGTGAGAAATGGGGGCCGGCCTGCACCGGCCAGCCTTGGAGGGAAAGAGCATGAATTCCCCCCGCCTAGGAAGCCATCACTTGCGTTTCCTGGCTGCACTGCCTTCGTGCAGCCCGCTGGAGGCTCTTAGCATCCAAGGCCTTTCGGTCGCTCTTGCTCTGGGTGTGTGGACAGGAAGCTGATGTTTTCATGAAATTTCAAATTATGCTGAGTTGATAAAAATTCACACGTTACCAAAGACCTAATAATAAGTTTCAACTTCATATGTAACTAGACAAGAGCCCCAAGGCCTAATCTTTTTTTCCTCACTATATGACTTTGTGCAAATTATGTCATTATTCCGGGTAGTTGTCAGTTTGTCCTCGCTGTCAGGAAGCCAATGGTCTCAGAGGAGGTGCCCACAACTTCTGACATTCCACCAAGTCATTGATCAAAGGTTCCCCTATACTGTCCTCTACATGTGCCTTCTCTGAGCATATAGGTTACTTTTGCAGACTTAAAAAAAAAAAATAAGTCTAACATTTGCCTGTTTCCACACCAGAGTAGTCTGCGAATTCCAAACTGTATCTGACTACGTTGCTGCCACCAAGCGTGGACATGTGGTCCCTCATCTGTTATCAGCCACTTGGTAATAATAGAATTCTGAGACTCAGACACCTTGGCAAATGTTAAAGCGAACAAGTTCTCGTTCTAAAAAGAGATTGTTGGAGTTTCGTAAGTTGCCACCAACCCAGACCAAGGAGTCTGTTTAAGAGCTGAGTGTTGTTGAAGGCTCTTATTGGATGATAATAGGTTTTTCCCTGAAATCTCTGTAATTCTTGGATATTCAAGAATGCTCATCCTGGCTGAAAATTGCCTGTGATTATAATTATAAAGGAAAGAAAAGGCAACAGTTGCTGAGCAACTGCCATGAAGAAGTCATGGAGTAGACTTTGCCTTGAAAATGGAAGGTGCTACATCGGGCATTAGACCGGCTTTCTTGGCCGGTAGAGGGCAGGAACTGCTAAATGGAGGGAGGCTCCTAGCTTCACTTAAGAGCTCCCAGAGCAGCAGCTGGGGGTAAGATTAAGAACAGGGGTCCAACCCTGAGACAGTGGGCAGAGTGACAGTGGCAGAGGTACGGGGAAGGGGGGGAGTATTAGGCCCGTGGATAGGAGTGTTTAGAAGTGGGGCTCATCCTATATGGATGGTTCACCCTGCTGACCGACCTCCGTCAGCCGCCCAAATGTTAGATAGCTGTGACATTCTCACTGTTAACTTTGTCCTTTGGGTCAGACTCAAAAGTCAGGGACCTTATTTCTAGAAGGCCTCCATAAGAAGGTAGCTGTAGTAAAAAAGCAGGAGAATGTGTTTGTTAAGATCCTAGACTCAAGAGCCAGACTACCTTGGGTCCAGTCCCACCTCTCCCTCTTAATAGCTGTGACCATGGGCAAATTATTCAACCTCCCTGTGCCTCAGTTTCCTCATCTGTGAAATGTAAGTGAATAATGTCAGTACCTACCCAAAGGGTTGTTATGAAGACTAAAAAGTAGAAAGGGCTTAGAACAGTCTCTGGCACACGATAAGCATCCCGTAAATGCTACTTATTACCAGACTGTAAGCAACATGCGGTGAGGGACTTGGTCATGCTCACAGCTGTATCCCAGGTTCTTCAAACAGTGCCTGGCACATAGTAGGATATCAGCAAATATTTGATAGGTGGTGGTAGTGGGCATGAATGGATGAACAGATAAAGAGGGACGGGTGAATATTCCCAGAGAGGGAAGAGGAAGTCCTGAGGACACCTCCCAGCATTTTCCTGAAAGTGTTTCTTAGATGAGAGTGTCCAGCTGTGTGATTTCAGGCAAGATAACCTAACCTCTCTGTGCCTCAGAAGGAATACAGACCTACTCTGTGGGGTTACTGCCAGAATTAAACGATTTGGCCCCCCATGTTCCTAAAACCCAGCTGCTGCTGTTCGAAGCCAGCTGGAGGAAGGACCCTCCTGGAGAGGATCAGGAGTCAGGGCAATGGGGTGAGGAACAGGGCGAAGGGAGACCAGACAGGAAACAGCCCCCACCTGCCCCAGCCGATGGGTGTAGGGTCTGCAGGGTCTAATGAATCATACCGGTAGTTCTGCATTCTGAACTAATATAAAAGTAGACACCAGAGTCAGATGCTGATATTTTAATAATGGGTTTATCACTGGTGAAATTGGCTTAAGACACACATCTAGCACCCAGGGACAAAACAGTCCTTACTGATTTTCACTCGCCTACCTGGCTCCCAAGTCACTGCTCCAACCCTGGGGAAGTGCAAATGGAGGGGTGGAGAGAAGGTGGGAACACTTCCAACATTGCCCAGAATGGGAGGGGGGGGGTGTCTTCCTTTCTGGGCCCCTGTGAGAACCCAAGGAGAGTGAAAGAAAGGTTCCCCCTGCTGCAGGTTCCCCCTATAGGAGGAGAGAGGTAGTCTTATGGTCCCTGGCTAGCAGGTGGCTGTGTCACCGCAGACACAGGGCCCTGGATGGAAGATTCTGCCAGTCAAGGGCCCACGGGCTTCACCTTTACTTCCCAGAGTAGCAGGAAACTGGGGGACTGGAGTTGGGGCAGCAGGAAGGTGAAGGCCTGTTCTTTCTCACAACCTGGGGAATCAGCAGACAGGCTGATGGGGCTCCCAGCTTCCCTCACTTCGGAGGCAGTGCCCCGGAAACAGGAGAGGGAGGAATGACATGGGCAGTTACCCCGTGAACAGTCCTTTTCCCCCAGCTAGGATTGCCAGATTAAATACAGAACGCCCAGTTAAATTAGAAATTCAGATTGACAACAAATAATTTCGGGGGCGCCTGGGTGGCTCAGTGGGTTAAGCGTCCAACTTCAGCTCAGGTCATGATCTCACGACTCGTGAGTTGGAGCCCTGCATCGGGCTCTGTGCTGACAGCTCAGAGCCTGGAGCCTGCTTTGGATTCTGTGTCTCCCTCTGTCTGCCCCTCCCTCCTCCTCCTCCTCCTCCTCCTCCTTCTTTTTCTTCTTTTCCTCCTCCTCTCTCAAAAATAAACATTAAAAAAAAAAAACCAAATAACCTTTTAATATAAATTGTCCCCAGTGTAGCATGGGATATACTTATTTTTATTTGCTAAATCTGGCATCCCTACCCTGGCTCATCCCCTTCTCATCACACCTTCTCCTGAGCACCCAAACTTATTATCTCCACACGGGAGCAGAGGGGCTCCTCACAACCAAAATCACAACCAAAAGTCTTCCTAATTTCTTAAAATAATATGCCGTTTGTATTTGGCCATTCTGATTGGTCAAATTAACTGAACCAGTTTATCCAGAAAAATAACACCAGGAACAAAACTCATAACTTCGGGACTTCTGTCAGCATCCAAATGTGCTCTTCCCCGCGGGCTGCATTGTGCTGTTCTTTGTTCCTCAACTGGTCTAATTTCCCTTATGATTTCTTTACAGCCAGAAGAAAAGTGCCAGTCAGAGGTAAGGAACAGTTTGCCGGCTGGATTTCCTCTGTCACTATTATCTGTTACTTCACCCAGCTCCAGCTGGGAATGGACGCTTTGAGCAAGTAACTCTGTCCCTTGCCGTCTTTAGATTCGCAAGCTGCGGCGGGAGCTGGATGCCTCACAGGAAAAGGTTTCAGCTTTGACCACCCAGCTGACAGCAAATGTGAGTACAGATGCAGGGTGGTAGCCATGGGAGGGGGGGGCAGCCACTGCTCCCTTCCGACATTTCCTCACGGCCGCCTGCCCCCGAGCACCATGGAAGCAGTACAGTGTGAAGGGCAGGAGCTTTGAGCATCGTGAGTGTAAACGTCCGCTCCGGCACTTTCTGGCTCTGTGCTTCGGGCAGCTTCTTTCACCTCTGAGCCTGCACGTGCCCCTCTGTGCAGTGGCGGATGGTGATACTTAGCTCTCTGGGTCGTCAGGTGATCAGTTCTGGAATCCATTAAGTGGTCAGAAAAGTTCATTTCCCTTTTCTTCCTCTTTCTGCAAATGTTCATCTTCAGGAGAAAAAAAAAAAAAAGCGAAGGCTCCAGATAAATAGCTGACTGTTCTGTAATTACAATATGCACAATTACGTGTTCAGGAAGGGCTGCCAACCAGCATTCAATTCAACAACTGTTTATGTGCCAACTATGCCCCGGGCACTGTGGGTTCAACAGCAGAGCAGACACCATCACTGTCATCTTCGTGTACTTTGGTACGGCAGAGAGACAAAACACTTTTCTATAATAGGCTAACTGTTAAGAGAGAGAGGCAGAAGGTTGTGGGAACATGTAGGAGGCGCGCAGAACTCAGTCTGGTGGGGGGGGGGGGGTCAGGAAGGGCTTCTTGGAGGAGGTGACCTGAGGGATGCTGTATAGGGGAGGATGCATGGGGAGGGCAGCGTTCTACCCAGTGTACACATACATGTATCTGTGCAGACGCCCAAGGGGAAGTCTTGGTGCGTTTAGAAAGTATAAGTAAGCTCATTGTAATTAGAATCTATGGCTTGGATATGGGGCAGTGGCGCGGGTGGAGGGGAGAAGGAAGTCAGGAAGAAGCAGCAAAGAAAAGCAAGGGGCACGTCACATCACACTGTCTCCCGGCTGTTAGGGGGAGAGTTTGGGTTTCCTACTGAATCTGTGTGTTTGAAGCAGAGCAGTGTGGTGGTTCGATTTCCTCCTCATGAAGCTTCCTGACTATGGCATGGTTATGGAATTAAGGGGTCCGAGTGTAGGCAGAGACCTCTGGTCTGCAAAGCAGCCCTGCTGAAGAGCTATGAGCCAGGGAGGGCTGAAGTTTAGCAGGCAAAGCCTGCAGTTTTAGGAGGCACTGAGATGTTCCTGAAGCAAGGCTTCCTGCGGGAGCGCGTGGGCCAATCTGAGACCACAGATACATGTGTGGGAGCCTGTCCCAAAGCAGCCTGCACAACCCCATAGTATGCTGGTAAGATGAAAAGCAACTTCAAAAGGTTGTCTTCCTTGGACCAGGAAGCTGAGTCAGTACTCCAAGCAATCATTTGCCTGGAGTTTTTGCCCAGGTAATGCCTGGCTTGAGCCTGAGTCAACTGAAGGAAACTATTTCTCTTAAAATCTGCACATGAAATGCTTCATGTGGTACTTGACCTTAATTAAAAGCTCAGGAACTGGTAACTTCTGTCACCATTGTTCATTCTCCTGAGTTCTCTCACATTTCTGGGAGTGTTTGAATTTTTTTAAACCCTCATGTACCAGGCCGCTGTGTGTTTCGTTATCCTCCTTTGTTTTCTTTTCTGCTTCCACCGTGAGTAACGCTATCAAAAGAACATCAAAGATTGAGATCTGAATTTTGAAGCTTAGAACTTATTTAAAAGAGAAAAACAACCCAGAGATGTTCCGTGGGTTAGTCTTCACGTGGGTACCATTCAAATCCAAAACCAAATCCCAAACTCACTGAGGCAATCTGGATATAATCCGAATGTGAGATTTAATAGCAAGCCCCATCTCAGGTGATTTTTGGAGCTACTCCCCTGGTTAAGGATTACTGCTCTCAATTGGTGCCCCCTACATATCAAAAAATAGATGAATTGACTTATCAGAAAACTCGGGTTAATTCCTCCAGTGGCCTTGTGCTGCCCAAAGGGCCTTACGCTGGGCCATTTGGAACTCTACCCTCTGCTCCAGAAGACTCAGGGTGAGGTCTCTTACATCATCGTTATTATTCCAAAAGTGTGTTTTGCTCCTCACAAAAGCCATTGAAATCCAGTATTGTTTCAAAGTAAATATTTAGTCTTACCACACACCACCGGCAGCCCTAACGTGTTTTATTGTCTGCCGTCTTTCTCACAGGCCAAGCTGTATTTGTTTTTCTAGGCCAAACTACTCAAAGCCACCTTCTCTGGGTGTTTTTATACCACTCGTGTTTGTTTTCCTGGGAATGTGAGAATGGCACTTGGTCAGAAGGCTGTTGTGTGGCTTTGAACCAGGCTCGGGACGGCCTCTCGGCCTGTGTTTTCACAGTTGCTCGTGACCTAAAGTTGGTCCTTTCTCTCGACAGCAAAATGCAAACCTCTAGCTCTTCAGAGCAAACACGGCTTCTTCTTGAGTTTGCAAAAACACTTCTCAATAGCTAGTCTTCTTGGGTTAGGTTTTTGTCTTTAACTGAACGGAAAGTGCGAGTGCCTACAAGTAGAGGCCTGGGTGGCAATCAAAGAATTAAGATAAATGGAAATTCAGTCCTTTAAATTTAACCTTGGCGTTCCTTTGAAATGGCAAGGTTAACAGTCATTTCTTTTCACCGTCTTTGCCCTGGCCCTGTTTCCTTCATCCACTGTGTAAACTGTCTTAAATTGATTGGCTTTGCCATATTCTCCCCGCCAGCTGAAGCGTATCTCTTGATTTCAAACTGCATCGACGTTTTGTCAATTTTTAATGATGAGAGGGCAATGCAGTCAGAAACTGACTAATCCACTTAATATTTTTATTATAAGCGGTCCTGCTCCCTGATAACTCCTACAGCTGTTAGAGAAAAGACCCAACAGTTTATGCTGGATATGTCTTCTCCTCACCTGTCCCTGCTTGATGAAGTCTAGTGACCAAGAGCTCTGACTTCTCCCATCTCTCCTCTTTCAAGTGACATGTCTGCTGACCCTCTCCACAATCCAGGACAGTGTCCCACCCCTCCCCTGGCTGTTACCTCACTTTTATTCTTCACTGAGTGCCTCGGTTCTATGTTCCTCTAGAATGTTACATATGTAGTCAGATCTTACTTCTCCCTCCTCCCCAGACTCCCACTTCCTCTGCCTCCTGTATCTTCCCACCCCTCTCCTAGAGCCCTTTCTTATCTCTCCCCACCTGTGTTCTCATCCTATTTTTTATTGTTTTCCCAGCCCCAAACCTCTTCCTTCCCCCCAAAGTGTCCATTCATTCCTGTGTTTTGCAATTCCATAACAGTACAGACCATTTTCGCCTATGTTGTTTCACTTAAGGCTCACGATAACCCTGGGAGGGAAACAGACATCGCCCCCATTGTATGGATGGAGAAACAGCAGTCAGTGGGATCAGCTCACTTGTCCATTCTTTATTCTCGGTTTTAACCATATTATCAGGATCCTCAGTCAACCAACCGATATTTCACCTGCTGCTGTACAGAGGAAGGAAGAGGCTTCATGTTAGGACACAAGCTTGCCTCTTACCCTTGAAGAAGGTTGCAGAGAAAGGGGCAGACAGAAAAACATCGCATTTCTCAATTCTAAGATACATGTTTTTTTCCCTACATTTTTAACATGTCTGAAAGTGGGATACGTATTTTTCAAGATGTCCTAGCACTATAGAGAATAGTGGTGTGTCTGATGTCGTGTTCTAACAGAAGCGTATAAAAGTAGAGAGGGGCCTTGGGGGAAAGTCCTAACTCCCTGGAGGAACAGGGGAAGGTTTCTCCAAGGAGGTAGCAGATAGGCCTTTCGGTGACTTTTTATTAACCAGGGTTATAACAAGCAAAATAATGCCAACCGCTTTGTTCATCCATTTGTTTTTTTTTTTAATTTTTTTTTAACGTTTTATTTATTTTTGAGACAGAGAGAGACAGAGCATGAATGGGGGAGGGTCAGAGAGAGAGGGAGACACAGAATCCGAAACAGGCTCCAGGCTCTGAGCCGTCAGCCCAGAGCCCAACGCAGCGCTCTAACTCACGGACCGTGAGATCATGACCTGAGCCGAAGTCGGACGCTTAACCGACTGAGCCACCCAGGCGCCCCTTTGTTCCTCCATGTGTACAAACATGCTTGATATCAGCCTCTCCTGTGAGCTTGGCATTTAGTGAACAAAAGTGCCATAGAGCAGAGGAGCTAGAAATGAAGCAGCAGTCACAGGAGTGCATGTGTCTCTGACGGTGACACCATAATGCACATAGGTCGGCAGTCCACGTGCTTTTGAGGGTGAACGTGAGAGAGCCGTCATGAAGGCGTGAGCTTCCATCTCTTGAGAAGGTTGTGTAAAAATTAGGGAGACAGCAGGGAAAGCACATATGAAGGCCCTGAGGTGGGAAGCAGCATGGGATTTTTGAGGATGTGAAAAGCTGGAGTGACTGGATCCCAAAGAGAGATGGAGACTGGGGCTCCAAGGGCTGAAGAATTAGGCGGGGGCTAACTCACATGGCCCCGGTGAGGATTGCAGTCCTTAAGACCCAGCACCCAATAGGCTCTCTTGCCTTGCAGGGTGATCTAACTGAGGTGGTGTCTTTTCTCCTCCAGGCTCACCTGGTGGCAGCCTTTGAACAGAGTCTTGGAAACATGACAATCAGGCTCCAGAGTTTGACCATGACGGCTGAGCAAAAGGTAAAGGAAGAAAGGGTGCTTCCCTCCTCCCTGCTTGGGATGAACAGCAAACCTAAGAATAATACTCTCTTTGGTTCCAGAGAGGAGTAGAGATTTTAGTGCACTTGAACTATGGGAATTGAATCGTGAAGAATAGGTCTGTTGAGTGCAAAAGTGACCTAAACGAAGGGGCGGCCCCAGCACCCGTGACCCATCTCAGAGTCCTATTTCTACGGCTTCTGTGTGCTTATGTGCCCGTTGAAGATTGATGCAACCTAAATACATAGGACAGAGGTTTTGTGGAACTCCTTCGTTCCCTCCCCGCCTGTGCTGAAACCGAGTCGCACTTCTTTTGAGCTCGGTCCAGAATGA
Source organism: Acinonyx jubatus (assembly GCF_027475565.1). NCBI lineage: Eukaryota > Metazoa > Chordata > Mammalia > Carnivora > Felidae > Acinonyx > Acinonyx jubatus. The sequence continues at coordinate 39,101,542 of NC_069390.1, read as the reverse complement.
TGGTAGGGTGACCGGTATTTTTTTCTGTTCCCCAGGATTCAGAGCTGAATGAGTTAAGAAAAACCATCGAGCTGCTAAAGAAACAGAACGCAGCTGCTCAGGCTGCCATTAATGGAGTAATTAACACACCAGAGCTCAACTGCAAAGGTAAAGGAAGGAGAGCAGCCTTCTAGGCAACAACCTGCCTGCCCTTAGGAGCCCTCCCCTGACAACACATGCTGCAGTCTCCCTGCCCCAGGGTGTGTGTCCACGTCAGTCACTCAGGTCCTGGGAGGCAAACACTTTGAATCCAGTAACTCCAGGCCTCCGGGAAGGTAGCTCTTCCGGCTCAGCCTCTTCCCTGCTGTGTCTCAAAAATGGAAGAAAATATGTTTCATCGGCAAAGTGGCGAAGTGTTTCGCTTCGCCTGTGTCCTTATGCCTGAAGCCCTTAACCTCAGTCGTGCTCTGGTATTTCCATATCGACTCGGGCTACCCTGAAGTAGGCATCTCTTGTTTGCCCAGGAAAATCTTGCCGAGCGAATTGCTTCATCCGTGTGTGTCTTACTTGCGGGGAGAAATGGAGTTGTGAGGCGGAGTTACCCTCTACCTCCCACAACAGTGGCCTTAGTGGTCATGGTAGAAGTAACGGCGATAGCTAGCATTTATGGAACACGCGCTGTGTTCTAAGCCCCTCCGCTCAGTGTTTTCAATTATTAGTTATCTCGTTCGCTTCCGCAACAACCTTATGAGCGCAGTGCTGGTCCTCTCTGCATCGGGCTGCTTGAGTCACTTCCAGAGTATAAGATGCAGAAGTGGGACTGGAACCCAGGTCTCTCTGACTCTGACACCAGTGCTCTTAGATTTCGTTCTGTGCTTGTGCAGAAAACTGGCTGCAAATTTTATTTCGGTGTCACTGCTCTTTCAGACAGTGTGATTTCTGGCGTCACCGTTATTTCAGCTGTCAGGCCTCCTGAAGAGTAATGACAGGATCGAAATGGGAGGGATTGGCAAGAGCGGGCCAGCCCGAGGAAGCGCAAAGGGCATTCCAGGAAGAGGGAATAGCACACGTTAGGGCCCCGAGATGAGATGGGCTCGGCATCTCCAAGGAGCCAAAAGAAGGCTCGTGAAGCAGGAGGGTACAGAGCAGAATGGGGCTCGGGGTGGCCTGACAATACAGGTGACTTGTCACGGTTCAGAAATAGGATTGGGTGCCTGTCTCAAGCTTGAGAGAGCTGGTGTTAGGGGGGGATTGTCTTGAAGCCTCCCTGACTTCTGTTTGATGAAGCGGATAGAATGGGCCCTCATTGAATTGACTAAAGGGGGCGTAACTTCCACCTGCTCACGGATCTTCAAACCAGCTGCTGAGAGCAGAAGGTGGTGTCTAATGGGAAATACTCGGGTGTGTGTGGATTCAGGTATAAAAGCCATTCCCTGGGACAAAGGACTGGGCTCCAGGCAGCAGCTGCTGATCTCCTGCCTTGGGTCTCCAGGAAATGGTACCTCCCAGTCTGCAGACCTCCGCATCCGCAGACAGCACTCCTCTGACAGCGTCTCCAGCATCAACAGTGCCACCAGCCACTCCAGTGTGGGCAGCAACATAGAGAGTGACTCGAAGAAGAAGAAGAGGAAGAATTGGGTGAGTGTGCATCCCAAGACTTCCGTGGGTCCTAGCAGACCAGTGCCGCCCCCCCCCCCCCCCCCGAAAGAGCCCAGGCTCGCTCTTAACTTCAGAGCATAGGCCTTTGAGAGCGGACCCAAAGAAGCCTATGGATAGGTTTCTACCAAATTCAGTGCTGTGCTCAGCCAAACACCAGGACTTACGAAACCACCACCACCTTGTAGTTTTTCTGTTTCATGAGACTTTACGTGGCATACTCATCTTCCATTTCATGTACATGTTATGTCGTCATCATCCCATGCTATAGCCACAGAGTTCCAGGCACTGGAGCAAGGGTACTCTGCAGTGGTTTCTTCTTAGCTATTCTGGGGTGGAGGGTGTATGTTACCAGTTATCCCGTCATCATTGATAATCCTTATCTGCTTACTGACACAATTGACTGCTGTGACAGCGTTAAACCAACTATTCTCTAAACAATTTTTGACCGCGTCCTGTAAGTAAAAGTGTCATGGTGTAGGGGCGCCCTGGTGACTCAGTCCGTTAAGCATCCACTCTTGGTTTTGGCTCAGGTCATGATCTCACAATTAGTGATTTGGAGCCCCGTGTCAGGCTCTGCACTGACAGTGAGGAGCCTGCTTGAGATATTCTCTCTCTCTCTCTCTCTTTCTCTCTCTCTCTCTCTCTTTCTCTCTCTCTCTCTCTTTCTCTCTCTCTCTCTCTTTCTCTCCCTCTCTCTCTCTCCAAGAAAGAAAGAAACATTAAAAAAAAGTGTCACAATTTAGATGTTAGGAGTTAGGACAAGGTTTTAAAACTGGAGAGTTGTACTTCAAAACAGCCAGTTTGATAGACCCAGTTTCCAATACATTGTTTCTCCATGTTTCCATAATCCCAATGAACTGCTTGAATTTCTGTGCTGTGGTGTCTGGAGCATTTTTTTCCCATTCTCCTGGAAATATTTCGCACGCCCGCCATTTTTTTTTTTTTTAAGTAAGCTCTACCCCCACCATGGGGCTTGAACTCACCATCCTGAGATCAGGAGTTGCACAGTCCACAGACTGAGCCAGCCAGGAGCCCCCTACCCACCCAGTTTTGGTTGTGTGGAGGCTGTGGAGTTCTGAGACATTTGCTGCCCCCTGTCTTCAGCACAGGGATACCCCAGATTGATCTGAAGGGAGCTAGTGCTCAAAGGGCCCCATCTGTCAGTGCTGACCGCATCGTGTGTTCAGAGTAGCTTCAACGTCCTCATTCATCCCACATACTTCTCCCTCATTTCGTGTTATCTTGGATGGGTGGCGAGGTCTACCAATAGAAGAGTTGAGGTTTGAGTGATTTCGGTTATTGATCGCTTGCTCTGGAAGACTGTAAGGCCGGTTCAGTGCAACCCTGTCCTAATGATTAAATTTTTTCTTTGTTACTAACGGCTTTCAGTCAACTCCTTCGCCGTGCCTTTTAGAGGATTAACGTATGTTGCTGTTTCTAATATATTGTTGGTAACTGTGGTCTGACTTGATTGTCAAGGTGATGAGAGAGAATTCTTTTCTATGAAAGACAGTGTATATCCATTTTCTCCAATTCAAAAAATAAAACATATTTATTTGCTTTAAGACAGTTCCAGGTTATCGGTAGAATTGGGGAGGATGGATAATTGACACTCTCAGATCATCCCGAAGCTTAATTCTGTCTGATCTTTGCAATCTCCTCTTCCACCCGGCCTTTTACCACAGGGAGAGGCAAGGATTTAGGTTGATGGCTTGTGTACTAGATCCTTCTGTTTCTATAACTGGAAATACGGTGAAAAGCAGGAAATGGGAACTTGATCAACCACACGCTGGACATGCCATTCGTTATGGATGAAATCCTGATGGGTAAAAAAAATCCGATTAATTATTTCAGAATGGCCTGTTTCTGAATTCTTTAATGGCTAAGAAAACCTCCAGGATGTTTTCAGAAGGAAAGAAGGATTTTAGGAAAAAGGAAATCCCTTTTTTAAAAGACCTTTTTTTAAGACAAAACTTAACTTTTCAGCTCTAGAAAATACGTGCTTGTGGCTTTCAGAGAAGACCCTGCACTTTAACTCTTGATTCTCATTAGAATAAATACTCTCGTTGGACTTTTCAGATCCGTCGCATGATGTGGGGAATTTGTGAGGTACCAGTTCCCTGTACCCAATATGGCTGATGAATTTCTCACAAATAACCACTGTTTGAGTAGTAAGCGAGTGGCTAGTTCCCTGCTTGTTCTTACGCGTATGCCAGGATAGCGGGAACTCCTGAGATCTTCCAAAGGGCTGCATTGGGGCCTAGTGCAGCAGTGAAGCCCTTCTTGCTGAGAGAAGAAGACACAGACATGCCAAAAACAAGTTAAGGCGCAGAGAGATGGCTGATAAAAGACATAGGGTGAGAAGCACAGGAAGGTGAGGGCCGTCATTTCAACTAGACAAAGAAGCTGGAAGAACTCGGACTATAGGGCCTTCCAGAAGCACTAGTCCTTGCCTTTCCTCACGGAGGAAGATGCCCCTAATGCCCTGAAAGATTCACGTTCTTACCAGAAACCTCCTGTGTGTGTGGTGTTTATCATTAGCCATGTCGTGTCTGAGAAGTCCGAAGCTTTCCCTGTCACTGGCTTTCTCTGTTAAAAATTGTCTTTTTTCCTTCCCCTCCCCCATTTTTGCTTGCGTTTTCCCTGGCAGGTCAATGAGGTAAGCAAGACCACCGTTAATATCAGATACCAAGCTAACCCATCCATTGATATGACTAATCTCACCCGCATCCGCCACCATGTCTGAGCATCCTGCTTTGTTGCTGTGTAACCTCATCCTCCCGACATCCATCTGCTGAGCCAGGCTCTGTCTTGCTGTTGGCATCTAGCCTCGAAGCAGGAGTAGGCATGGAATGTCACCCACAGGTCCAGTCCTTTGAGCTGTCAGCACCAGATAACTCTTCTTCCCTTACTGCACTGATTCAAGAGAGCTGTTGGGAACCTCTGTCATTGGTTGGGGGGTGGGGGGAGTCGTGGGAGAATTAATTGCTCTTTTGTCTGCATGTCTCTGTGTTGCCGAGGCCTGGGTGTTGGGTGGCAGCCCGTGCCAGGCTGACAGTCTCGGATATTCAGTTACGCAGCTCCTTCAAGCAAGCCTTCGGGAAGAAGAAGTCCCCCAAGTCTGCATCCTCTCATTCAGACATCGAGGAGATGACAGATTCTTCGTTGCCTTCCTCGCCAAAGTTACCACACAATGGCTCCACGGGTTCCACTCCGCTGCTGAGGGGCTCTCACTCCAACTCCCTGTAAGTCTGTCTGTCAGGGACACACGCTGGGCTGATGATGCCTTTGGCCTCAAGGAACTTCCTCAAACAGGAAGGGTTAAGTGTCCTGTTAGGATACATCTGCCCCTTGGGGTCTTGTATGTTGTGTTTCATAGGACTGGGCATTTTCCACCAATGTTTCAGGACTGGAGAGGTTGAAAGAGAAAGGAATCTTCCGTTGTCCCAGTGGCGTTGCTGTAGCAGCCATGAGCAAGTTGCTTAACCTCTCTGTTTACGTTGTTTTATTTGCCAAAGTAGGATAATGGTTCTTGGCTACTTATCCTGTCCTAAGGATTGAACGAGATAAATGGATGGGAAAGAACTACAACCATCTTACTGGGAGGAAAGATGGTGTTACGCGTGTTCACAGTTTTTGCTGAAGTTCCAGTTCATTTTCGTGACAGAGCGTAAAGAGATGATGCCATTCTTCTGCGACCAAAATTTGGTGTTGACTCTTTTCTCCAAGGTCAACACTCAGCATTTGGAAGTTAAAAAAAATGGAGAAGACTCGGTGACAATTGTCTTTACCAAAGGGTTCTATCTTTGGTAAAATGATTCATCTCCATGAACTCCCCTAGTGAATTAACATACAGTGCAGTATTGGTTTCAGGAGCAGAATTCAGCGATTCATCATCACATACAACACCCAGTGCTCATCACAGCAAGTCCCCCCCCTCTTAATACCCATCCCCCATCTAGCCCATCTCCCATCCACCTACCCCTGTCGACCCGACCCTCTGTTCTCTATCGTCAAGAGTCTCTTGTGGTTTGTTTCCATCTCTTCTCTCCCTCCCTTCCCATATGGTCATCTGTTTTGTTTCTTAAATCCCACTGCATATGAGTGAAATCATAGGGTATTTGCCTCTCACTGATTGATTTATTTCACTTAGCATAATACATTCTAGCTCTATCCACGTCATTACAAATGGCAAGACTTCATTCTTTTTGATGGCTGAGTGGTTTACTGATTAACTGAAATCTACGGGCAGTAAATTTTAGATGAGTCAGTTTGTACAGAGCTCCTCGGGAGCGCCGCTGCTCCTGTTAAGTGAGATAGGCGTTTGCTCACGTGACCTTGGCTTCTCTGCTATTCCCCTTGGCAACTAGGTAGGTAGAAGGGAAGAGTCGCCAACCTCCCATGATTTCCACTGAGCACCCACTGATCGTTGCTCCATCAGAGGTATAGGGAGACAGTCCTGTGCCCCATCTAACAACAGAAGGCCCAGACTCCACAGACAGAAGTGCGTCAGGAATGGCTTGGGATGGACAAGTGGGGACGCAGGTGTCAGCTCCTGGAATAGTGAGAAAGATTACCCTTGCCCCATAGGACTGCATTCCCTTAGAGCCCATGAGTATACCAGGCCGAGAGTGAAAGACCTGGAGCTTGTGTGGTTTGCGGTACTGTTAGTAAGATGAGCCAGTACCCAGGAGAAGAGAGCTGCTGTGGCTGGGGTCCAAACAGCCACTGAGCTAGGGTTGGACAAGGGAGTGGGTCGCTGTAGACACCTCAGTTTCCTCATTGGTAAAAAGGAGATTAATTACATCTGCTTCCCTGGATCCTCGTGAGGGCCTAGTCAGACACTGTGCCTAAAGGGCCTCCTTCCTCTTCTCCTTCAGTCTCAGGAAGCCAGGTATGTGGTGCTGACTCTAAGTCCGCTTAACCGTCCAGCCGCCGGAGCTGAAGACAGCAGCACCTGCTGATGACAGCAGCCTGCATAAGTGTCCGAAGGCCAGCTTACCAGATGGGTGCATGCCCTGTGAGCAGGGGGCTCGGCCAGGTCTTTGCAGCGCACCAGCCACGTGGTCACCGTGGAAGACAGAAAGTGGAAGACAGGAAAACAGCCTAAGGCCTTGAGTCTTTAGCAGTCCCACCCACCCATGAAGTATGGCTCTGTTGGGGAGTCTCCATTTTACTTAGATTAGCAGCTCCACTGAGGACAGGGCCACAGTGCGTCTAGGCCCGTGTTCTTGTGTAAAGAATTAGGTAAATGCCCAAGAGTGTGAGTCCTATTTGACCCGCTAGGTGCCTCAGAAGTTAATAAGAGGCCAGTTGCCTGCGACACACATGCCATCATCCCAGAGCACCTCAGTTTGTCTGGCCAGGAGAAAAAGGAACTCGCCTGTTCCTTATTTGTGGATTTAAACGTTGTGTGTAACAACCCATGTAAGCGGGGCACAACTCTAGATGTTCTGAAGAGGCCTAAGGTGATGCTCACCAGAGTCCCACCCCTAGGGATTAGGGACCAGCGGGGACACCACCCAGTGTAGCTGTTTTACTTCTGAGCTTCTGCTCTGGCTCTGTGCCAGTCACCAGTTACAAGGGCGTACAAGACGGATAAAGTTCAGTTCTGGTAGACCAGGGCAAAAAGCAGACATCAAACAAGTAAATCTGAATAAACTAGAAAACAGCTCAGGGTTAGGTTAATGCTAGGAATTAAAATAGGGTGTTGGGATACGGAGTACTACAGCAACTGCAGACAGAATGGTCCGGAAAGGAGGCGACATTGCAGCTGAGATCCTCAAGACAAGAGGGACCGTTGGTTAGTTCTGGTCAGTGACCCTAGCTGCTGTAATACATGGAGTCCCAAAGCTCAGAACCCAGTTCTGAGTCGGGCAGCCTGCGTGGAAGACTCCTTCCATCTGGATCCAGCCATCCCACTGGATCTGAGTCCTTCGCTGAGTGCTCTGTGTCCAGCCAGCAGGTGAGGTGGGGGAGGGGAGAGAGTGCAGGGGTTTCTAAGAGGGGTTTCTCTTAGAGAGTTTCATGGGCCAGACCTAGAGGAGACACATGTCCTCTCTGTCCACAGTCCACTGAACAGGGTCATCCCACCCACAAGGGAAGAAATGAAATCTCCGCACCCAGGAGGGAAAGGAAATAGACTGTGGGGAGCAGGGCAGCCTTCGCCCCAGATAGTGCAAGGAGCCTCAGGTGGAGACTGGGAACAAGGGATGGCCAGTGTGTGGCCAGTGTGGCTGCGGCATGGTTAGGAAGTAGGAAAGTGGTAAGAAAGGAGGCCACGGAGATAGGCAGGGCCAGACCACGGGAGACTTTGAAGTCAAAGTAAATTTGCATCTGCTTCTATGTGTGATGGGTTATCAGCCGTTGGAGAGGTTTCTTTTGTTTGTTTGTTCTTGAAGTTTATTTAAGTAATCTGTACACACAATGTGGGGTTTGAACTCACGGCCCCGACTTCAAGAGCCACTTGCTCTAGCGACCGAGCCAGCCAGACAGCCCATTCACTGGAGAGTTTTAAGCAGGAATGTAAAATCATCTGAATTCATGTTTCACAAAGATCAGTCTCCTTTCTGTAGATAAGGAATAGAGAGGAAGGGCAACCGCATAAGAGACCAATAGCACTCTCCTCCTCATCCTCCCCACGATGGCCTGGTTCGTGTCCTTTGAGCACTCTAATCACACCCCCTTTCCCTTTCTTTGTTCTCTGCCTGGTACACTCTTCCTCTAGATATTCTCTTCCTTCATGTCTCTGTTCAGTGTTACCTTTTCAGTAATGCCTTGTCTGTGCACCTTGTGTAAAATAACGCCCCCATGACCACCAGCACTCCCCATCACCTCCCTTTCCCCTGTTTTATTTTTTACCATGGCACATACCACCACCTGACGTGTAGATTGCCCCAGGTTATTTGTTTTTTGTACCCCCCCCCCTCTGCCAACACACACACACCGCCACGCAAAAATCTACAGTATAAGCTGCATGGAGGTAGATACCATTGGATTTGTAGACGTTCAGATCGTAAGTGAAACAAATGGTAATTCATAGCACAGGTGAGTTTAAGATGTGTTCAAGAAGAAAGTTGACAGCACATGGTGATGTGGAGTGTGAGGGGAAAGAGAAGAATAATCCTCGAATATTCCTAGATTTGCAACTTGAGTACCTGGGTATGTGAAGGTATTGTTTCTTGAATCGGTAAGAGGTGCAGATGGGGCAGAGTGGGGGGAGCATCAGGAGCTCTGGTTTGGCTATTTGAAGTCAGAGCTGCTCAGGAGGCATCCACATGGACATGCCAACCAGCCTGGGACTCCTGGAGGCGTAGATCTGGTGGACATGGGCTCATAGGTGGTATTGAAAGCTGGAATCTGGAGGGTTCTCTACGGGGTTGAATGGAGATGGAAAAGAGCCAGAGGGCCAAGGACTGAACTTTGGGTGCTCTGAAGAGAAAGGAGAGCAGCCAGCGAGATGAGAGGAGGTGGGAGGAAAACCGAAGCAGAGAGAAGAAACTTCTGGTAGCCGGGTCAAGTGCTGCTGGGTGGCCAGGGAGGATGAGGAAGAGAAAGAGAGGATGCCGCACTGGGCTGTGCAGCGCTCCCAGCGGCCACTGCGAGAAGGCTCCCTCCAAACCACTCTCCCCGGAGGGATCGGGTGGGGCAGACTCTGGGCACTGCTGACCTTCTCTGACATTCCACAGCATCCATGCACACTGGAGATGTTTGTTTTGGGTCTGGTTTTCCAAAGGGTGGGCAGAGAGCAAATGCTTCTTTCCAACCTTGAAGGGTTTGTAAGAATGTGCAAATCTAGATGTGAGAGGAAGTTCAAAGAAGAAACCCGAGGCAGAGAAGTGGAGGGTGGGGTAGGGGGCTCAGAAAAGTTCCTACCCTGTGGGCGAAAGGAATGGTAACGTGGGAAGGCAGTGTTTCCCATACTGGAGGCATTTAAAATTAGGTATGCCACCAACCCTGCCTTTGGGCCAAGACAGTGGAAATTTGGGAGTATCATGTTAGGGACTGAGTAGGAGAAAATCTACATCAGGTTGCTTCAGGAAGTAGTCCATGAAGTGGATGAGCATGTATTGAGTGCCTGCTGGATATAATTCAGGAGCATGGGCTCTAGAGTTACGTAGACCCACCAGACTTGATCCTGATTTTGTCATTTTGGGGAGCGGGGAGGCTTGTTGTTATTTTTTAATGTTTATTTGTTTTTGAGGGAGAAAGATCATGAGCAGGGGAGGGGCAGAGAGAGAGGGGGACGGGATCCAAAGCGACCTCTGTGCTGACAGCAGAGAGCCCAATGCAGCACTCACACTCATGAACTGTGAGATCATGACCTGAGCCAAAACCAAGAGCCGGGCACTTAAACAACGGAGCCACCCAGCTGCCCATGATTCTGTCATTTTTAATGGGCCTGTTAATATCTCTAGGACTCCTCCCCCCCACCCACCTTTTAAAAGGAGATCATGGCAATACCTCTTCAAGGAGTCGTTAGTAGATGTAGTAAATTAAATAATACGCTTCACATGCCTGGCATAGTCGTTTGCGTATTCCATATGAATTTACTGAGCACCTGTTATATTTGATCAGTGTGATCAGACACCAGAAATGATGCAGAGAACCCTGGTCCTGGAGCAGCCAGCCATGTAGGGGGTAACCTGTTGAGTGCAACCAAATTATCAGAGATGTACAAAGGTCTAGCATGGAAGGAACCAAGGGAAAAAGTGCTGTCCTGGGCAAGAGGGATAGATAGAGACAAAAACCTAGCTGGGGCTGCTGCAGAAGAATTTAATTTTCAGGGCACATAGCCGACTCAGTCAGTGGAGCATGACACTCTGGATCTTGGGGTTGTGGGTTCAAGCCCCACGTCGTTTGGTGTAGAGATTGCTTGAAAACAAAATCTTTAAAAAAAAAAAAAAAAAACCCTTAATTTTCAACATCTCTGTGCTAAGTAGGAGGACATCCCCTCTCATTGGCCAAGCTTCACAAAGTAGCTCATGTGATACAGCCCACAGAGGTGGGTGCTGAGGAAGTCTTGTCTGTCTTGTTGAGGAAGCTTCTGGGGAAAATGTACAGATCATGTGAAGGAGACTGGGGCAAAATGCCTTGCCCTGGAGCGCCAGACGCACCCCACTGATGGTGTGAATGGAGGCTAACTGTTCTCTACAGTGAATTGGAACCTTCCAAGTCTGTGCAGGGCGTGGTTTAGCGAAGCCTGGAGTGTCACAATGGAATTTTGCTCAGACTTTACTCTCCATTTAAACCAGGAACCCGTACTTCTCTTTCAAGAAGAAACTAGTGTTTGCAAGCTCCCACTGCAAACCTTGCAAACCAGAAAGGCATGACCATTTAGTTAAACCTTACAAACTATAGCCTACTCACAGCACAGAGAGGGGTGAGGGTTGGGGGAGGGGCAAGATCTGATTTCTAGAGACATTTTCTAGCCCTCTTAGTCCCAGATCTGTTGGCCTCGGTTTGTCATGGGTATAGAATGGGAATGATCATAATATTTTCAGGAGTCAGAGTTTTTAGAAGATTTTAAAGCCAAGAAACTCCCTTGGCTACTGACAACTTTTAAAAGTAGGAGGTGGTTTTCCTCTCTTTGCATCCCTCAAATGAAAACCATTCAGGTGTAGGTCAAGAAAATAACAACAGAACAGTTTGGCTATTCAGGTGTTAAATTTTTCTTCTAGTCCTTTCTGCCCCCCAAATGCAATTACACTTCTTTCAATGATTATAAATGGTTTCCCCCTGGCAATGAACACTTCCACACCCTCAACCCGTTTTACAGGTCAGGCTTTTTTTGGCCTCAGATCCAGAATTTGGTCTTGGAGAGCAGGCTGCACAGTTATTTCTGCAGAGACCACATGTTCATCATATCTTTCAGAGATAATCAGCTTCAGCTTTGTAACTTTAGGAACATGTCCTTTTTTTTTTTTTTTTTTTTTTTTTCCAGTCTTCAGTCCAAGAAATGTCAAAGCTTCTTATTCTGGATCACCCCTCACCCCAGAACAGAACCAATGATCTTTGAAATCACCATCCTTTTTTTTTTTTTTTTTTTTCATAGAGCCACCTTTTCTAACATGGAGATTTGGTCTTCCACTTAGTGCTGACCTGCCAGGTATCCGAACAGCAAACCTGACTAATCACATAGGGAACCCAGCCTAGAAGGTGATAATGGCATATGGGTGGAAAGGACGACACTGAAAAATGCCGTTGCTCAATTTTCACCTAAAACTGGCTTCTGTATCCTATCACCCTGTCTGCTGACTGTGCACGATGTTTCCCTTCCTTGCTGAGAGCTTATGAAGCAGTGTGGAAGGGTGGAGGAAGGAAGGAATGTTGTTCTCTCAAGACACTTTCAAAAGACTGAGTTTCAGAATGTGACCAAAAATAGACTAACTCCCTCCACAGGAATCTTTAGGTTACTTTCATTTGGGGGCAAATAAAAATCATTCCTCAGCTTTCTGACCTTAGAGTGTCTAATCTTTAAAACAGACAGTTGACCTTCCTTCTCTGAGTGGGTTCAGATCTCAAGGAGCCTGTGGTGTCATTAAAGGGGCCCAGCTGGGTACACATTAGAGGGGGGGGTGGTTTCAAGCCCCAAAGGTTACTACTCCCTTTGGCCAGCTCCGGCTTATCCCAGATTATTGGAACTTTGTCGAAAGGCACACCAAAGCCATTCTGAGTGTCAGAGCTCTGCAAGGGAAGATGGTAATACAATCTGTGAATTTCAGGTGCTTTGATCTTATTGCCTCCAGGAAGCACTGGGAAGATGGTTAGACAGGGTCACTGCTGCACGGACCTGCTGATGGATGTGGACCAGTGGTCAGTGGAGGACTGGAGGGAGATGAACTCAGAGCTGTTCTCATCAGTAACACCCACCCCCCTTCCCTAGAATTTCAGAGTGCATGGATAGTGAAGCCGAGACAGTCATGCAGCTCCGAAATGAGCTGAGAGACAAGGAGATGAAGCTGACAGACATCCGCCTAGAAGCCCTCAGCTCCGCACACCAGCTCGACCAGCTCCGGGAGGCCATGAACAGGATGCAGGTGAGCCCGGGAGCATGGGCTGGGCCCAAGGCTGTCTGGGGAGGGAGTGGCAAGAGGCTGCTCTCTGCCAAGCTAGGGCTGCAGACCATTGCAGCCCTCTGCTTTCCCAGCCTCTTTCTCTCTTTTCTCTTTCTTTTCCAAAGCAGCGAGGCTCCTCCTCTTTTCATGTCCTCCCGGATATTGCCCAAAGATGAGTCTTTTCAAGGTATAGGAGGAACCATACGTCTCCCCTTTGTGTAACTTTCAGTGGCTCTGCCATGGGCTCTTGCAAGTGTATTTATTTATTTTTGAGAGAGAGCAAGCTGGGGAGGGGCAGAGAGAGGAAGAGAAAGGATCCCAAGCAGGCTCCGCACTGCCGGCACAGAGTCTGACATGGGGCTTGAACTCACAAACCGTGAGATCATGACCTGAGCCAAAACCAAGAGCCGGATGCTCAGTCTACTGAGCCACCCAGGCGCCCCCCCCTTTTTGCTCATAATCTACTACCCACCTATTCACAGTTCCACTTTCCAGACTCAACTCAATGGCCAGAGGGAGCCCCTGCTCCCTTTGGCTGCCCAGGGATTTCTGTTTCATCTAGTTCCCTCCACAAGGATCTCTTTCTGCACATCTGAATTGGACCCTTTCCTCAAAGTTGAGCCTCTTACTCTGCAAAGTTTTCCCAGGCCCTGCATTCTGGAAGCGTTAGTGCCCTCGTCTGAATTCCTATAGATTTGTTCTTACAACCCCTTGCCTTCCATCATGGATTGGAAGGCATTTGGGTCTTTTAGCCTTTTTTTTTTTTTTTTTTTTTTTTTTTTTTTTTTTTTTTTGCATCCCTTTCTCAGGCTGTAGCACCCATGCTTTGCACATAGTAGGGTTTTCTCTAAATATTCATAAAAATGAAAGAGCCCTGTGGGCTCTGCCGAACGGGACCTCACTGGAGGACAGCATTTTCCAAAGGGGGTTCCATGGAACACTTGTTCCAGGAGAGGCTCAGCGAAAGGAGAACTCCTTGATCAACTGTGTTTAGGGTTGCTACACGTTGTGTGCCCCTCTGAGCTCCCCAGTGCAGAGGAGTTCATAAAGCCTCTGAGTCCTGCAGGAAAGACACCTGTCAAGCCCAGAGTCACTCAAACCTCTTAGATTGTAGGCCCCTTTTTCACTTAGGACTCGGGCAGCAGACTCTGGGAAACATTTCTGAGTTCTTTTCACAGGCCATCTCTCTGAAAGGATGGCCCTTGCCCTGCCAGACAGGTCTTGTATATATGCAAACAGTAAGCACAGCCGAATCTCTCTGGCAGTGTGACTGACAGCCTCGGCTGGGGTACCCACTTGATCCCTGCAGGGAACCTTCCGATTCCTCCTCCAGAATAAGGCTCGTCCGTGTTACCTCCACCTAGTAAGTGAACCTCTCCCTTACTCTTCGCAGAGTGAGATAGAGAAGCTGAAAGCTGAGAACGACCGGCTAAAGTCGGAGTCTCAAGGCAGCGGGTGCAGCCGGGCGCCCTCCCAGGTGTCGCTCTCCGCCTCCCCTAGGCAGTCCATGGGCCTCTCCCAGCACAGCTTGAACCTCACCGAGTCAACCAGCCTGGGTGAGTGGCATCACGGGACTGGGGGCAGGTCGGGGCCTGCAGCTGGCACTCCACTCTCCAAGCAAGAGCCCCGAGATAAGCAGGTGAACAGATCAAATGGAGAGGCAACAGGCGTGTGTGCACTTGGGGTGTGTGTGTGTGTCTGGGTGTGCGTCTGCTACCAACATGAGCCCAGCCGTTAGACTGCTGTCATGCTTTGCTCCAGTGCCCCGAATTCTCCAAGCCACACGCTTGGATCCTCTCGTCCACCATGTTGAGTTCCGTTTGATCCATTTGAAGAGGCTGTGACCTGCAAGCCGAATGCTGCATAGAAACCCCGTAGTAGCAGGTCCCAGTTGGGGCAATGGCTTGGTGTACGTACGGTCTTCCCGCCTTCAGGATGGATTCCAGGCCGGCACCGTAACTAGCCAACACGATCTAGGTTTTCTTTGTAAGCATATTGAGGCTGACGCTTTGATTTCTTACCCATGATGCTGCGTTGCTGTCGTTTTGGTTGAGCCTCTGCCTCGCACTTCCATTTGGCAAGGTACATCGTCAGCCTGCTGGCTCCTCGGTCGGTCCACTGTTGGTTTCTGTGGTTGCATTCTCCATTCCGCCCTCCCCCCTTCCCCGCACCCTGACACCTGGTTTGTCCCGCTGCCGTGCGGACAAGCAGCGGGGGTGTCAGGAAGCCGGCTTTGCTGTCCCCATGTGCCTAAGGCTGTTGATGTTTTCCATTCGCAGACATGTTGCTGGATGACACTGGTGAATGCTCGGCTCGGAAGGAAGGAGGCAGGCATGTTAAGATAGTTGTCAGCTTTCAGGAGGAAATGAAGTGGAAGGAGGTTAGTTGGATCCCTTTCCCTGCTCTGCTTGTCCCTTCCCCCAGGTAGAACTACCTAGCTTAGTGATGTCATCATCAAACCGGATCACCTCAGCACCTGAGGTGATCTGGAAGTACTACTAACCCCTTCCTTCACTAACCATAATCCCCAGCAGCATCTTGACACAATTAAAGGGAGCAAACGGCTCTTCCCTCCCTCTCTTGTTTGCAAAGTCTAATAAAGGGTGCTAAAAATATTCCCCTGCTGCCTTTCCACGGAACCAACTAAACACTGCCATCAGTCAGAAATGGCCTTTCTGAGGTCATTTGTTCCTAAAGCACTTCTGAGGCAGCTAAGCACCGTGAGCACAGAAGGCACAGAAGCAAACTGACCAATCCCAGCTGACCCGAGAGCACCCATTTTGCCCGGTGTTCAGAGACTGCGGAGAACGTGGGAGACTGAGGTGGCCCGGTGACACACGTGGCTAAAAGTGAAGCCAGTGGGGCGTCCTGACTCCCCGAAGCTGAGGAATCTCAGTTTTCTGAGGAGTTTCTGTTCTCTTCCAGAGTCTGAGGAGGCCACACCCGCACTAGGGACTATTTTGGGGTAGGGGTGGGGGTTGACAAAGTTCATTTTTAGTCACTGATTAAATCCAAATGACCATCTCATATAAGTGGAGAAAGACTTCACAAGTCGCTATTTCAAGTCCTCTTCAGTTTTTTGTTGGATGTTTCTTAGCATTCTCGCCAACACACTATTTGTAGTCTCGGAGTGTTAGGGAACCCACGGTGCCCACCGAAACAAAGCGTGTGCGGCCAGACTTTCTTTGCCAGAGGATTCCGCTGTGTGGCTGGCCCTTGAGTCTTACGGGAGGGGATAGGCCCAGAGTTTGGAGCTGCCAGTGATTTTCTCATCATCTAGCCTAAAAAAGATCCAATACATATAAAGAGCTCCATTTTCAGAGCTTGACTAGTGATAGGACTATCAGGGGAAAATCCATTCTTGGAACATTCTTGTAAAAAAAAGAAATCAGGGGATACCTGTGGATTTGCATCATTCTCGTGGTCCTCAACAGGAACAGGTAAATTGTACATTTCACAAAAGTTTGAGTCCCTCTTAAAAATTGGATCACCACAGCATCCAGATGAAGTTGGTTGACCAGATGATGTCACCTCAGTTTACAACTGAGAAACATAATGCCTGAGCATCACTTACTTAAGATTACAAGGGAGCTGGGGAGGCCAGATCTTCTCACTGCAAGGCCGGTGCTCTTTTCTCTGCTGATTTTGCTTAATTGCCACATATGCCACTGTCCCCCCACCCCCTGCTGCCACCCTCATATTTCTGTATCCTTATGAGCATGTCAGATCTAAGATTTTAAAATCCAACAAAACGGAATGTTCTATTAGTTTTTGTTACTGTCGTGATTAGTTAGCCCTGACCATGCAGAGCCCTGGGCACACAAATTCAAAAGAAAGAGAAAAAGAGTATTTTTTTATGAACTTCCCAGAGTTTTGTTTTCTGAATCGAGTATGTTTTAATTAGCAGAAAAGCAATACACGTTCTTAAAAAGAAGACAAAAATTGAACATACTCTATCCTGAGGGAGTTTAAGATTTGGCAAGGAGACAAACTTGACTTACAAGTAAGACATAGATACCTAAAAATAAACAAGTATAGAAGATATCAATATATAAGTTACGTACGGAACCACCGAAGCATGTCAGCTCTGAGCCTGGTGGATTAATCATTGAAGGCTTCTTAGAAGAGGTGAGTTTGCAAGCAAGGTTTGGAAAGGGAGAGATGGCAGATAGGAGAGGGGAAAGCATTCCAGGCAAGGGATGTGATCTACGCACCTACACAAGGTATACCTTTGGTAGAAGGTCCTAGATTCCAGAGAAGAGATCCTCTTTTCCTGACCCACGGATTGGTATTTTTGCAGTGGGGCGGGGAAAGATTTAAGACCGTTGCATTCGATCTAAGTTTAATCGTAATCTGGTGTTAAAACAAATAGGACTTTTATTTCCCTCTCAAACCATTGGTGGAGTTCTAAGGCAATCTGAGTCCTTGCTAACGTGTGTCAAAAAAGATTCACCTGTTTTTCCCCTGCATACATTTCCTTACCCTTAGGATTCCAGACCACACCTCTTTCTTATTGGCTGCATTGGAGTTAGTGGCAAGACGAAGTGGGATGTGCTCGATGGGGTGGTTAGACGACTCTTCAAAGTAAGTGTCTAAGAAGACAGCTGCAGTAGTCTGCCTGAAGTGGGTGCCTGGGCTCAGGGAGGGAAGGGGCGGTCTGTGTCCCGAACCTGGCCACTTCTTGGGCCTGCTCCCCACCCCATCCTTGTGTTGCTGGCTGGGACTTGTCCCCTGGCACTCAAGTAATAGGAAAATGGTAAGTACAGACTGATGATTGCCCACACTGTTCTTGGATACCCTTGGCAGTGATTGGCCAGCCAGCGAGGGTCATCTCCCCAGCCTTAATCGAGTATTTGAGCCTCTTGTGGTGAGCTGCTTATGTTCAAATTCTCCCTTCACCTTAGAAGCGTGTCCTGTTGAATACGCTTTGGAGTGAGTGCCCTGTGGCCAAAGCTAAAACGTCAAATTTCCATTCTTCATTTCGGGAGGATTTGACCTGACTTGCCCAGCATCCTTGCCAACACTGCAGAGTCTGTGATCTGTGCTTCATGTAACATTAACATCTCATCAATGGCCAGAGTCAAGGATATCGGCATAGTTATTTTTGTAGTTGTTCTACTGGAGTGGGTGGGTGTTTGTCACAGGAGAGATAACTAATGAGTCCTGAAGTGAACCTTCAATCACAAGGTGGTTTTGGAAGAAGCTTTTCATGCATGTTTTTTCTATCGTCCTGAAGTGAGTCAGCAATCCTATGTGTTCATTAATCATATCCCCTGAGCAATAATGGTAACCTATATTTTTGGTGCTAGAGGTCATGCTAACATAACCCCAATGTATCTTCAGGCCTGTGAGGAAGGTCCTATTAGTTTCCCACTTAAAGAGGAGGAAAGTGAGGCTCAGATCACGTCACTTGCCCAAGGTCGTGGACCTAGAAGTCAACCACCTTGGTCTACTTGAGCTGGTCTGACTTCAAAACCTGACTTAACTAGTATACTCCAGTCTTTTTCTAGCATCTGGTTTCAGCTGGTTTCACACACAGGAACTTCTGTTCTCTGACCAGAGATCATTCCCCATCTCGGCAGGCTGCAGAAATGTGACTGGGCAAGAGATGTGAGTGGCTGAGGGCAACCCACTCCTGCTGCCTAGAGCCAAAACCTTAATTCTGCTGATGGGCAGTCGGGACATCCTTGGATCAAAACGACCAACAGTTTGGGCTGAAAAGAGCCTGTTGGGGCATCATATGTGAGGAAGTGAGACCATTAAAGGTAGAGAGGCCTGTTACCAGCATTTCACATCAAGTCATTGTCCAGCCACCACCTAGCCCATGGACCTTTGGTCCAAGTTCACTGACCTAAAACCTTTTGGTCACTTACCTCAGAGGGAACACCTTCCAAATTAAACCCAACTTTTCCTGTTTAAAGATCAGGAGCTGTTTTTTTTTCTTGCAGCCCCGGGGCTTGTTCCCTTTGTCATCGGTGTAGTCTTTGTCCTGAGCCAAGGAAAGGGGCCAGTGGAGGGATTTCTTGTCAGAATTACTTTCTCGTGCATTTTCCAGCACTACTCACAGGCCCTGGCACCTTAAGGACTTCAGCTGAACTGACGCAACGCAGCCTAAGTTTTCCTTGCTTGGTTCATCCAGACTAAACGTTCACGATTGTGCTAGGGCTCCCCCCACATCACTAACCAAATAAATCTGTACTTTAAGAGGCCTGTGATACTTGGGAATCATCCCCATGGAAAGCCAGCTCTTCTCACCTCGTTCCACAGCTCGGTTTCAACCCAGGCGTCAACTGAGAAAGAAAATGACCATAAATCACCCAAGGAAAACATGAGTCATGGGCAGATTCTAGCCACATCTTTGATAGGGTCTTGATTTTATTCTTCCCAGGAGTACATCATTCACGTCGACCCCGTGAGTCAGCTGGGGCTGAATTCAGATAGCGTTCTGGGCTACAGCATTGGGGAAATCAAGCGCAGCCACACCTCGGAGACCCCCGAGCTTCTTCCCTGTGGCTATCTGGTCGGAGAGAACACGACCATCTCCGTGACTGTCAAAGGTAACTCGGCCGATTGTGGAGGTCGGAGTTTTCAAGAATTGAGCTTTTGTCTTGTGACTTGGCAAAACATGGTTGGAAATCATGGCCACAGTTTTGTTTGCACATGTGTGGGGGGGGGGGTTGGTTTCTCCTCCCCCACCCCCGCCCCACTGCAACCGCAGTCATTCTTACCTAAGCAAGTTGAACGGTTTTTTAGCTTTTTCAACCACCACCGGAAACAAACAATTTTAGTTTATTGCCGAAATTATATAACAAAACGTCCCATTAGCCTTCTGACTCTAAGATGATGGAATCTTAATAACCCTGCTGAAGTGGGGCTCCACCAATACCAGTGGACTCCTCTTGCCAGCTAGCCTTGGACATGGTCCCATTCTATGGATGGGAGCCACAATCTGCTCTAGAGGCATTGCTCAGAGCACTCTGATGAAATTTCTGAAGCTCTTGCCCACACACAGTGCTGCTGGTGCTTCCGATTGCCTCATCACCTCGGATGTTAAGCCCCAGGCCAAAGTGTATTCCGTGGAACTCTAGGCCCACAAAGTATCTTGTGGGGGAAAAAACAGTGTCGTGGCCAAATAAGTCTAGAATACTACATCATTATACCCATTTGGATGTAGGGGCAGAAAGAGAAGAATGTGCTGGTGCACTGACTCTATAATTTAATACACTAACTCTTGCCGTTAAAAAGGCTGTTTGATCCAGTCTGACACCAATGTATTTGAGTGCAACCCCCTTTTTTCCCTGTATTTTATGAACCCACAAAGAATAGATTAATAAACAGTATATGAGGCTCAGCATTCAGGTTGTCCCATTTCTTAATTCCCTGGAAGGCACAGCTCTTGACTGGAGTTTTAACAGTGCACTTTTGGGGTGGTTTGATGCAAGCTTTGTTTCCTGGTTGCAAGGTTTTCCAGAAGCACCTCACCATTCCTTATCAGCAAAAATCTATATGCTTGCTCTGACGATGGCGAGCTGTCTGTTACTACTCCTTGAGCCTCACCCACAACCTTCTTATCTGGCTAGCAAGCGAAATTGCACAAACGTGGTCTCAGGCTGTAAGTGACAGAAACCTACCCCAAACTAGCTTTATCAAAAAAGGAAATGCACCTGGAAAATCCTGGAATACGCTTCAAACACTGCTGGGTCCAGGTATCCCAGGAGTGCCATCGGAGCCAGACCCGCCTCAGCCTTGCGTATTATCTGAGTTCTCTGCATGTGGCTGCTAAAATGGCCCTGGTAGCCCTGATAAATCCTTCTGGCTTGGGATTCACCAAGAAAGAGAATGTCCTTCTGGAAAGGTATGACAGAAAATCCTTACAGGTGATTCTGGCCCACCTGGGTCAAATGGCCATCACCGAACCAGTTATTATGACCAGGGAGATGGTTTGGCCCAGCCTGGCCCCACGTTCGCCCCTTGGTGGCTGAAGGTGCTGGGTCGGCCCCTCTTGAACCACCTTGAACAAGCCCCCCATGAGAAAGACGAGTCCTGCTATAAGGGGCAGGAGGAGGGGGGACCAGGCACACCGAAACAACGCTTCAAGGAAAGCCTCTTATGTCACCGGTTCAAGCCGTGTCTCATCCACGCTGGTGAGCACACGTCGTCACTTGTAGGCGACAGCTACAGGCATTGAGGGGCGAAAGAAGTGATCCACTGCAGGGACCAGACCTTTGCACAGATGGTGACAAGGCGGTCTGCCGCAGTGGAACGTGCCACTCCACCACGGAGCCCGGCCTGCCACTGTCAGCACACCAGGTTGTTCAGCATCTCGAGGCATCAGCTCAGGTTTATTTACTTAATTTACTTTTATTTTTTAGAGAGAGAGTATGAACAAAGGAGAGAGGCAGAAGGAGAGAGAGAGAGAATATCAAGCAGGCTTCATGCTCAGAGCAGAGCCCGATGTGGGGCCCAATCCTACAACCCTGGGATCATGACCTGAGCCAAAATCAAGAGTCAGACGTTCACCCGACTGAGCCACCCAGGTGCCCCAGCTCAGGTTTATTTTTAAGTGACACCTGACTCTTCTGTTTTCTGGTGGCGCTTGAAACTTACGCCTTCAAGGCATGATAAACCACGCAAGGGTTTGAGCCAAGAGGTCCGTGGGCTGTGGATGGTCCACCTAAGTGGTACCAGAGGCAGGGATGTGACTGAGCATGCCTGAAGTGAGTTCATCTGCAGAATAGTCACTCCCAGGGGGTTTTAGGGCAAAAGACCAAAAGAGCAGCCTATATGTAGAGAGAGTTGTTTTTGTGGGTTTTTTCCTCCCTTACTATTAAGTTTAGACGAGAGACCTTACACTCTGCACTTCGCACCAAGTTTGAGCCAGTATAGATTACACTGAACTCAGTACCAGGAAAGTCTCGGGCCTATACCCAGAAGCCAAGTCATTCAGGAACCTCCACCTTGGTCATTCTGGAATAGTCCCTTGCATTTAGGGACTGTTCTCGGTTAGGGGAGGATTAGAGACAAGCATATAAATGCATTTGAGGGGTCTGTTTGCAGTGAATTATTATGTGGAAGGAAGATGCTATTATAAAATCGAGTAAATGGGGGAACCTGCCTGGCTCAGTCGGTAGAGCATGTAACTCTTGTCACAGGTTGTGAGTTGAAGCCCCACACTGAGTGTAGAGATTACTTAAAAATAAAATCTTTAAAAAATAAAATAAGAAAGAATAAATGCTCTTCTTTTTTTTTTTTCACATACGTATACTGGTTTTCTTGAGGTGAGTTTTAACAGAATTGCCTTAGGTTTCAGACAGGTAACCTTGGATGGACCTTCTTTTGAGAATGGTATCAAGACAATAACTCTTTTTAAAAAGCCAACAGCGGGGCACCTGGGTGGCTCAGTCAGTTAGGCGGCTGACTTCGGCTCAGGTCATGATCTCGCGGTCCGTGAGTTCGAGCCCCGCGTCGGGCTCTGTGCTGACAGCTCAGAGCCTGGAGCCTGTTTCAGATTCTGTGTCTCCCTCTCTCTGACCCTCCCCCGTTCATGCTCTGTCTCTCTCTGTCTCAAAAATAAATAAACGTTAAAAAAAAAAAATTATATAAAAAAAAAAGCCAACAGCCCTGATTGGTGGAGATGTCTCAGGTAGGAGAAGAGAAGAATGCATTTCCTCTTGACTTTGAGACTCAGAGGTCTTAGCATCGTAGCCTTTGCCTGCCGATCATCATATCCCCGAATCAAATTGCATTTCTTTGTTTTAAAGATGAAAGCGTTGCTGCCTTTGTGGCGTATGTGAGTGTGGGCAGCAGTGGCACGCGGGAGCAAACAGGGTGACAGGGCAACCCCTGGGGTCCTGGCAGACACGGGAGACCCAGGTTTGGTTTGGGCAAACCCCAGTGGGTAAATCCAGACAGCCAAGCAGAGCCCAGTCTTAGGAACTCTGCAGAGGACAGACGGGGGCCCAAGGGCCCGGATGTTAAAGTGGAGTCTGCGTCCAGCCAGGGGCTGGGGCACGTGGTACTCGTGATCAGGGAGCAACGGCCACTTGTGCCCAGCCTGCCACGTACCTGGGTGGGCAGCGGTCTCCAGACGAGTGGCTGCCACGGAAAAAGATAGGCTGTCCCAGGTGGCAAGTGCAGAGCTTCCCCGGGGCTTCAGACGCTTCCCGTCCCTCTCCCCAACGCAGGGCTCGCGGAGAACAGCCTGGACTCGCTGGTGTTCGAATCCCTGATCCCCAAGCCCATCCTGCAGCGCTACGTCTCCCTGCTGGTGGAGCACCGGCGGATCATCCTCTCCGGCCCCAGCGGCACCGGGAAAACCTACCTGGCCAACCGGCTGTCCGAGTACCTGGTGCTTCGGGAGGGACGGGAGCTGACAGACGGCGTCATCGCCACCTTCAACGTGGACCACAAGTCCAGCAAGGTGAGGCGGTCATCCAGAGGCTGCTGTTTGGCCCCTTCAGAACTGTTGATGCAGAGCACCTAGATGGCTCGGTCGATTAGGCGTCCGACTTCGGCTCAGGTCGTGATCTCGCAGTTCATGGGTTCGAGCCCCGCATCGGGCTCTGTGCTGACAGGAGCCTGGAGCCTGCTTCTGATTCTGTCTCTCTCTCTCTCTCTCTGCTCTTCTCCTGCTTGTGCTCTGTCTCTCTCAAAACGAAATAAACATTAAAAAAAAAAGAAAAAAAGAACTGTTAATGCCACTGCCACCCTGATGGGAAATCAGCATTTCCTCTGTGTTCTCCCTTGGTGGTTATGAAAGCCTGGTGAAGGAAGTCACGGTGGGGGAGCAGAAAGGAAGGCTTTCATCCACAGCTTCAGTGAAAAGCGCCATCTGTAAGGCGAGCTGGCTCATTCCTCACTCGTCCGCTATGAGCCGCGTATGAAGCTCAGTGTTAGTAGGTCTTTAGGTTCGCCCCCAATGCATCTATTGTAGTTTACCAAGAACTTGTCACGTGCCATCTCGGTGCTGTCGTCTCTCCCAAATGTAACGTCTTCAGGAACAGCGATGACACTAATAATAACAACAGCTCACATCACACACTGCTTGCCATGACCAGCAAACTGACTGCCTTACAGCAGTATCCTCACAGGAGAGGTTGTTGTTACCTTGGTATCACAGAAGAGGAACCTGAGCCTTGAGGCAGGTGGCCATGTGCCTAGGACCCCTTGAATGGTACAGGGCAGTGGACTAGGGCTCAAGTCGGAGTCTTAGACTCTAGAGCTAGCGGATGGGCTCAATCCTGCTTCATGGGGACCAGTGGAGACGTTTAGACCTAGGCCCGGGCGAGGGTTGGGAAATGTTTTCTCAAACTTGATCACTGTTCAACACAGTGGGAGGTGATGGATGGTTCGCTCTGGCTGGCCCTGAGTCAAAGGTGATTGGGAAATGACTCTTCTGCCTTGAATCACCTGGCATGCTCAAAGATGTAGATTCCTAGACCTCATTCCCAGATGATTGCTTTCAGTAGGTTGAATGGGACCCAACTGGCCAGGAAATTGTGCCAGCTCAGTCTCTTCCTCCTCCTCTTCCTCCCCTGACACACATCCCTAACCCTAGCCGTGCTGGGCTGCATACCAGCTCCAGATCAAGCCAATCCCCCTTGTGTTCTCCACAGTTCAGTTCAGAGCTTACCCTTTCCACCAGATATCCCGGGGCTTCCCGTGCATGTAGACCCCCTGCCCCTGCACTGTTGGTTTTCTGTCTGTGATGGCACCAGTCAGCAGTGCTTACCTCTGTGTGGGGATGGCTCCTTTGCTGTATTGATTCATCGAGGGCTTCTGTGTAAACAGCTCTCAGGCAAGTGCGAGCTTACTGGAGGGGGAGCATGATAAGCAATATCAAGAAGAATGACAATACTTGTAGAAAAGTGTCAGAGCAGAGACATAAAACTATGCCTGGGCACCCCATGGTGCTGTGCTCCTGCCCCAGGCGGAAGGAGTTCTGTTACCTGGTGAATTCCAGGAGTCTGGACCCAGGCCTTCCCCACCCCCTGCCCAGCCCAGTGCTGTGCAGTAGATGGGCACGCAACACTTGTTCACCACACGGCCTCCTGAAAGGCCTTTGCACCTGCGTTGACCCGGGCAAGGTGAAGGCTCCGAGTATGTGCATCTTTCCGGGGTGCGTTCACCCACTTATTCTTTACCTGGCCTCCACAGGAATTGCGCCAGTACCTGTCCAACCTTGCTGACCAATGCACCAGCGAGAACAACGCTGCAGACATGCCCCTCGTCATCATCCTGGACAACCTGCATCACGTCAGCTCCCTGGGCGAGATCTTCAATGGGCTGCTCAACTGCAAGGACCATAAATGGTAAAGGCCGGTTCCGGGCCTCCTGGCCCCCAGGAAGCTGGCGGCCACATGATGTGTGCTGCGTGGGCACCGTGCTCACGTGGGGGTTGGGGTGGGGGTGGTGGGGGAGGCAACCAGCCACCTGCCTGGACGCTCAGACAACACACGGGCTTCTGTGAGCACCTGCTCTGGCTTGGCTTCGAGTCACAGAGCCTTCTTTTCCTTCCTGTCCCCCGCAGCCCTTACATAATTGGCACAATGAACCAGGCTACCTCTTCTACCCCCAACCTGCAGCTTCACCACAACTTCAGGTAAGGGATCACTTTTCGAGGGCCAGCACTGGGTTGGGCGTCGTGCTGGGGATCCTCCCCAGCCTCACTCATTTAATTCTCATGGCAGCATCACTAGTTTATCTTGCTGGTGGGGAGACCGGGGCTGAGAGAATTGATTCGTGTGAGGTCACACAGCTGGCCCGTGGAAGAGCGGAGACAGGAGCCCAGGTCTCCCCGACTCTCCGCCCCGGGGGTGGCAGTGTCAGGATGGCAGCTCTGGGCTTGTGTCCCCTGTGCGTTTCCTGCAACGCGTCTCTCCATCCCTAGTGAACTTGAGCAACGGAAGCTCTTGCTTATGAATGTCCCCTCGTCGCTGGGTCTGTGGGCCTGTGAGTCCCCCACGAGTCCCTCTGCCCCAGTGCTGTAGTAGGGAGCCGTCCCTGCGGGGGTGCAGGAGGGGCTGTCCAGATCAGTCGTGCGAGGTTGTGTTGCTGCTTGCCTGGGCCCTTATGTGCGGCTGAGAAGCCGCTCTGGGGCCACCCCCCGGCTCCCTTACACTGGCGGCACTGCACGCATCCTAGAGGGCGATCTGTTGGAAGTGGACCTGCATCGTAACCGTCAGAAATGGTGATGCCCCCGGGCCTGACATCATGGCCACCTCTGCATCCAGGCTGTCCTGTCCCGTCCACACTTTCTCCTCCTGCCCCCAGCACCACCCCGTCTCCCAATACACCGCTGCAATCATTTTGTGGCCAGTGGGCCTGCCTGCAGCTTGGCTCCCTGCAGGCAATCTCCTGTGCCAGCGGCATCCAAGTGAGCATTCTAGAATTCAAATCTGACCATAAAGCCCTCATGCTTTAAAGTCCTTCAGGGGCTCCCCATTGGCTCCAGGATGGAATCAGACTCCTTAGGTGGGCTGGTCAAGTCTAAACACTGAATTACACTGGTTGCTCTGAATCTCTGGCAGCTTCCCACACACCCCACGTACGTGTGCAGATGGTGCAGCATGGCCTGCGGCCCGCACCCCAGCCCCCTTCTGGTCTCAGACATCCCCTCCCCTGAGGAGCCTTTCCTAAATCTCCAGGTTTCATTATGTCTCATTCCTCTCTTTGCTTCTCTGCTTCCTCCGCTGGGCTGTGTGCTTCTAGGGAACAGGGATTGTGTCTTAGTCTTGGTTATAGTTCCAGAGGCCGACACAGGGCCTGACTGCCAACACAAGAGGCAGCAGCCTTGGTGGTTAGAGCCCAGACACTGGGGCAGGACTGTCCTAGTACTAATCTTAGCCTTTCTGTTAACTAGCTGTTTGATCTCGGGCAAGTTGTGCAACCTGTCTATGCCTCAGCATATCTGTCTGTGAAATGGGGATGGCAGTCATAGGGCTGCTGTAATGAATTGGGAGTTCATGTGTGTCCAGCATTAGATCAGTGTTTTGTTGTATAGTGAGGCCTGTCCTATTAACATAGACACTCTCCAGATCTAATGAGCTTTGACTGGGGAGGCTGGTGTCATTTTTATCAGTCAGCATCATTGAAAATTATCGCTGACTTTCCTCCAGGTGGGTGCTTTGTGCCAACCACACAGAGCCCGTGAAGGGCTTCCTTGGCCGGTTCCTAAGGCGGAAGCTCATGGAAACAGAGATCAGTGGGCGGGTACGGAATGTGGAGCTGGTAAAAATCATTGACTGGATTCCCAAGGTCTGGCATCACCTCAACCGCTTCCTGGAGGCTCACAGCTCCTCGGATGTCACCATAGGTAGGTGGGAGGCTGGGCAGGGGCAGGTGGGTGGCCTGGCTGGGGGACAGGCACTGCTCCTGGAGCTCTGGTGTTCTCAGATGAGTGTCCTCAGGG
The DNA here is from genome assembly GCF_027475565.1 of Acinonyx jubatus. NCBI lineage: Eukaryota > Metazoa > Chordata > Mammalia > Carnivora > Felidae > Acinonyx > Acinonyx jubatus. The sequence continues at coordinate 39,074,437 of NC_069390.1, read as the reverse complement.
CCTTGGCCAGGAGAGCACTTTGCAGGCACAAGTCAGCTGGACGCTGCACTGTCCATATGGATGAGAAGGGGACAGAGGGACAGTCACAGCCCAAGGCAGACCCTAGACTGGCAGTCATCTGCGTCCGGTGCTATGTCTCCACTGCCCCGCCATCTCGGCCCGGTGCACCAGGGCTGATCAGCAGCAGAGAGGGGCATCCAGCCTTGGCCGTTGCCAAAACTCCTGGCTCAGCAAAGAGCCCCCACGACAAGGCTCCCACAGGAGCAAACCACCCTGCAACACTGGCTTTGCTTTAACAACAAAGTGTTATCAACATTCCTGAAGCTTAGGGTTCAGAGAAAAAAAGGCCACCGATCATTCCCACATCCTGACGTGATCATCTTAATTTGAGCTTCTGTTTTCTGTCTCTACACAGACGTGCTTCATGTAGTTACGATCCTAGTGTGCACACAGGATGCTCTTTTCACTTTGTCCTAAGAGCAGTCTCCGTTTTTACAGTCCTTTTCAAAGGCTGCAAAATAGGCAAATGCAGGTGTACCGCTGTTTGCTTAACGGTGTCTCTTCTCTTGGACATTTCATGCGCTTCTGTTTCAAAGGTCAGGATTAATAATATTGCATCGAACATCTTTCTCTGTAAAGCCTCTCCTCGCTTCTGCGCGATTTTTCTGGGGGAGAGAGATCCCAGGGTGGGGTTAGGGATCCCGAGTGTAATGCCCTGTGCCCACCACCCGACAGTTGGCATTTCTGCTGTCATTCAGAAAGATCACAGGAGCCCTCTGTGGGGTTTGTTCGGAACGTGGCTTCTCTTAACACCCCAATTTCAGCTCTGATTTTTCCCTCTGGCCCCCAGGCCCCCGGCTCTTCCTGTCCTGCCCGATCGATGTGGATGGCTCGAGGGTGTGGTTCACCGACTTGTGGAACTACTCAATTATCCCCTATCTCCTCGAAGCCGTCAGAGAAGGACTCCAGGTGAGGAACACACTTGCTACTGGCCTCCTCAAAATCGGGGGTCATTGGGGTGACCAGATGAGTTGTTTTCATCTCCTCCTCTAGGGGTCTGACGTGGGGTGCCAACGCCTCACCGGCGAGGCCATCAGTCCAGCACAGAGTGGGACACACACTGAGCTGTAAATCCGGGCCCTGCCACTGTTATGTGTGACCCCAGGCAAGTTGTTCAGCCTCTGTGCCACAGTGCCCTCACTGATGGAAGAGGAGAATGATAATCCTCTGCCACGAAGGGTTATTGCGAGCACTAAATGCGGTCATGGCCGGCAAGTGCTCAGCACAGTGCACAAGAAATGGACGCATACCTGTGTGTAGCACTTCACAGTTTGCAAAGTATTCTCCTGTCTGCTGTTTGATTCAGGCCCGGCATTGGTCACGGGACTTGAGCAGAAAACATTTGTTTTTGGGTCTTCATTTTTCAGAAGAGGACAGTCGAGGCTTAAAGGGAATAAACGACTTGCCCAAGAATATAAAAGTGAAACTTGAGGAATCTGGGATTGGAGTCCAGGCCTCTGGCTCGAATTCCAGGTTCTGAGGCCTCTACCCCGTGCACTTACACCTGTCCCGGGACCCCTCCCGGGTGACCCTGGGGCCCACAAGGCTGCAAGTCCTGGCCCTGCCGCGGCAGGAAGGCAACACCCTTTCCTGCTCATTCAGCCCAGCATTGAATGCCAGGGGCTGAGCAGTAAATTGAAGCTTGCAGTGGTGCCCCTGTTGAGCCTGGAGGCCCCTGCAGCTTTCTTGCTGAGTTAACAGCAGGCATCAGGCACAACTGAATCAGCCGTGTCCCCAGGGGCTCCTCGGTGTCCTCCGTACTGGGCAACGGGAGACACAGGGTGCTGTCGTGAGCCTGTGGAGGGTGTGGGAGGGGCACGCCCACATGCACGTATGGGGTAAAGCCCATTAACGGCTGCGGTCTGTGCTCGTCCCTTCTGTACGTTTGGCTGAGCCTGGCTGCTTTGTAACGTGCAGCAGCACCTATGGTCTCAGAGGCGTTCAGGACGAGGCCTTTATTCCCATGATCTGTTAGCACCACACACCCAAGCAGCCACGCAGTCACTCCTATTTTGTGGGGCCCGTAGAAGCATCTTCCTACATGCTGGATTCCTGACGCCTGTTTCGTTTCAGAAGCCCCTCTCTGTTCTCCATCAGGGGCCTCCGGGGGCTGTGCTGTCCCCTGCACCTCTGGGAGACCCACACTGCTGAAAAGCAGCAGGGGAGTTAGAAGTGGAGGAAGTGTACCGTTTCCTCTTATTCTTGCCTCACCTGTCAGTGGTCCATTTGCTGCTTCTTTGCTCCAAATCTGTCTTGTGATGAGGGATGGGGAGTAACTTCAGAGTGTGCTTGGAAGAACCCATGGGGTCTGTTGGGTAAGGGCCTCCTTTGCCCGAGGAGGCACAAACCAGCAGTGGGAAGGCCGTGCAGCCCTGGACCACATACACATCAGCTGGCCCTTTGTCCTCACCAAGGATGGATATGCCAAGACGCTGCTCCCTTGGACCTGAATTTCAGAGAAGGCCTTCTGGGCATGGCTGTAAAGGTGGAGTCTGAACTCCCTTCCCTTCCTGGAGCTCACTGTGAAGGAGCACTTGGCCTCTTTCCCACCGAGAGTGAGGAGGCAACAGGTTGAAAGAATTTGGGGACGGCTATAGAACAGTCCATTGGGGCAGGGAACAGAGACATGCCACCATCTGATGGGACTCACCAGTTCAGTATGAGGCAAGAAAAATCGTTGCTTCTCTGTGCTGTGAGGTCATTTTTTTTTTTAATTTTTTTTTTAACGTTTATTTATTTTCAAGACAGAGAGCATGAATGGGGGGAGGGTCAGAGAAAGAGGGAGACACAGAATCAGAAGCAGGCTCCAGGCTCCGAGCTGTCAGCACAGAGCCCGACGCGGGGCTCGAACTCATGAACCACAAGATCATGACCTGAGCCAAAGTCGGACACTCAACCGACTGAGCCACCCAGGCGCCCCTGTGAGGTCATTTAAAAGACAATCTTTTAAGAGTGTGGGAGCTACCAGGGGGAGGCAGCCAGAGTTAGCATTTTCATTTTACCAAATTGCTCAAAAGTGAGCCATCTTGCCTGTGACCTCATCCTGAGGAGCCAAAGGAAAACCCACAGAATCTGCTGGTTCATGAGGAAACCTGGCATGTTCTTCATGCCTCTGGTTTTGAAGGAAAAGTCTGCTGACGTTTATTGAGGGCCTGCTACTTGCTGGGCACCGTGCGAGGGGCCTGATATGCACGCTCTCATTTAGTTCTAACAGCTCAGCGAGTATACCTCATAAACGAGACCAGGCTCACAAGAGTTTTTGACTGTTACCCAGGTTCACACAGTGGGGTATGATACACCAGCATTAGAGCCGGGTCTGGCTGACCCCTCCATTACTTCTCTGATTTTCAGGCTGTCTCGAGGACCCCCATAACTCCCAGAAGCCTCAGGTGGCTCAGGGAACAAAGTGTTGTGTTTTATACAATGGTTTTCTACGTGAGATGGCATGTGACAAAAGGATTCCTCGATCTTTTTTTTTTTTTTTAATTTTTTTAAATGTTTATTTTTGAGAGAGAGCACAAGCAGGGGAAGGGCAGAGAGAGAGAAGACGACGCAGAATCTAAAGCAGGCTCCAGGCTCTGAGCTGTCCGCACAGAGCCCGATGCGGAGCTCAAACTCATGGGCTGCAAGATCCTGACCTGAACCGAAGTCGGACACTTAACCGACTGAGCCGCCTAGGTGCCCCAAGGATTCCTCTATCTTAAAAAAAGTTTGATTCCCTACTGTCCTTCGTGTTACCTTGAGTCCGCGCTTACTGTGTGCTGGGCGCCGTGTGGGGTCATCGGCTCCTCACCTGCCCCTGCAGAGTGAGTGTCATGGCCAGGAGGGGAGTGCGCTGCAGAGTCAGAAGGCTCACAGAGGCCCAGCTTTTAGTTCCCAGTGTCTCGGCCCACAGTTCCTGAGCCAGTGGGCACGGCACACTCCTCCCTGCCTTGGGGCAAGTACATGGCCCGTCTGTCTGTCTCTCTTTCCATCTGTCTCTGCTGCTTCCCAGAGCTGCCTCGGGGCTCTGCAGTGGGGCCGAGGAGCTTTTATGATAATTCCTGTGCTTGCCACGGTACTTACCCAACCATTCATCACCTGGTCTTGAACATGTCTAGTGGCGAGTGTGGAGGCTTGTAAAAATATTTTCTGTTCTCGCAGATGATGTTCACATGCGCCTGATGTACATTTGTCTTATGACTCAGTTCCCAGTCCTGTTACCCTTTGGAGCTGTCACTGTTAACATTTGCCAAAGTGTCCCAAGTCTACAGAGCAGCTCAGAAGACCTGTGTCCCTCTGGTGGCCCCGGGGGGGGCGGGGGGGGGGGAGAGCTTTGGGCCATTTATCAGATGGCCCAATCTGCTCTGAGACCCTGGGCAAGTCTCCTGTTTGTAAGCCTCAGGTTCCCTGTCTGTGATCTGAAAAGCTTAGACTAGAAGTATTTTCTCTAGCGGTCTTCTGTGGAGCCCAGAAGGTGCTCAGATTCCTCGGTGGTGGGGAAGAGTAAATATTTGAAAAACCACTGGGCCATATTATGTCTAAGGGCTTGATGAGCTCCACATCCTGGCCTCTGTTGCTCTGCAGCCCGGAGCCTCTCCTCCTCCAGACTGGCTCCAGAAGTAAGGGTCTGGTTCAGCCTCACCCAGGAGGTCTGGCTTGGGAAAGCTGGTCCAGTCCTCCCTTTGGAGGGGGAAGCTTCTAAAAATTGCAGGAATGTTTCTAATCGAGACCAACCTTCTTCAGTTCTGAATACCCCCCACATGCGGGTGTGTTCCCTCCCTCCCCGGCATGCACGCACGTGTACACACGCACTTTCCTTCAAGTGATCCCTTCTCACTCAGACTATGAGTTGCCTTTAGAACACCAGACTGAATGCTCAGGCCCGAGACTCACCATTGCCCCAGGGTTAAGGAAGGTTGAGTGACAGGGTCAGAGCGCTAGACGGGAGGGGTGCTAGCGTCTGAGAAAGCAGTGAGGTCATACGAGGCTGTGTATGTGTGTGCTGAGTGCAGAAGGAGCCAGGGGCTGACGGAGAGAGATGGGTAAGCGCATCCGCCCTGCACGCAGGGCGGGCGGCTTCCCGGCAAATCATACGTAAAGGTCACAGGTGCCTTAGGCAATGGTGAGTCAGCCAAGTTGACACGTCCTTGTCTGGTGGACAGTCTGGTCTGCATCTCTCTGCTCTGGGTTTGGCTGAGTCACGTGGCTCTCGCTGATACCAAGGGGTTCAGAAGTGGAGTCATTCAGGAGGGCTGGAGAGGGGAAAGGCCCAGACAAGGAAACTGAGGTCCTAGGTCTGACCCAGCTCCGCTCCATAACCTTCCACAGCTGGTGCTTCTGTCTAGGCCCCGACTTCCCCATCCGGTTAATGAGGCTAGGTGACCCCAGTTCCTTCTAGCCGGGGCGACCTATGACTTGTGTAGATGTGGTTTTGTCAGAGCTTCAGAGCTCGGCTCTGTTCTGTTAGCCAGTCCTCTCTCCCCTCTCCACTGGGAGAGCAGAGGGAGCAGACAGGCTGGGGGCTGGGTGCAGTTTCACTCCGGTGCCCCCTGCACCATTGTGGTTCAGGAGTCTTCGGTCTTTATACCCATGGTCCCCTGGAGAAGGGGGCGTCTTCCAGAGCCACAGCCGGCACCACGCTGGGCGAGCACATCTACCCCATCTCCTTAGACTCAGTGCTGCGTGGAGGCAGACAGACTTGGACTCCAGTTCTGCTGTTTTTTTTTCTCCCTGGGCCTGTCCCGTCATCTGGGAGACTCGGTCGTAGGGTCGTCCCTGGGAACCACATGTTAGTTAAACAAGATATTCGTAAAGCACCGCTGGCACACCGTAACCTATGAGATGTGGCCGCGGTGCCGGCATTACAGAGAAAGGATGGAGACGACACCTAGCCATGCCACATTCAGAGCCCGGCCTTGGGAGGTGCTGCTGCCTGGGCTTCTGTCCTTGAAAGAGTATATGTGTCTCTTGACATTGCTCGTAGAAGTCACTGGAGGGGGCGCCTGCCTGTTAAGCATCCAACACGCGATTTCGGCTCAGGTCATGATCTCACAGTTCGTGGGATGGAGCCCCACGTCAGGCTCTGCACTGACAGCACGAGGCCTGCTTGGGATTCTCTGCCCCTCCCCTGCTCGCGTGCTTGCTGACACCCACACCCACTCACTCTCCCTAAATAAAGAAAGAAATAAACAAACAAATAAATAAACATTTTTGAAAGTCACTAGAATAGTTGTATCAGTATTTAAGGCTTAAGAAAAGGCCTTGAGTTGCTCATGTAGTTTTCTGTTTTAAGAGCAAATTAGTTGTTAGTTTGGAAGGATACATGAGAGAGAGATTTGAAATTCCAACGCCCATGTGTAACCTCTGTTAACAGTCTGCTGTTTTGAAAGTGACCAGCGCTGCTATAGAGGGCCTCGGAGAGTCCGACCTGCTTCAGGAAATGGGGTTTTCTCAAACCAGGGCTGTTTGCGACCCCTCCTGTGGTGTTGATACCCAGCACTCGATCTGTGTGGGAGGTCATCTTTGCAGAGGGGTGTACCGAATGGGATACCAGAACCGGCCTGTGTGAGCTGATGGTCAGCACCTCCTTCCAACTCCAGGTTCAGTGATACCATACTGGTAGTTTGAAATTGGCCGTAGTAGGTCTATTTATACCACAGAAATTGGCAAACGCTTCAAATTACATGGTGGTCGTTCCCCCACCCCAGGTGGCTACTTTTCAGATTAGGTCAGCAAAGCTTAAAGCTTAGGGTGACACGGTGAGGCAGTGGCAGAGCTAAGAGGTGAACCCAGGTCATCCGAACTCCGAAGTTGGCGCCTTTGACCCCCCCCCCCCCCCCCCAGGTCATGTTGCCTTCAGTCTTAGTACATCGAGCTGTGTGTGCCTTGGATGACCTCCTTAAGGTAGATTTCTGGAAGTGGAATTATGCCATCAGGGAAGGCATAACGCTGGGCTTGAGGAGTTTTTCAGATGACTACTATACCAGGCCTGCAGAAGAGGTCTCCAGCCACACCCAGACTATTCCTTCTTTGCCTGTTTTCAGCTCTACGGAAGGCGGGCCCCCTGGGAGGATCCTGCCAAGTGGGTGATGGAGACCTACCCCTGGGCAGCCAGCCCACAGCAACACGAGTGGCCCCCCCTGCTGCAGCTCCGGCCTGAGGACGTCGGCTTTGATGGCTACTCCATACCTCGGGAAGGGTCTGCGAGCAAGCAGGTGCCCCCCAGTGACGCTGAAGGAGACCCGCTGGTGAGTCCTCCGCTCCCAGAGCACTTACTGTGTATCCGTCATCGTGCAAGGCATGCTGGGAATACAGACATGACCGAGCCCGGGTCTTGCTTTGGAAGGCCAGACCCATCCCAAGATTAGTCACATTTTTGCCAATATTTTCTTCCATGGTGTCAGTTTTTCACTGTCCTTTAACCCTCTGAAATGTGTTCTGGTATAAGGTAAAAGGTTAAGAATTTGATCCCCCTCCCCGCAAACATCCCCGTACCACTCTTTGCCTCCTGATTTGAGTGCCACCTTTATCAAGTACTGTCCTTCTCCATCGATCTCTCCCCCTAGTAACGGGGCAGAGGCGGGGAGATTCCTAAGGAGCAGAAGCCCAAGCCAACTGATCAGGAGCACAGGCAGGGAGAGGTTTGAGGGCAGGAAGGACTCGCAAAGGACAGGGAGGCCTCAATACGGGTCCCAAGGCCAGTGATATGAGTTAAGCCTTTAACACTGCCTGAGTTTCTTATTTACCCCCACCACTGCTAAAGCAAATAAAGGTCCTTTGAGAAGAACCTGGACCAGAGACGATAACACTATAATTACAGTGTTCCCTGCCTATGAGACCCGTACATAGTCCTACTGCGAAATTACATCTAATAAATCAAAAGCTCCATAAAAGAAGGTGGAAGCACATATCCCAGAGCCTCCCATACTTAAATGACCATTATCATGCCTTCAGTTTACCCTTGAGCTACCTTGGCAGCTAAGGCAAAAGGAAAAACACAGCAGAGAATATTACTTGCATTACTTAATGAAAGAACATATTCATAAGGGATGCAGCAGGATTAAAAGGCAGCTAACGTGTTGTTCTATGCCTGATGACTAACTGATTTGCTAGCTAAAAATAACAATAGCTGCTTTGGCTTGTCTGCCATCCTCCCGACTGGCAGCAAGGAGCTGTGGTCCTGTGGAGACTTTTTAAACAGGACCTCTGTTCTAACTGGTGTTATTATTTGTTATATGCACGACCTCATTTACAGCGTTGATAAACAACAGTGTTGCAGAAGAAAGGATTCGGCTTGAAGAAGCCGTTTCTAACATTAACGATGGCTGAAAGCCAGAGTCATGGCGAGCTTTTTGTGGCTGCAGGCTCATGAGATCTTCCCTCAGGAATAGAAGAGAACTTAGGAGATACCTAGAGGAAAGAATGGCTCCCTCATCCCCAGACCCTCTTTTCTTACCCAGGAATATTTGTGTCCCTGATTAAACCTGAGGGGATTTAGGTAAAACCTGGAGCTCTTGGAACAGTTACCCAGAATTCTCCCTCCAACCCCAGACCCTCAGAAGGGAGTTGGGCCAGCTCCGTTCCCCCCACTTTATAGTTGCTGTTTCTCCCTGCCCAGTGCCAGAGATCTCTGTTAGAATAGCTCTCTTGTGTCCTGGTCTGTCTCCCTCATGAGACTGAGACCTCCAAGAGAACAGGACTGACTGGTTTTTGCTCCAGAACACCTGCTATAAGTGCCGGGGGTCCAGGGGTGGGTTGATGAGTGAGGAATCATGGCCGCAAAGGATCGTCCATGGTGCCACAGCTCCATCTCTTCCCCCCTCGCGGCTTTGCGGGTAGGCACCAGCAGATGGTGTTCCCGTGCCCTGGCTCACCCTAGGACGCCACACAGCATCCTGAGGGCCAGCTGGCGAGGAAGCAGCTGGATTTCCTGCCCAGCTGCATCACGTCCTGGCCTTAGCTCAGAGAGACCCTACTTTCTAACTTACTTGCTACATAGAACATAAAATACCCAATTGACAGTTGCAAGTAAGTTCCCAGTTCCCCCCTTCACTCCTAAACAAATGCCCAATAGAGTATAGACCAGGGAAGTTTGGAGGAACACCCTTCAAGCTCTTTAAGGCAAAGGATGGCACTTGCAGATCTCGTTTATTGAGCACTTAACCAGGCGCCAGGCCCTATTCTGACGGTCTGATGCACATCACGTCATCTTGTTCCCTATTTCAACCCTCTGAGATACAGGCGCTATTGTTCTCTCCACTCTATCGATGAGGAACTGGTGGCTCAGGTATCTTAGGTAATTGTTCGGAGTTCTCTGACTTGGAATCCAGGTTTCTGTGTGCCTCGTGGCTCTGCTTGTAACCGGTGCTGACCTTTCTCTCCCGTGGCGGCCTTGACAGGAGCGGGCACACGGCCGGCTCCGGGCTGCCCTCTGGCCAGAGCCAGATGCACCCATGGGCTGGATGCTCCCTGAATGGGGAGCCGTGTGCGTCATATGTCAGCAGCAGGGACGCTGGACTGGCATCTTTATCCAGTTTGAGGCCCGTGTTTGAGTAAAGTGTGTCCCTTCCAAATAAAAAATAAATCCTGTATTCATAGACGACTTCCTATTTTGTTTTCTGTGCTCTACATATGTGAACTCAATCCACACCGTAACGTTGTGGGACAGGTACGATTATTGTTCGCCTGTGGCCAGTGAAGAAACTAAGGCACAAAAAGGTTAAGTAACTTACCCATGCTTATGCAACTAGTAAGTGGTAAAGACAGGATTTGAACCCTGGAAGCCTGGCCCATAGCCCACACCTGTGTCCACAGCCCCCACTATAGGCGGCAACCCGGAGCGAGTGTGGAGGGGGGTAGCGTGAGCTTGGAAAAGGCCAGAGGTGGGCAGCTGCCAGACTGAAAGCTGCTCATGCTCTCCCTCTCTCCCCAGATGAACATGCTGATGAGGCTGCAGGAGGCGGCCAACTACTCCAGCCCCCAGAGCTATGACAGCGACTCCAACAGTAACAGCCATCACGATGATATCCTGGACTCGTCCCTAGAGTCTACTCTGTGACAGGGGCCAGCCATGGAGCCCGCCCACCTCCCCCGGTCCTTGCCCTGCTCCACCTGCGTCCCCTGCACCATCCTGAACATGCCCTCCTGAGCCAGCCCCCCCGCCGCAGCGTGAGAGCTGCAGGGATACCCAGACCCCTCATCCTCCAGCCTTGGCCCCGGGTGCAGGCCTCCCGGGCCGGCCGCCTTGGGACCGCTTCCTTCCACAGTGAGAACTGCACTATCTTCCGTTTATTTTAATTATCGTTTGCCTTGTTGCTGTGACCTCCCTAAGACACTGAAGACACTTCTCGGGAAAGGATCGTCACCGTTGAAATGAAAAGATTATAAAAGAAAAAAAAAAAAAAAAAAAGGAAACCAAGAACCCACTAGAAGCTCTGAAACCAAACAGCATCCTGCCAAGGAGCTGCCCAGGGCAGAAGAGGCCGGAACCAAGCTGGAAATGTGGACTCCCTAGCTTCCACTCAGCCCAGAAACCGCAACCGGGTGGTGTCGCCAGCACCCCCGCATCTGCCTCCCCGCCTTCGTCCCCGTCGACCCCGGAAGAGAACTGTGTTAACTAGGGCACTACAGAGCTACAACACAGGGAAACCTTAGGGAAAAGCAAAGCGCGCTTGCTGTTTTGTTTTGCTTTTTTAAATGGTGCTCTCCTTACCCGAGAGGTATTTTGCCTGTTCCAGTTCAACCACACCTTTCAGATCCGTCAGCCTCCAGTCGATCCCTACGCGTGAGCGGCGCGTGCGCGAGCCGATGTGGCCGCGGCGCAGACGCCACGTGTCTACTTCCTCCTTCTCTAGAAATGAATCAGGTTTTTCTTTCTGCAAACACTGTGTACAGTGAGAATTGGTCTATTTTGGAGAACTGGTTACCCCTTTGCCAGTGAGGTTGAGTTTCCCCCTTTCTGACTCTTTGATTTTGAAGATTTCCGCCCACCCCCCAACCCCAACCCCAGCCCCCGCCCCCCCCCCCCCCCCCACCTTTGGTCAGAATCAGTCCTTTGGTGAAAGAAAGAACCGCAGGAGTTGAGTTTCGGTTTGGTCCTGCTGAGTTCTGGTTTTTCAGTTGTCCATCCTCACGGTTTTACACCTCGCCGCCTCCTGCTGTGGCCGGGGGGGTGGTTGTGTCCTTCCTGGTGGACCAGGACCCCATCCTCCACGCGTGGGTGAGCCGGGACCTTGCCTTTCCTTCTCGTCCTTGAGGCTTCAGAACGCACATTGACACCTCAGGCGTGCCAGCCCCAGCCTCAGGTGGGGGTGCTGAGGTCACCTCGCAAAAGACTTGCACTTTCCTCAGAACCAACGTGACGCAACTCAGCAAGGGGCCGGCGGCCGCTCCTTTCCAGAAGCCCCGGCCTCTGTCCGGACGAGTCTTGCCTGACCTCTTCGGTGCTGACCTTCCCAAAGCGATGCCTTACTGGTTTTGTACTAACCGTGTTCATTTACAAGTGTTGTGCCTGCCTGGGGTCCATGTTTTGTTTTCCCCATCAGCAAACAGGGCTAAAAAGTCATCTACCCATTAGGAGGACTCAAGTTGCTGTGACTTTTCTCATCCAAAAGACTCATTTGTGTGGATGTGTGACCATGAGAAAAAGAAGGAAAAAAAAAAAAAAAAGAAAAGATGCATTTTTTTTTTTTTTTAGGTTCTTCTCAGTCTCCAGCTAACACTCTGACTGGTCAATGATCTGTCTTGTGCAGGAAAAGGCAAAAGTTCCTACAAGTTCACATGACATTGCTGATACATACCCTGCTAGTATGCGTCTTCAACATGCTGGTATTTTCTTTACAGAGAGTGGTAAATCTTGAAGTTGTTTGTTTCTGCTTTATAAAAAGAATCTTTATTGGACCCCAGTGAGGGTGTCTCTGTTAATGATCAGGGTTTTTATTCCATCTTTCCCATTCCTATTTCTGAAGGTCCATCTCTAGACACTTTCATTTTCTTATCACAAGAACTTGACCTGAAACTGCTCACATGATATTGGACGACACCATTGTCTTCCTCCTTAAAGGAAAAGGAGAATGTGTCCCACTAGCTGGTGAACGGAAAACCTCTCCGTGCCGACCTTGCTTTATTCACCGTAAACTCAGACTCTCTCGTGCGCAGCCTTCATTAGCCATCTGGGTGTGTGTGTCTTGTTCTGTTGTTGTTGTTTTTTTTTGTTTTTTTTTTTTCCATAAAAATTTGAAACCATGAATTTAGCCTGTGACCACGGGCCACACCCTGAGCCTTCTGGTAAACCTGAAGAGTGGTCCTTCTCAATCTGTTTCCCAACGATGACCTTACACGCTCATACTGTGAATTTGGGAGGAGGTAAAATGGACTTCTCCTTGGGGGCAGTTTTCCTAGTCACCTTGTGAGTAGACACCTGTCAATATTGTTTGAAACTTTTTAACTTTTTTTTTTTTTTTTCTTTTTTAGTGATACCTTCTCTTTCTCTTCTCCCCTCTCCTACAGACTTCCCTCCCACTGGGTCCAGGCTCAGAACCAAGATCTCTGTCCCTGGTGCTGCCTGACTAGTGACTGGTGATTTCAAGTAGCGTAGCCCTTGTGTGATTCACAACTCCGTGTCCTTCCTAAAGTTTCGGGAAGCAGGGTTGTCTGATATGCACAATTCTTATTTTGGCCATATTTTACTTTAGTGTCACTCACCTTTGACAAAGTGACTTTGTACTCATTTAGGGCTCTGTCCAAAATGCTTCCATTTTGCCTTTTTCTACAGTTAGGCTAATCTTGAAATGTATGAAATTCTATGCAACATTTATGTTGAGTTACCAATGGAAGCCAAAAGTCTTCTTCCCAAACTGCCAAGAATTATACAGGCCATAAATGAGAGGGGAATATCTTTTAATTTAAATTTGGGGGTGGGGTAGGGGTGGGACAAGGAACGAGACTTACCTAGACCTTTGTTGTGTCTTGGGGACATTTTTTATTTTACTGTTGATGCTTCAACTTCAAAATTCTGTGTATTCAAATTTGATCGTGGCGAATCTACTTCAAAAGGAAAAAATAATCCGACTTTGTGGATATTAAATGGAAGGTTTGCTGTTTTAATCTAGTTTCCAGTGGAGCAGTTTATGAAATATGTCCTATAAGATGTACATTTTTTCATTGTAACATAGAAATTGTAAATAATTGATTAAAGTGCTGCATTTTGATGAATTTTTTCTAGCCATTTTTAAAGAGAAAACTAGGAATTGAGTATTTTGTGTACGGTATGTTTCCTTCCTCCTTCCCTCCCTCCCTCCCTATTTAATTTTCATTTGTCATGAGGTTTTTGGATTTGCCAATGATCTACTGGAGATCATGCCCCACGTCATAGAGAATAAAGCTGATGATTGTACCAGTCTTAAATTATTCATGATTCAATAAAATTGATGCTTATTTATTCAGATTCGTGGTTTGGCTTTTCTGTGCTGGAGCAAGTCCTTGTCAGAGTTCAATTTCATTCCAACAGGAAGCCATTCTTCCTTGGGTACAGCAAACAGGGAGAGCCCAAAACACTTGCAAACCTATCTTTGCCGCGCTGTCATCAACACCTACCTCTTCTCAGTTTCTCATCTAAGTGACTACTTGTGTGGCGCTTTTTGGAAATGTAAAACTCCAGACTCCTCTCCACCTTTATGAATCATGGAGGATCTTGTGGAAATGAAGATTCTGATTTGGTGGGACCAGAGTTCTTAAGACCAGGTTCTTAATTTCTAACCTCCTTCTAGGCAGTGCCAGTGCTGTGGGCCCTACACCACACCTCGAGCAGCAAGCTATATCATTCTCCAGCTGGACCCCCGGTCAACTCCTTGGCACAAGAAAGATTTTTTTTTTAATGTATTGAGAACCTATTAATGGTCAACTTGCTTTCCCAAGCGCCCCAATATAACCTGCAAAATGACCCCGAGGAGGTAAATATTCTTCCATTTTACAAATGAAAAAAAAAAAAAACAGGCTCAGAGAAAACAACTTGCCAAGGATCCTGTCGGCTAAGAGGTGTGGGAGTTGGGAGTTTCAGCCTCATCTTCCAAATCCAAATCCTGCCTCTCTGGGCCGCCTCTGAAGGGCCCCATTCCACGCAGCAGCTGGCGTGCATTGCAGAGCACAGGCGGTGGGAGATGATATCACGCCTTAGCATTCACGTTTAATAGCAACAACAAAAATTTTAAAGGCTTGAAGTGAGGCCTTTGGTTTTGCTCTGAACCCGATTCTACACAGCTAGCTCAACTGCTAGCGATGTGAGGTGTCCAACTCCTAAGGCACAGCTCCTATAATGCACCGCGGTGGCCCAGCCAGGGAGAGAGAATCCAGATGTTTAGCAGAGGCAGTTTTAAATGCCGGTGCAAAAAAACGAAGGGGAGCTGGCACAGTGGTCTGGCAACTAGGTATCCTGGTTTCTAAGCGTTTCCACATCAGATATTCTACCCGTGGCTACACAATCGTTTCTGATGTTCTCTAGGAAATGGGGTCGGCATATATAAAGGACGTGATTAGCTGGAGGACTTCAAAAAGGAAGAAGGAACGGAGCTGTGCATTGAAGTCTTTCCTGTGTGCTGGACGCCGTATACCGAGAACTTCACTTCATCACGCACAGTCATAGCACCTCCAAGAGGTGGGCGCTCTTGACTCTGTTTCACAGGGAGAAACCTGAGGCTGACTAACGTTACGGGACTTACCGTATTGTAGAAATGGAGTTCTCGGTGTGTCTGGTTCTAAAGCCCCCGCCCTTTGTGCCACATGATGCTAGTCTCTTAGGTTGGACTTTGAGGGGGAGGTTTACACATCCCTTCCGCGCCTGTTACTTATTGCTGTGTAACAAGTCGCCCTCAGAATTTAGCAGCTTCAGGCAACGAACATCTCTCCGTTTGTGTGAAGCAGGAATCTGGATGTGGCGTGGCTGGGTCATCTGATTCGGAGTTTCTCACCAGGCTGCCATCAGCACGTCTTAAATATTTACAAGGAATATTCAAAAGCAGGAACTATAGACAGCATCGTTTAATTTTTAAGTAATCCGTACTCCCAACATGGGGCTCGTACTCACACCCCCAAGACTGAGAGTCACATGCTCCACCCACTAAGCTAGCCAGGCACCCCAGAAATCATATTTAATTATAAGATGTCAAATGTTTTCCTGTGTAGGAGGCAGATCAAGTGCCTGTCACCACTTAATATCACAGTAGAGACCGTAATCAGCGGAGTGAAGGAATAGAAAGGAAAAAATTACCCTTTTTGTTCACAGATGACACTATGCAGTTAGATAATCTGAAAGAATTCACAGATTATTAGAAATAATGAGTTGGCTACATTTGCTGGATACAAAGTCAGTACACAAAAATCAACTGAACAGGGGTGCCTGGCTGGCTCAGTTAGTAGAACAGGTGACTTGATCTTGGGGTTGTGAGTTCAAGCCCCACATCGAGGGTAGAGCCTACTTGAAAAAAAATTTTTTTTAAATCAACATCTATGTGCAGCCAGAGTTTAAAAACTGAAAAGGTACCAGTTTCAGAGCATCAAAAATATCTGATACCTTGGAAAAGAATGTAAGATGTGAAAGACTTCTATACAGAAATATATAAAACATTGTTGGGAGAAATGGGGGAAGACCCAAAGAAATGTGGAGATACATATTATGTGTGCGGATTAGAAGAGTTAATGTAAAGAGGTCAGTTTTTCCAAAATGGACTATAGTTTGATGAGATCCCACTCAAAAGCTCAACACAGTCTTACAGAATTGACAAGATGATTTTAAATGCATTTTGAAATGCAAATGGTGAAGCGTAGCCAATGAAGAAGAAAACTGAGGGATCTCTCTACCAGATATCAAGACTGACTATAAAGCTGACAATAGTTCAAGAAGATAGAAGAGACGTTCCCCAAATAAACCCAATGCATGCTTGCTTTCCTACTTGGAATTGTGAACAACATCTCAGACCAAAGGACCTATTTCATGGAGAAGGGAACTTGACCAAGGACTCATGACAGTAGGATCTGCTGATCCCTACTGTAAAGCTGGAGGTTGAACTATCCTCTTAAAGACTCAGGACACCAGCTTGGGAAAGGCATTCTGTGTTAGAGCATTGTTTTCCAGGAAACAGTACATTTGCAACCATTGTCCATTATCTGTTGCTGGCACCCAATACATGAGTTTGGTGGGGGGGGGGGGGGGGGCGGGGAGGGGGCGCCTGGGTGGCTCAGGTTAAGTTGGTTAAGCGTCCGACTTCGGCTCAGGTCATGATCTCACCGCTCACGAGTTTGAGCCCCGCGATGGGCCCTGTGCCGACAGCTCAGAGCCTGGAGCCTGCTTCAGATTCTGTGCCTCCCCCTCTCTCCGCTCCTCCCCTGCTCACACACTCTCTCTCTCTCCCTCAAAATAATAAACATTAAAAATTTTAAAAATAGAATACATGCGTTTGGGGAATGAGGAGTGGAAGTGGGAGTGGCCCCTCCAGCAACGCGCTTAGGGAATTTTTTGCTTCCTGTCCTACAACTTTAGGCTCTCCAAAATTAGAGGTGCCTGTCCCCGGTGTGTGTGGGCAGACAGGGGAAGGTGGGAGGAGGGATACTTCTCTTCTACCACTGCATTTAAAACTACCTCTGCTACCGGACCACTTGGGACCTCCGGTGCTAAGTGACTGGAGGTACTGTGCTGGCAGGGTAACTGACCCTGATTATCACGAAGAGCTAGGGCTGCATAATGGGAGCAGGGGCAAGCATGTCCCTGCCTGGTGATAACTGTGAATGGGCATTTGCAGCCAGCATAGCCCAGCAAGGCCAAGTTAGTTGCTCAGACCCTTCAGGAAGGAAGCGCTGGCTGAGGGTAGCACAGAATGCAGGACTGAGAAAAGAGATGCTGAGTATCAGTGATGGCCCAAGGACCAGCTGTTAGCATGTTCCACTAACTCTCCCACCGGAAGTGTTCTCTTTAGAGATTGTGACGAGCAATGACCGTGGACTGTCAGCAACAGAATAGGCTCGATGCACCGAGTGAGACATGCAAGAGAACATTGTTCTCTTTGTGAGAACATTGCAAGGCATGAGCTGTAGCAGACACTGCTGATGCCTCAATCCATACCCCTGAGTTCATCCGAGCCTGCAGTGGACAACTGGCGTGCTGACGGCATCCCGCCACAAGCCCCCAAGTGTCCCCGCTCCCCTGTCTGAGACCCTTCTCCAGTGCCACTGAAGCTTCTTCAGCCCAAGTGCAGAGCAGCCCACGGGAGATTTAATGCCCTGCGGAACAACCTGCAACCAACAAGGTATAGGAGTTGGTGGAAGAACACCCAGCATTCCCATCCTTCTGTGGGATAAGTGGGAGGCACAGTCTCCAGGGCTGTTTTGAAGCTCCCAATGGGACTGAGTCCCAATTGCCCACAGTGGCAGTTAAGGAGCTCTCTATTGGCTTTCCCTCTTCCTTGTCACATCTGTCTCCTCCTTCCCTCAGGGCTGCTTGAGGATGACGGAGCAAGCGCATACCCTTGAGAGTGAGTCTGCCTTAAACTCTGTACCCCGGACAGCTCACTTACCTCACCTTGGTCCCAGCCCTAACCTCAGTTGCGCTTCCTGACACCACAGGACAATTCAGCCATCTACACTTCCGTCCTTTCTCAGAATCGGATGAGCCAATGCAGCAATTCTACTCTTACTTGCTATTATGGATTGAATTGTGCCCCATGAAAGGATATGTTGAAGTCCTCACCCCCAGAACCTCCAAATGTGACCTTATTTAGAACTAGCGTCTTTGTTAGATGTGATTAATTAAGATGAGGTCATACTGGAGTAGGGTGAGCCCTTAAGGCAGTATGACTGGCGTCCTCATAAGAAGATCGTGTAAAGATACGAGGGAAGAATGCCATGTGGAAATGGAGGCAGAGACGGGAGTGGTGTAGCTGTAAGCCGAGGAGCACTAAGGACTGATGGAGGCAAGATTCTACCTGGAGTCTCAAAGGGAACTTGACCCTGCTGACCCTTAGTTTTGGACTTCCAGCTTTCCAAAATACAAGAGAATACATTTCCGTTGCTTTCAGCCAGTTTGTGGTACTTCATGATGGCAACTCTCGCTGATCGATACAGTTATACGCCGAACAGCGATGCACACACATATATTTACGTATAAAGAAATATACACACAATTGTTAATAGCAGTTCTAGTATTTATCATCACAAACCATGGGAACAATCCACACACGTCCACTGGCAATAGAAGACAAATAAAATCGCGATAGGTCTGTGTCACACAGCAGTGAAAATATTTGTAGATAAATGTTGAGTGAATGTTGAGTGAAAGCAGCCAGACGCAGAAGGATGCCAAAAGTATGATTCAGTTTATATAAAGTGCACACTACCATTCAGGGGTGGGTGCGTGTGTAGATGGTAAAACTATACAGAGAGCAGGGGCAGGGGTCGGCAGGGGTAAAGGGCCTCGGGGCTGCTGGCATCATCCTACTTCTTGACTTGGATGGTGATCCCACAGGCAGTTGCTTTGTGAGAGTTCACTGGGCTGTGTGTCTTTGGTTTTTGTGACCTTCTTTTCTGTGAGTGTTATACTGCAAAATGAGGTTTTGAGGAAGTAAACACTACTCCAGGCGACCCGCCTGGCCACCACATTCAGTGAGCGCTGCAGGGAAGCCAGAATGCGGCTCTTGACAATGAACAGAGGAAGGTTTTGACCCTGGTCCCACCGCTGGCTCATGGTTTGAATTCTCAGAAGTTGGTTCCTGAATCCGTAAATCGAGGGCGCGGTTTTCCTACACCTTTGACACTGACGGACGTGGGAACTTGGACAGGTGAATGCCACTTCCCGAGGCCTCAGCCCCCCTTGAGTGAAAGGGGACTAACCACACGTGTCTTGCAGGAGCCAGCGGGGTGATGTGTGCAGACCGCGCCAATGCCGTGAAGCACTTCCTCCATTTTCCTTGTCCTCCGGGCTCGGCCTTTTCTGGCCTTGCGATCTCTGCAGTGTCGGAGGCTGGAGCTGTGGGGCCTCAGAGCCTGGAACTGGGTGCAAAAGGGGAGGATGCAGAGAGGCGTGTGGGGTTCCGGACAAGTGGAGACTTCCTACTGTCACAAACAGGGAAGAGGCTGCTTTTTAAGACAGTGGGTGCACCATCCTCATGGGAGTCCAAGCGAAAGCTGGAGGGCCACCTGACACAGTAGCTGCAGAGGGATCCCCACCCTGGTTGGCAGGTGAGTCCAGGGTTTAGCTTGCCTGGCAGGATTGCTTCAGGCAGGACACAGTGGAAAGAGTGTCGGGGTGGAGAGACCTGAGTCTTTGGCTCCTACGCTGGCTGTCTGCCTTAGAGATGTCCCACCTACTCTCAGGGCCATGGTTTTCTCATTTGTCTCATGGAAGGATTAGACTAGCTCAGTGGTTTCCTAGTGTGGCTCATCACCACTAGCCCAGGAAGCAGGACAGAAACAGACTGTGGCCTCCCCTTGGTACTGGGGAATTAGAATGTGCCTGGGACAGCTGACCTCTCCCAGCTCCTGGATTGCAGGCTGCGGTTATGGGCGGCTTATTACCCTTCACAGTGGCCACGAGGGGGCAGCAAAGCCCAGGCAATGCCAATCCTCCGCCCGGCTGGCTTGCCTTTCTTGCCAAAACTCTCTAAGGAAAGGGCATAGAAACACTGATATTATCGTACAACTAAGCACACTTAGCAGCCAGATCTTGATTTCTAAATACCATCCTCCACTAAGAAAAAATAAACCTGAGCTTCTTGGAGAAGTGGCTGATATCAGGCGTGGCGCAGAAAAATTACAAGGTAAACCCGGTGCTCAAGAACCGTGGGAGACATATGTAAGGGACACAGGAGCCAGCTTCAAGGGGCTCCTTTTGGCTAAGTCCAGAAAAAAACTGCGCATCAAAAGAAATACTAGTGGTGATATATTATGACATAACGGAAAGAAACAAAAATCTGCAAGTCCATTTCGATAACAAAAGGCTGAGAGTGTCATTACTCAGACACGTACAACTCAGCCATGAGCCTCTTTCTTTGCCAGGTGGGCGTAAAAGGGACCATTTTAAAGAAGCTGGGGGAAAGTAGAGGAAGTGTCCACGGTCCTGTATACGCGATGTCATAGAGACTTCTAGGTAGAGACGTAGACAAGGTCTCCAAACCCAGTGGCTTAAAATCCTGCAATCACCCACAGGTATGTGTCCTCATCAGTTGTTTTTTTTTTTTTTTTTTTTAATTAGGAACATGCACTTAAATTCTAGATTTCCAGCTTCTCTTAAAAACCAGGCAAGCTGACCTACATTCCCACATGGAAACAATCAGCTAGAGCAAACAGGACTTAACCTGTTCAGTGTGCTCCACATTCTGCGACTCACCAGGGTCCCCACCAGAGCCCTCTGCACTGATTTCTGTCACCTGCCTGACCCCCAGAGGCATTGGAATCCAGGTTTCTACTGGACTGCCTCTGAGAGGTTGTGTCTGTCATTAGGAGACAAGTGTGTGTGCGTGACAGTATTTGATTGAACATTTCTTAACAGAACAATTGGGAGAATGAAGAGGTGAACTCCCACTTATAAAGTTTAGATTTAAAAAGATTCTTCCTGGACTTCAGAAAAATGAGAGCATCAAAGTTCTCTTTCCTAGACCTGGAGCACCCCACCTGCCCCATTTGTCATACAGATGCCTCTTTACCTCCTTCAGGGTTGAGGGAAGGGATGGTCATGTAAAACAGAAGGAGAAAAGGCTAGAACTGACATAAGACTTTTCCCTAGGGGTAAGGAGTTTTCCAAAAAGTCAATGGAAAGCTTTCTGATTAGTGTGTGAAGAGGGAAGTTTTTTGAAGAGAGACCAAATGCAATGATGAGGTAGAGTTGAAGGGCAAAGTTAGGAACAGAAAGAAGGACTTAAGTTCTTAGCTGCTGCAGAAGACCCTGGTGGTTGTCTGCCCAATCCTTCTCCTACCCTTTTTGACTAACAGAGTTCCAATTTTCTTCAGGCAACAATGTGCCCAAACACAGAAATTGATCATAATTGGCCAAAGCCAAACTGACAGCTGCTTTGCCTATGGTGCACAAGGGTCCAGTTCTGTCCAATGAGACGTCAGATGTCGGCTGGAGGCTTCTGGGAAGGATTTTCCTCCAAGGTAAAAGAGATTCGTGTGTGAAAAAAAGTTCCCTTTGCCATTGTCCCTCTTACTTTCTATTATGAATGCTGTCATGTGAAGTGATGCTTAGAACTGCAGCAGCCATTTTGCCACCATAAAAAAAAAAAAAATTTAAACCCGCGCTTATACAGTCAGCTAATCTGTGACAAAGGGGATAAGAATATACAACAGCCTGGGTGGCTCAGTCAGCTAAGCATCTGACTCTTGATTTCAGCTCAGGTCACCATCTCACATTTCCCAGTTGGTGAGTTCAAGCCCCACGTTGGCTCCATGCTGACAGTGCAGATCCTGCTTGTAATTCTCTTTCTCTCCCTCTCTCTCTCTCTCTGCCCCTTCCCCACTTTCTCTCTATATTAATTAATTAATTAATTATTAATTTAATTAAGTTAAAAAATAATATACAATAGGGAAAAGACAGTCTCTTCAACAAATGCAAAAGAATGAAACTGGACCACTTTCTTACACCATATACAAAAGTAGACTCAACATGATTTAAAAACTAAATGTAAGACTCAGAACAATAAAATTCCTAAAGTAAAATACAGGCAATAATCTCTTAGAATTGACCATAGCAACATTTTCCAGATATATCTCCTGAGGCAAGGGAAACATGAATAATTAAACAACTGGGACCACGCCAAAATAAAAAAGTTTCTGCACAGTGAAGGAAACCATCAACAAAACAAAAAAGCAATCTACTGAATGGGAGAAAATACTTGCAAATGATATATCTGATAAAGGGTTAGTATCCGAAGTATATAAAGAATTTACACAACTGAACACACACACACAAATCCCACAAATAATCCAATTAAAAAATGGGCAGAGGACCTGAACAGACATTTGTCCAAAGAAGACATACAGATGGCCAACAGATACCTGAAAAGATGTTCAACATCACTAATTATCACAGAAATGCATGCCAAAACCATGAGTTATCACCTCACACCAGTCAGAATGGCTAGTACCAAAAAGATGAGAAATAACAAGTGTTACTAAGGATGCAGAAAAAGGAATGCTTGTACACTCTTGGTGGAAATGTAAATTAGTACAGCCACTGTGAGAAACAGTATAGAGGTTCTTCAAAAAACTAAAAGGTGAAATACCATATGACCCAGCAATTCCACTTCTGGATATTTTCCTGAAGCAGATGAAAACACTAATTCAGATATATCCCTATATTTATTGTTGCATTATTTACAATAGCCAAATATGGAAGCAGCCCAAATGTCCATCGATGGATGAATGGATAAAGAAGATGTGGTATATATACACAATGGAGTATTACTCAGACATAAAAGGAATGGGTTCGTGCCACTCACGACAACCTGGATAGACCCAGAGAGAATTATGCTAAGTGCATTAAGTCAGTCAGAGAAATGCAAATAGCACATGATTTTCACTTATATGCGGAACTTGGAAAACAAAACAGACAACGACAAAAGAGAAGTAGAATCAAAGAGAACAAGCTAGTGGTTGTCAGAGGGGAGGTGGGTGGGGGATGCGTGAAATAGGGAAGGGGATTAAAAGGTACAAATTTCCAGTTATAAAATAAGCTCTAAAATAAATGAGTCGTAGGGATGAAATGAGCCAGCTATGGGCATATGGTCAATATTGTAGTAACTTTGTATGACGACAGATGGTAACTACACTTAACCGTGCTGAGCGTAGCATAACGTGTACAATCGGTGAATCACTATGTTGTACACCTGAAACTAATACTTCGACTATTTTTCAATTAAAAAAAGCACCTCCAAAGCCCACATGCCGAGGAAGGTTGAGTAGAGGATGAAGGATGAACCGAAAATGGGCCTCGATGATAATGTTGACTCAACTCTAGGATGCCCTACGTCTGATTTTCTTATGAAAGGAAATAATAAACGCTCCTACCATTTAAGCCACTGTTAGTGAGATTTGCATCCGAAACACTCCTAACTAGTACACCTGCTTTTTTCAAGGATTAAGGGAGCATCGTGTTTGCTGTTCAGCTGGAAGCCTTCCCCCTTTAGTGATTCTGCCCTTCAGAAAGCATGCATGGGGGGGTGTAGAACCTAGGGACACAGCAGTAAGGGGAGCATGGCTTGGTCCCCTTCACTCCTTCATCAGTGCCCATGGAGAGGTGGCAGGATCTTAGAAGAGGAGTCCGAGTGTCTTAAATGGTGGTGAGCCAAGAAATGAGTGATGGCCCTTGGGGAAGCTCTAAGTGGCAGGAGGGCTATTGCGGATGCACTACCAAGCAAAAACTGGAAAGAATTTAAGAGGAAAACCTCCTTTTTCCCAACGAGAAGCTTAACATCTGAGGGAGGTTGAAGGTGCCACACGGTAAGAAAGTATAAAACAATTGTTAGTATGCAATATTCTACCTACAGAGCATGAAAACCAAGCCAGAGAACTCCAGCTTCAGTTTCTTTTCTGCTAAGGAAACATGGCATTTGATCACAGATCTCCACATCCTCTGTGAGCTGCTTGGTGACTTGTTGCTCTGTATTCATTTCTCTTCTTATTTCAACATAAATGTGTGATCTTATTCAACGTTAATTGGTAGATCAAAACATGGTCATTTAGAGCCAATTCAGCAAGCCGATCTTTGTTTCCTTTCTCGTTCTCCTTGGCCCCTGCCAATATTCTGCCATTTTAATTATGGAAACACTAAACACTTGAGTGTCTTAGCCAAGGTACAGGAATACATGGCAGACTTAGCCAAGATACACGCAGCAATAAATGGCAGAGATAAGACGTGAGCCAAGATCTCTGTCTTCTCACAGATCATATTGCCTCTCTGATGATACATTTTACCTTAAAAGTTAGTTCAAGATCAAAGAAGTCTTGCTACTCTTCTCAGTCAGGCAACACAAGTATGCTTAGCAGAGGTTTTATGGGCAGTGCCTTAACCAATTTCAGTAGCATGCCTAGCACACAGCACATGCTCAGCAAATGACTTGTGGGTGTAATTCAGACCAAATGGCAAGTTTGAGGCACAAGAGGACAGACACAGAGTGGGGGAGGGGGTTCTTCTGTTATTTTCCTAATAATGCCCTTCCTCTTGTGATCCAGTCATGTCTGGAATAACTGTGTGCCATCTACCATAAAGTAGCTAACTATTGGAGGTGGTACAGACTAGTAATGATTAGGAGCATGGCCTCTGGGGGCAGGATTGCTTAGATTTGAAGCTCTGTTTGCCACTTGCTGGTTGTGTGACCTCCAGCAAGTTTAACACTTTGTACCTCGGTTTCACTATCTGTGAACGTGAAACAAGTTTATTCAACAAAACCGACCATCTAGGGTTGTTATGATGAGTAAGTTAGGAAATGAATGTATGATTTGTAGACTAGTACCCAGGAAACAGTAAGAGGTATTTAGATGTTATTACTCTGTCTACCTGTAACTTGGCCTTGAGTACGAGAGTGCCAGCTTGGCCTTCCCAGTCCCCATCTCTGGACTGGAATTTAAAGCCCTGTGCCTGTCTCTCCTCTGTTCCCCTTTATCAAAACCCACTTCTTTCTCCCCATTCCCTCTCTGCAGGAAACCCAGATTCCCCAATGCACCTTTGCTACTTGCCCTATTCAGCGTCTATCCCTGAGTCTACCCCAAGGTACACGACCCCTGAGAAAGTTCACCTAGATCACTTTCTCTGTTTCCAGGGCATCTGTTATTCAGTTCACTTCCATTTGGCTTACACTCCCAAGTCTCAAGCAAAACTGATCCTCCCAGGGTCCCCGGTGATTTCTATCTAGTCAAGCAGCTTCTACTTTCATCTTCATTGCTGTTTTAGAAATTTTGGGTACAAAGACATGCCCCTACTTCTTGAAATGTCCTTGCCTCTACGACAACATATTTTCCTGGCTTTCCTCCCACCTCTACGGCTGCCTCCCTTCCATCTCCTTTGGTGGTGCCTTCTACTCTACCCAGTCCTGGCACAAGCTCCTTCTCCTTCTCCAATCCTTCTTTGGCTTAAAAAAAAAAAAAGTACACAAATCATGCATGCATGCATTCCCAAAGTAGACAAATGAAGCAAAGCCTGACCATAAGGGGAAATGTGAAATGTCCTTCCATCACTGCTTACCACCTGCTTCCCCAACAGAGGCACTGTCGACAGCTGGGTGCACAGAGCAGAGAATGAGAGTTGCCCACAATATCGAATCTCCCCTTCATCTTCTGTCATAGAAGCTCCCAGGAGTTAGATTACACTTCCCTCCCTTGCAGTTCTGTTCATTTCTGTGACGGAGTTGTGGCTCACGGCAACAAAGTGGAATTAGCACGTACAACTGCAGGGACTCTTCTTCTGAGGAAAGGACGGGCCCTTCTCCTTCTCTTTTGTCCCTTCTACTGTTTGATAGCCACAGCCAGAACAGCCCACCGGGACCCTCCACTATACGGAGTTTTTCCCCAAACTAAGCAATCTGTGATGCCAGCTGGTTGTCCAACAGTACAACTCAATTCTGGCATTCTCTACCCAGAGACAGCGTCAGATCCCACAGGTAAAGGATTCAGTCCCACGAGACTATGCCCACTTCAGATACCAGCTGCCAGACCCGGTTGTTAGCTGTGCCGCTGATCGATTGGCTAAAAGGTGGAGGTTCCCACAGTCCCTTCCTTGGCTTCCATTAATTTGCTAGAGGGGCTCACAGAACTCAAGAGACCAGTTTACTTACTAGATTACTGGTTTATTACAAAGGGATAGAACTCAGGTGGGACAGACAGGTGGAGGAGATGCATAGGGCAAAGTCATTGGGGGTGTTCCCTCTGTGTTCACCACTCTCCCCAAATCTCCACATGTCCACCAACCCACTAGCTCTCCAAACCCCATCCTTTGGGGTTTTATGGAGGCTTCATTAGGTAAACAGAACTGATTAAATCATTGGCCATTGGGAATTGAAGTCAATCTCCAGCCTTTCACCCCTCCCCAGGCGGGGGTGGCACTGAAAGTTCCAAACCTGTAATCACATGGTTGGCTCCATGGGCAACCAGCCCTCATCCTTAGGTGCTTTCCAGAACTCACCTCATTAACATGACTTTACCATCCTAATAATCACTTACAAAATCGCAAGGATTTTAGGAGCTCTGTGCCAGAAACAGGGGCGACAACCAAATACAAATTTCTTATTATAAATCACAATATCAGAGACCCCAAAATGGGAGCTGTGTATTGAGGAAAACAGAGAAAGTTCCAGAAGGTCTGAGATGCTGATGAACTTGGAGCCACCATTCCAGCCCCATATGTGTATATAGAAAAAGAATGTGTATATTTTTGTAAACTGTTGTCGTTTGGGATTTTCTCTCTCTCTTACACCCAAAATTGACTTACCAGCTCTGACTATATATTCTTTAGAATATTTATTAATAAATGTACCTCTTATTTTTCATAAATGAATCCACATATGGTCTGTGGCTGATTTCTTTACTGAACAATACATTCCTCTGACTCCCTCCCCTCCCCCATTTCATCGATTCCTACAACCTGTTGATTCTCCTTTTAGCCCCTGATCTCTTTTCACCCTCACTGCACTCGCCTAGTCCAGGCCACCATGATTCCTAACTAATGCCAACTGACTATCCTGCTTCCACTCTTGCCTGAGATAGAACTAGATCAGTCTTCAATCCATTCTTCATCTATGTTCAGGACAGTTTTTTAAAAACACATATCAAATCATGTCAATCCATACTTAAAGCCCTTCTGTACTTTCCTGACCTGCATGAAATGAACCTTAAGCCCCTTAATGGGCCCACCAAGCTCTGAGGGATTCCCTCTTTGCCCACCTCTGACTCCATCTTGGTCCTGGCTAGCCTTCTCTTTGACCACATCCCATCTCTTAGTTCCTTGGAAGCATCTTCCACCTCATCATGCCCTTTGCAGCCTCCATAATAAGTCTGGAACATCCTTTCCACAATACATGTCCCACTGGTCCTTCTGATCGCTCGCTGCTAAAATGGCATCTTTTTAAAAAAATTTTTTTATGTTTATTTTTTTATTTTTGAGAGAGAGAGAAATAGAGACAGAGCGTGAGCGGGGGAGGAGCAGAGAGACACACACACACAGACTCCGAAGCAGGCTCCAGGCTCTGAGCTGTCAGCACAGAGCCCGATGCGGGGCTCAAACCCACAAACCGTGAGATCATGGCCTGAGCTGAAGTCAGACGCTCAACCGACTGAGCCACCCAGGTGCCCCTAAAATGTCATCTTAAAGAGGTTTTCCCAGCTAGCTTTGCCACCTGTTTCCCTGATGGCCCTTAGGATAATCTGTAATTGTCATTGCCTTCACCGACTTGGTTATTCTTTTCCTCTTCCACTGGACTATAAGCTCCCTGAAACCAAGGTCTGTGTTTATTTCAGGTACCCCAGGAACAACCAGAGATCTAGCCATAGAGGAGGCATTCAATAAATATACTTGTCAAATGAAAGATCCCTGACTTACAGTTAAGAAACCTTGGTTTAAGCACCATCTTTACTATTTACAAGCTGTGCCAACTTGGGGAAATCAATCAACCTTTCTGAGCCTGTGTGGAACATGGAAAAAATTAATCCTGCCCTGATTATCAAAGAACGTTTGCTGCAAAAACCAAAGGAGATGATGTGAGGTAAAAATGTGAAACTCTGAACACATATGAGGGGTAATTTACTATTGGGGCAAGGAGCACTTGGGTGAACTTCGTATGACAGCCTACTTTCTCAAATACTTGTACACAAAATAGGTCTCTATAAACTAGTCAGTCCAGTGACTTGTCAGTAATTAATTAGTGTTCATTCCTGGTCATCTCCCCTTATAACTACAGCTTCCAAATGGGGAGTTTTCTTGGAATACAAACCTTAGCACTACTTAATCATCAATCCCAGTGGAAAAAAAAAAAAAGTCCTTTTGACTTGAGAATGAGGAGTTTAGTGACAGCTGTTAGTTGGAATGAAACTTTTCCCTAAGAACAATAAAAACTCAGCTCTCTCACCCCTTGATCTGCTTTGCTTAGTTGGTTAGTGATTGCTGGGGTGTGGTATTGACAGAAAAGTTTAGGAAAGTGTAGGGGATGGCCTGTCCTTTCACGTAGGGATGCCTATGTGGTGTAAATAATCCTCTTTCCATCCCAGTCTACACATGGTCCTAAAACAAGATGTTTGTGCCAAAAGGAATTCCAGGAGGCATTATCCTGGTGGTGGGGGGTGGGGGTGGGGAGTAAGGATGAGTGGGTTAAATAATAGAATCATCAGCCCCACGGAGTTCGGGCAGGGGGTGGAGTGCACACTTTTGTTGCTTTGGATTACCAAAGAATGCATTGAAACTTCGCTTTTCCTCCTCATAAGCACCGCAGTCAGGCGGTATTTTTGCCATTTAAACTCGACAGAATGTAGTCACGTTTTCTCCTGATCACATCTATGCAAACAGATTTGGATTCAAAAAATTTTTTTTAATTTTACAAGTTTTACTTGGGGATAATTTTAGGCTTACAGAAAGAGCTGCACAAATAGTACAGATGTTGGGTGTTCATCTTCCCCAGTGTTGACATCTTACCTTTCTATGGTACGCTTGGCACAATTAATAAGCCAATAATGATACATTTTTGTTAACTGAAGCCAATGCTTTATTCCAATTGTCTCAGTTTTTCCCTAATGTCCTTTTTCTGTTCCGGGATCCCATCTGGGATTCCAAATAAATCTGCATTTAATTAGGTTTGGTTTTACACTAGCACCAAAAAGTCTGTTTTCTTTCTTTCTTTCTTTTAAAATCTTTTTTTAAATGTTTATTTTTGAGAGAGAGAGAGAGAGAGAGACAGACAGACAGAGCATGAGCAGGGGAGGGGCAGAGAGAGAGGGAGACACAGAAGTGGAAGCAGAGAGGGAGCACAGAGCCTGACACGGGCCTTGAACTAATGAACTGTGAGATCAAGACCTGAGCTGAAGTCAGAGGCTTAACCGACTGAGTCATCCAGGCACCCCCTTTTTTGGCAGCCCCCTTTTTTTCTTTTAAAGTTAAGCCATCAACTTAAAATCAGGGAAATGTTTTTCTTTCTGAAGAGTGTAAAGTCAGAGACTTAGGTAGGTCTTTGCCAGGAAAACCATTTCCACAGTTAGTTAATACTGTCTTTCCAAATTCAGATGGTGAGGCTCCAGCTAAAGACACTTTTCAAAGGGTGTAAATATTCACCGAAAGAACCCGGGTTGAGGCTGAAGTTGGTAGTGGGGTAGGGAAGGGGGTGGAGGTTTGGGTTCTGTGGCGCCTCTGCCCTTTTCAAAAAGCAAGTGTGCTTGAATCTCTGTCATCTGGATAGCTGGGGGGATAACTCAGCCTCAGTTTCCCATACTGTCACATGCAGATGCTGATAACTCCCAAGCAGGGTTGTAGCAAAGGTTCCATGCAAAGTAAATGAAAGTTTTAGCATTCTACCCGGCCCACCAGGGCTGAGTAGTCATTGTTGTTATTCTTTTATATTAAAGAAAAGGAAAGAGGCATTTTTGGAAACGTTTTGCTCAGCGGTTGCTTGTTTTAACTCATTGCCTCCAAGTAGAAACATCTCCTGATAACATCAATGTCCTCAAACACATTCCAAAAACATTCCGCCCTCTGCTCTCTTTCTTTTAAGTCTTTCTTGAACTGGTCTGGTATATGGTTGTCTCTTCCTACCCCCTGAAAAAAACATACCATCCCTCAAGGCCCTGGTCCCATTTCTCCATGAAGCTTTCCCTGATGCTCTCAGTGCTGGGGAAAGGGGATAATCAGGAAAATGTCTGAGTCTGTTTCCTCATCTGTAAAATGGAATTAAAAAGTCATCATGTAGGGGTGCCTGGGTGGCTCAGTTGGTTAAGCATTCAACTCTTAATTTCAACTCAGGCCATGATCTCACAGTACGTGAGTTCAAACCCCAAGTCAGGCTAAGCACTGACAAAGCAGACCTTGCTTGAGATTTTTTTTCTCTCTCTCTTTCTCTCTGCCCCTCCTCTGTTCTCTCTCTCTCTCCCTTTCAAAATAAACAAACTTAAAAAAAAAATTCGTAGTGTGGATTAAAGGAAATAATATATATATAATGCCAGTCTGCATCTAGCCTATAAAAATAATAATAAAATAGCTTTTATTTTACATAGTAGCCATAAGAATGAAAAGAAGAATAGAAAATCTCTTAAGGACTTAATAAGGGACAGGCCTTAGTGGTTGATTCCTTGTACGGAGTGGATAAGAGGGGAAGCGATGTCAGGAACAGCACTTGGGTTTTTGAGCAAATTTTTTGAGCAAGGGAGATAAAAGCATTTGTGGAGTTAGGGGCAAGAGTATTTTGTTTTGCTTTCCTTTGTTTGAATGGAGTGTTGCAACTAGAAAACACGGCACTTAGTCCTGGGCATGTGGAATTTAACAAGTTCTTGGGACACTCAAGGCCAAATATCCAAATCCTGTTGATTATCTAGGTCTGGAACTCAAGAGAGAGATCTCTGAGATTGGGACTCATCAGACAGATGTTAGCTGGAACCAGAGAGGAGAGATCACTGACGTCGCTTGTACGGGACGAGGCAGCAAGCGTTAAGGATAGAACCTTTGAGGAACATCGACAGTTAAGGCAAATACAGAGGGTGAGGAGACCCAGAATGAGGCTCAGGCAGCTCTGGGGGCTGAGAGACATCTATCTGGCAGTAACTAGAGGAAAACAGCAGAAAGAGATGTTTTAGGGTGTGTTCCGGGAAAGGGGTAAACTTGATCGCATTTAAATGCTCATAGGAAGGTCCCAGGTGAGAAAGATGGGCTGAATGTGGATGGAGAAGGGGTTACTCCAGGGAAGACAAGAGCTGACAGAGGAGGAGGTGAAATAAGGATGTGTGGAAGGCACACGTGGTTGCAGCTTAGTTTCGTACATGGTGCAGTAGGAACTTGGCCTGCTCGTTTTCTGCCATCTCTCCTCTCGCAAATCTCTTTATGGTTTTAAATAAGTGGTTCTCAAAGTGTGACCTGGGGGACCCCAGGAGTCTCCCCAAGACCCCTCCAGTGGGATTTTCCAGAGGTGGCATGTGTCATGGTGTCTTCTTCTGACAGCTATCAGAATATGTGATTACAGACTCTGTTTCTTAGAATTTTCTAAGATAGTAGACTTAGATTGATGCGCGTTTTTAGCGTTTAACTCAGTTTCTTCTCTCAGTACTTCTACTGTGCTCTTACTCTTTTCAGTTATATCTGCTATAATGTCAGTAACCTCATAATCTTCCATTAAATTATTGTTTTGAAATCCCAAGTTTTCCTTGAGTCTACGCCAAAACACAAGAAGTAAGTACACTTTATTGTCTTGTTTAGCAACAAATATTTTAAAACTTCTTGAAAATGTTCTGTACTGTAAGATTTCCCCCAAAAGTGCTATTATTGTAGAGTCCTAGATTTTATTGTAAAGTAAAAGAAAATGTGTTTGTCATATGTGTTCTTATATTTAAGGACAAATTGTTGGCTTTTGAAAGGGGTGCTAGAACTCTCCTTTTCTTAACCCATGGCACGGTCTTAACTGCAGGGTCTACTTCCAAAGATACCAAAACAGATGACAGTAACACATCAGGGATCTCTGACTGCAGAAGGGAGGAATACACCCACTCCAAAAAAAAATGGATGTAACTGTAAATAAGAAAGAAAATATGTTGGGGCACCTGGGTGGCTCAGTCATTTAAGCGTCCGACTTTGGCTCAGATCATGATCTCACTGCTTGTGAGTCTGAGCCCCATGTTGGACTCTGCTGACAGTTCAGAGCCCAGGGCCTGGTTTGCATTCTGTGTGTGTGTGTGTCTGCCCCTCCCTTGCTCATGCTCTGTCTCTCTCTCTCTCTCTCTCAAAAGTAAATAAACATTTTTAAACATTTTTTTAAAGAAAGAAAATGTGTCCAAAGTTATCTTTCCCATCAGCTTCAAGGATGTCAGTAACTTACCTTTATTGTCTTACACAACAGACAATTTTTGGATAGTATCATTGTTCTAATGAAATTGCGCTATCCTTTCGAAACCAACTGTTTTTTTTAAACAATTTTTTTTAACATTTATTTATTTTTGAGACAGAGAGAGACAGAGCGTGAACGGGGGAGGGCCAGAGAGAGAGGGAGACACAGAATCTGAAGCAGGCTCCAGGCTCTGAGCTGTCAGCACAGAGCCCGACACGGGGCTCGAACTCACAAACTGCGAGATCATGACCTGAGCCGAAGTCGGACGCTTAACCGACTGAGCCACCCAGATGCCCCTCGAAACCAGCTGTTGAAGTTTAAAGAAAGGAATTGAATTTTCAAGACCTGGATGTGAGACACTCTTTAAGAACCAGAAATTGTTACAACCTTTCAGACTAGAGATGAAAAGGCCACTAAAGCATCTTATAGAGTAAGTTGGCATATTGCATTATCTAAGGAAGAATACTCAATAGCTGACAGTAGAGACTAATTAAGTAATAGAGACTAATTAAACCCTGTACACTTGGCATTGCTGGATGAAAAGTCAGTAAGAGAAATCACAACAGTGCCACTTTCCAATAAGAGGGTAACTTGTCAAGGACCGAGTTAACAAATCATCTGCAAAATGGTGATTTGCTTAGAAAATGGACAAATCTACAGAAGCGACTGGACTTCCTTTTCTGCTTGTGTTTGCTTAGTATTCGCAACATCTAATCATCAAAGAAGTTACGTGCATTCTTGACAACAAGCGCAAGGGTGCCTGAAATATTCAAAGTGTCGAATGCCTTTTTGAATCTCATGCTCTATCCTGGAACAACTCTATTGACATTTTTATTGGTAGTGCAAAAGCAACTGTCAGTAAGACTGCTGGCACCATAGCACAAATCAAGGAAACGCTGCAAGTGACTAGTGGTCACTGCATTCTCTACTGTCTCATCTTACAGACAGCCAGCTTCCCCTAAGGATGTGCCTGATGGCAGGAGATGGGTGGGGGGTGGGCTAAATGGGTGATGGGAATTAAGGAGGACACTTGTGATGAGCACTGGGCGTTGTATGTAAGTGATGAATCATCAAATTCTACCTGAAACCAATTTTACTATAAGAGTTAACTAAAGAGAATTTAAATAAAAACTTGAAGAAAGAAAAAAAAAAAGAATGTGCCTGATGGGCCAGTAACAATTATTGTCATTAACTTTCAACACTTAAGGATAGAGTATATAATCTTTTTTTTTAAGTATGTTTATTTTTGAGACAGAGAGAGCGTGAGCAGAGGAGGGGCAGAGAGAGACGGTGACAGAGGATCCAAATTTGTTCCTCACTGACAGCAGAGAGCCTTATGGGGGCTTGAACTCCCTAATGGTGAGATCACAGCGTGAGCTGGAGTCGGTCACTCAACCGAGCCACCCAGGTGCCCCTAAAACATACGATTTTTGGATAGTATGCACAGTGAAATGAGAAGTGTGAATAAAGCACTTCTGCTACGCACTGAAGTGTGATTTTTTTTTCAAAGACGAGAACTTGTGCAGCTGTTTGAACTAATGCATTTTTTGCGGTACTTCATCTTCACTTGAAAGAATGGCTGACAGTAGTGTCTCATAAACATTCTCTCAAAAATGAATGAAGTGAGCCTTTTGTTTGAAAAACAAAAAAGAACTTGTCTCAATAATAAAAACTGAGATTTCAAATACAAATGTAAAGTTTGGAAAACTTGTGTCTACCACCATGAACTTAACAGTCTCTCAGTACTTAAAGACTTTTATGATGAGATGGGTGGTGATATGAACAAATGTGTTATTTGATAATACAGGAAAGTGTCAACATTTAGCATAGCGGCATGACTCAATGAACCAATATTTTCCAAATGACCGATGCATGATGTTACAAAACCATGCATGGGTAAAATATCCATTCAACATGCAAGATAGACCAATAGATGACAGAGTATCAGAGTTGGAAAGTTCATTGATAGGATTTTAGATTCCAAATTGTGACTACCCTTTAAAAAAAAAACCTACCACTTGTCAAGTTTTGCCATTGTATCAAAGAATAGCCACAATTATCTAAGAAAGCTGTACAAATACGCCTCCCTTTCTAATTACATATCTGTGTGAAGACAAATTTTCTTCATATCATGATAGAGTGAAGAAATAATTAAGAGAGGGGGCCTGGGTAGCTCAGTTGGCTAAGCGTCCAACTTCAGCTCAGGTCATGATCTCACAGTTCACGAGTTCGAGCCCCCATTGGGCTCTGTGCTGACAGCTCAGAGCCTGAAGCCTGCTTCGGATTCTATGTCTCCCTCTCTCTCTGCCTCTCTCCTGCTTGCACTCTCTGTCAAAACTAAGTAAACATTTTTAAAATTTTTTTAAAAAAAGAAATAGATAAGAGAATCCAGTTGTCTTCTCTTAAGCCAACCATGAAAGAGATTTGCAAAAATGTAAAAACAATACTCCCTTATTTTTTTGTTTTATAATATGTATTTATTTTTCAAAAATATGGTATTTATATTGATATTTGATGAAATTGTTTTAACAGGAAGTGATGAATAAATATTTTATTTTCCTCAGTCTCAATCTCTTCTACCAAAAATGTAGATAGATAAAGCTCACGGTTACAAAAAACCTTTTAGATATTCAATCGTTTTTAAAAGCATCAGGGCGCCTGGGAGGCTCAGTTGGTTAAGCGGCCGACTTCGGCTCAGGTCATGATCTCGCAGTCTGTGAGTTCGAGCCCCGCGTTGGGCTCTGTGCTGACAGCTCAGAGCCTGGAGCCTGTGTCAGATTCTGTGTCTCCCTCTCTCTGGCCCTCCCCCATTTATGCTCTGTCTCTCTCTGTCTCAAAAAATAAATAAACGTTAAAAAATAAAAATAAAAAAAAAATAAAACCATAAAAGAGTTTTAACACCAGTTTGAGTATCACTGATTTAGGCCACAGAGAGGCAGGCTGGTGATACAGTAGGAGATTTAGGAGCATAATAAAGGTTTTAAATAACCATTGATTTTTTTTCCCGGTAACTTCAGAATATTAAAACGCATAAAGCTCTAATAGAGAGTTCTTACTGGTTGGAGTTTGGTTAGGTGGAGTTTTACCCGTTTAGTCAAGGGAGCAGGATGGCGTCATAGAGTTAAATGAAACTGAGTTTGAATTCTGGCTGAGGTACCCATGGGAAATCATTCAAACTCCCAGCCTCAGTTTTTGCATCTATATATGGGGATAATAGTATCCACCTTAGTTGACATACCACAAGGATAAAACTCATGTATCAAGTCATTGCTACTTAAAGTGTGTTCTGTAAACCAACAGGGGTTAGCCATGTTGCACACCCAGAGCTCTGAATCCTGATCTACATTTCGATGAGATCTCCACTCAGCAGAATGCACCCAGGGGAATGCCTGCCTGCCACACATTTTAGTATTTTTTTTTTCCTTCAGCGGAGAGATACAACTATTTCAGTCTTTTGGATTAAGCTAATTGGCTTGACTTTGAAAAACACATTTGACCAGTTTATTTAGTCTCATTGTCTTAATTATTGACCTAAGTTATCCTTCAACTCATTTGAAAGATTTATAACTTCCAGACTTATGGTCTAGGCTCTTGAGTGTCTCACCTTGTAATTTATTTATTTGCTCAACAGAACTCAAACACTCAGTATGTGTCAGGGGCTATGCATGTCACCAGGGAAACAGTGTGCAAAACGGGCATGGTCCTCGTCCTTTGGTTCAGCTAAAAGAGACACTAAAAAGCCAAAACATGGCATTTGTAGTTCTGAAGATGTAGACCTTTGTGATTATAAGGGAGTAGCATACACATTTTAAAAAGTTTAGGGTGGTTTTTCTTTCCTTTTCTGAGTTTTCTTCTCTCTTTTTCTCTCTCTTTCTTTTTCTCTCTCGTTTCGCTTTTCTTCTTTTCTTTTTTTTTTTAATTTGAACATAGTCCTTTATTAACTGACCAGATTACAAAAATAATCATGGTGGATACCTTAGTTCATCCTTCTAAGAAGCCTATTGATCTGATTTTCTCTGTTGCCAGCATCCACAAAATGGGTAGTCTTTTTCTTCATTGCTTCTTGTGGAGAAGGTAATTTGAAGGGCCATAGGAAGTTGTTTACTTCTTTGAAACATTCTCCAACAGTATAGATCTCAAGAATCAGATCCTCCATGCAGATGATGCCATATTTACCAGGAGATAGAGGGATCAATGTGCTCTCTGTCAGGGCAATTCGCTTCTTGTTGATTTTTCTCTAACCACGCTTGTAGATCAGTTCATTCACTGACTTCTGGTTTGGGTACCCCCATGCTATAGATGGTTCCACAGTCCTCAGCAAGTTATCTGAAGCCTTGTTGAGCTTTCCAAAGGTGCCGTTGAATATCTGACAAAGGCAAAGGAGCTGCAGCACCTTTCAAACCTTTGGGCTCACACTATTGATACCTCTGATCCTGATGACAAAAGTCAATTTGGGTTCCTCAGGTTTGTAGAAGTTGCCAGCTTTTCTGGCAACAGAATCTCATTTTTGTCCATCTGCCTATATTCCTTGTGGTAATGCTTAGCTTTTTCATAGATAAGCTTCCTCCTTGCCTTTCGAAGCATCTTTTGGGCAAATTTCTTTCTCAGATGGTTGATTTTCAACTCTGCAAAATTCCTTTGCTACTTTTAAAGGGTTTCTGCCACAGCAGGAACCTTCTTTTTCTTCTCTTCTGCACCCTCCATGAGTCCATCTGGAAAAGAGGAAATTCTGTCTCTTCTTACATAAACCCTACTGCCAACATGGGGCTTGAACTCACGACCTGGAAATCAAGAGTTGCATGCTCTACTGACTGAGCTAGCCAGGTGCCCTGTTAACTTTTCCTAATATAGAAAAACTTTACACCATATATTGCTTCTTACATTATATTATGCAATACATTCACATTGTGTTATGATAATATTGCTTACCATGAATTTTTTCATTTGGTCATAATTTTGACCATTACTGGACTTCTAGTTTTTCTAACATGTGAGTTATTTTTCCAGTTTATTTAAATTTTTTTAAATGTTTTAATTGAAATTAAAAATCACACATTTTCCATCTTAATCATTTTTAAATTGCATTTCAGTAATGTTAGCCATATTCACATCTTTGCACAACAAATCTCTAGAACTTTTTCATCTTGTAAAACTGAAGGTCTGTACCCGTTGAACAACTGTTTCCCCAACTGACCCCAACCCT
The DNA here is from genome assembly GCF_027475565.1 of Acinonyx jubatus. NCBI lineage: Eukaryota > Metazoa > Chordata > Mammalia > Carnivora > Felidae > Acinonyx > Acinonyx jubatus. The sequence goes on along the minus strand of NC_069390.1, from coordinate 39,037,153 downwards.
TGGCAACCACAATTCTACTCTCCATTTCTGAGTTTGAATGTGTTGGATACCTCATATAGGTGGAATCGTATAGTCCTTGTCTTTTTTTTTACCAGCTTATTTCACTTAGCATAATGTCCTCAAGGTTCATTCATGTTTGGCATGTGATAAGATTTCTTTCCTTAAGCTGAATAATAATCCGTTGTGTGTATATACCACATTTTCTTTATTTATTCATCCATCGGTGGACATTTAGGTTGCAGAAGCTATTGTGAATGATGTGAATGATGAGATGTGTATATCTCTTGGCTATTGTGAACAATGCCACTTTGGGGTGCCCCCAAAGTACTTTGAATGTAGACACTAATCTACCCCCATGCCTGAAAATAGTTCTTGACTGTAAGTAAGAACTGTGGGCTTGAGCTAGCAGGGAGGGTAAAGTGGGCCACTCTGGTCAGGATCCCATCTATGGATGTCCAGGCAACAGTGGAGGGAAGGAGAAAAAATAGCCTGAATCACTCAGAGCAGAATTTCTTATCTAAAAGGTTATATGCCTACCATGGGCAGAACACCATGCTAGGTGCTTTCATATGTGTTGAGGGGGGGGGAATGTGGAGGGTTTCTTGGATTAAGATAATTATGACAATAAGATTTTTTTTTCAAGTTCTCAGGATCATTTCTAAATAATAATGAAAATAGTGATCACCAGTGTCAGGAACAGGCCCAGCACAGGAAGATATCAGAACCTTACATGGAGAGAGGGCTCGTGTTATTTGGAAAGAGAATTAAACTGAGAATAGAAAAATTCAGATTTCAGATAGGATACAAACTATTGAAATTTAAGTTTAACAACTCCCCCCCCCCCGACTATTGGGGTATGGGTTAGGATAATTAAGTGTGGGTCTGTGTGGCTGAGGCAGCAAATACCAATCTCTGAAAGCCCACAGAAGCCTTTACCAGGGTTCTACCTGATGTTTTTTGCTCCTACGTTGCTGTTTAAATTGTTTCTGTTGAAAGCTAATCTTTAAAGAAATTTAGTTTCACTTGTGAGCCCCAGAGTCTGTATCTGGGCCCACAAGTCATGGCTATGGATGACATTCCTGAGAAAATCAGCTTACACACAAAAGATAAGACCAATTTTGAGCTTCGCTGGGGAATAGAAATTGTATAAACTTTCAAGAAGGGAAAGTAAAGCCATCGTAAACTTGAACAGCTTAAACTGACTTTCAATGATTTCAGGCCTTAGAGAAGAAGGATTACTGCAGACTCAACTTGTTGGTACCACTTTACTGGAGCTCCTTTCCTCGTAACCATAGCAAATGTGGTTATCGATGGTACAGGGAAGCAGAAAAGGCACTGGCCTGAGAGTCAGAGATGGGTTCTAGTTCCAGCTCGGCCACTAAACAGCTGGATGGCTTTAGACATGTGCCATTCTCTCTCGAATGTCAGCTTCCCTTCCTGAAATCCCAGTAGCACTTGGATGAGAAGCTCATCATCCCTTTCAGCTCTGACATTCTGTGAATTAATGATATACTTGACCACTATGTCCATTCTACTTTTTATTTGGCATTTGTTCATTTGATACATATATACATATATAAAAATCTGTACAAGGTAAAAATACAAAATAAGTATTTCTTTATAAGTTATGCAATTAAACAGCTACCTTTTTAAAGTTTAAAAGCCATTGCAGAGAGAGACAGAGAGAAAAGTCTAGTCAATCCTTTATAGTCATTCACAATAACATTGGTATAAGATATCATACAACACATGTGTACAAAATAGTGTACAGTTCATAAAAGCTGTGCAAAGACAGCAAAGTTCTGTAAAAAAAAAAAAAATCAAAATCAAAGAGGCTGTGGGTTCTCTCTCCGCTTATGTCATGCCCAGTGCTCGAGTCTTGCAGGTCAGTGTAATCTCCCCAGAAATAATAAAAGGGCACAAGGTAGAGTGCTTGGTGCATATACTATGGATGCAGAAATTAAAAAGAAAAAGCTCTGAAAGACACATACAGAAATAGAGACTGACTCTTCCCTCAATAACTCACTTCTTTGCCCAGAGAGCATTTGGAATACAACAGGAAGGACTCCGTATTTATGTTGTGCCTTAGACCAGAAGGTGTATATGTGTATAAAATTTTTAAAAAAAAGTTTTTTTTTAATTCAGATATCTAAGGGAGCTGCTATGGAAAGGGTTACCAGAGTCGACATGGGTAGGAGACCATTCCACCTAAGACAGGGGGGTGGATCTAGGAAGTCAGAGGTCTTAGAGTTATATGCTTGATGTTGTGACTCCTAACTCCGTTTCCTTCTCCATAAAGAGTTTCCTGTCTTACAGAGTTGTGGCTTCTAAAGACCAGCAGGGCCTGGCTCACAGCAAGACCCAGGCTGTAGGAGTGAACACTCCACTGTGTTTTAAATAGCTTGCAATAAGCAAGATAGGAGCTCCGGTGGGAAGTTAAGGCTGGGACCAAGACCTAAACTTCACTTACGTGGAGAGAGCTGCCAGGAGGTGTGTGGGGCAAGGAAACGCCATTTTGGGCAATGGAAGGGGCTGCGGCGCCCTCGACCAGGCTGAGGTTCTGCAAAGGGAAGCGGCAGCGTCTGGACAGCGGGGACTAAGCGGACAAGCAGACTGAATCACACCTCTTCAATTTCAAAGTACTTTGAAACAGTACGCAGGGCACGGGAGGGCTTCTAAGACACGGTGATCTCCTCCTCTTCTCCCTCCTCATCGTCCTCGGAGTCGGAGAAGTCCGAAGGCTTGCCGGGGCTGCTGGAGTGAGCCGGTGAGGCAGGCAGCGGCCCTTCCAGCCGCGGGTCCCGCAGGTGCCGAGGGTCGGGGGACGCGTGATAGACCAGGCGGTGGCGGGGGCTGCCCGGGCCGTCGTCTTCCTCCTCGTCATCCCCTGGGCCCTTCTGGCCCACGTCGCTGAGGTCCGGGTGCGGATTGAGTTTCGTGGGAAGGGTCTGCTCTCGGCAGCCCCCGCTAGACAGAAGCTCGCGCTCCTTGGAGTTCCGCCACTTCATGCGTCGGTTCTGGAACCAGATTTTCACCTGGAGCGGGGAGGGGAGAGAGCGGGGGACAAGCAGCGGTTATCGCAGGCGCTCCCCACCAAGGGCGTGGGGGAGGGGCTCCGGCAGGACCGTCGGGGAGGTAAGAGGCTCTGTCCTTCTCCCCCTCCTTGCCCGCTGCCCAGTGAGTTCAGACGGTCAAGGACTCACCCTACCCTCACCCCCTCCTCAGCTTCTCGCTCCTCTAGCCCCATCCTCACGCACCTGACCCGGCTGGGCGCAGGTGGGGGGCAATGAGCCGGGGAGAGAAGCAAGCTGTCCCGAGTGGCCTCAAGGAAGCTGGCTCGTGCGCTCATTCCCTCTCTAGACTTTACTTTCCCCATCCGTAGGAGGGGACCTAACGGGTTTCAGAGGACCCTTCCAATTGCACGATGCGTGGGGGAGGGGTGAAGCGGGGAGGGTGGGGCTTTGGGGAGACCGCCCTCACTTGTGAGTCTTTCAAGCCCAACTTGGCCGCCAGCTTCTTGCGGTCGGGCTTGCTGATGTACTTCTGCTTCTGGAACATCTTCTCCAGCGCCTTGCGCTGCACGTCGGAGAACACGGCTCGTCGCAGCATGCCTCGGCGAGGCTTGCCGCGGGCAGCAAGCGGCCAGGAGAAGGTCCCCGGGATGGGCACGACGCTCGAGGACGCTGCGGAGGGGTGGGGTGGGGGGTTGCGAGTGAGTGGGCGGCGTCCCGCCGCGGCAGTAGCGTCTGCCCCTCCCTCGTGGCCTCCCTCGGTTTTTCTCTCTGATCCCTTCATCTCTTTAAAGCTCTCCTTTTTCTCCCCTTGGAGAATAGGCCAGGAACCTACAAACCTGCGAGACTGAAAGGCGCTTTCCGCCCAAATAACTTTCCCTTTCAACCAGGCAAACCCGGATTAGGTAAAACCACGGAAACACAGAAAACAGCCTCCACAATAGCCTGTTTCGTTTTTCCATTCAACAGTCTCAGGGGAACAGTGTCAAGGGAACAAACCTGCGTATATCGGCTAAAATAGCAACAGAAAAAATTTACAAAAATAAAAATAAAAATATCCAGCTGAGGCCGCTGGGTTTCCCCCTTATGCTTTTATCACCTTGGTGGCTTTTGCATTCTTTAGATGAAAATGAGGTGCCTTACTTATTTGACAGAAGAAAATCCGCTTTGGATTTTTTTTTTTTTTTTTGAAAAATCCAATCAGCATTCATCTTTTTCATATTAATCTTTCTTCCCCTCCCCCACAAAACGTAAAGAATTCGGCCCGAATACATGAAAAGTGGCAGCTAATTAGCACATTGACCGCTCCCCAATGGGTATTGGCATGATAAAAAGGGGGAGAGTTTTCCTTTAAGGGAGGGGAAAAAAAAAAACCAAAAAGAAACAGAGACTCTAATGAAGCGTGAATGGTAATTGTGTAGTAATGAACTAACAGAAAAAGACTGAGGACAAGCAGCGAAAGCCATATATTACTGGGACAAAAGAGATTTACACTTTCAAACTAAACACAACTGCAGGCCAAGACCATTGGGAGAATACTGATGGCAGAGGCTTCTCTTCCCGGAATCATTTTCATTAAATGGACATGAAAAGCTATTTATAAAGCTCGGGTTGTTTTTGTTGGAGCATTGAGATGAGGGAGAAAGGCAGCAAATTCCATTATCAGCAGCAGCATGAATGGTGGTGGGGGGGGCTGTTGGTGAATTCTCTCTCCCCCTTTTAAAAATCAATTGCTTATTTCTTTCTCTGATATTTGGGAGTGTTGTCGTGGTTCTACCCATCCCCCACCAACCGTGCCCAGTCTCCCTTCTCTTTATAGGCTCTCCTCTGTCTCCTGAGTCTTGACGGGTTGCTGAGTTTTCAGCTATACTTTGAGGCACCACTGGGATTCCAGGATGGATAAAAACCTCGTGTAAACTGTCGAAGGTGTTTCTCCTCCAGACTAGGACCCCATTAACGGGCTTCCCTCAGACTTATTTTAGAAGTTGAAGGTCTTTAAAAAAGATAAGGCGGTGGGGGGAAGGGTACGAGAAGAGGTTGGGAAATCAGGTTGGAAATAGAAGGTTGGGGTTGTGGGAGGATCTAGTCCCCCTCCCCCTGGGCGACCCCAGGCATCCCACACAAGAGGGCACCCCATGTGGTCTTGTGAAAAGCCCGAAACCCTGAATGAGTCTTAAAGAGAAATTAGCCCCGGCTGGTAGGTGTCTCTCGGCGGCGTGGAGGGGCGAGGGTCGGTCTGTGTGTGGCTGCCCGGAGGAGCTGACCAATTGGTCATGGTGCTGAAACCTTTGTGGCGGAATCGTGGCCAAGTGCACTGACTCTGTGGGAAAACGGCGGCGTGAAGGGATGCCAACAGCTCCTCGCCGGGAAGGGAACCGCCTCAAATTGGGACCATGACAATTCCTGCTAATTTGTAGAGCAGGGAATTGGTGCAAAGTGTCAAGCAGTCACTGCTTGTGCTAAATAGGGCATCAAATTGGCGCGACGGATTCGTGAATGTTGTACGCCTCGCAACCTCTGAACCAGAGCATAACCCCGAGGGGTGGACGGAGAAATATGGCTTTCGGAGCAGGGAGCGAAGGGCTGGGGCTGGGACGCCGCCCCCCAGGAAGGGGGATGAGACCTACCTGGGAAATAAGAAGATCTGATGAAAGGCTGGAAGGAGCCTTCAAAGTAGGGAAAGGCGAAGGTCTTGGGAGGGACGCTCTGGAGTAAGGCAGGGGATGTTTCTGGCAGAGAGTAAAGGAGAAAGGAAAAGAGGGAGAGAGACAGAAAGGGAATTTGATTAGGTACTTGATTATTGTACAGAGCATTGAATATATGATATGATTAACCCTTCAGCTGGCTTCAAAGGCATCTTTCTCAATGTTTTGACAAAGTAGAAGAAACCTTTTCCTAACATCATGTCATCTGTGGAATCCTTCCACCACCACCACCACCCTCCACCCCCCCCCCCCCCAACGCACCTCAGAGTTGGCTCCCTGTCCCTATTCTCATCCTAGGTACTAACGAGATATGTAGTATTAGGGCGGGTAGGAAAAGAATTGTAGATCCATTATACTAGCTAAGCTAGTAAATATATTGTCTTGGGTTTATAAAAACTGGCTTCCAAAAGTTTGAGGGCAGAAACACAACACGCCTAGGGGCGGGCGTTCTCTCCGACTGCAGGTAATCAAGTTCGTTCTGAGGGTGGGGCGAACCTGGAGGCTTTTCTTCCGGGAATTGGCTGGACCTGAGTCTCACATTGCGCGAGTGGGGTCCCGGGGACCCTGCGTAAGTGTATGTGCGCAGATGTGTGAGTGGGCAAGGAAACAGGAAACCGGGGCAAGAAGGACTCGCACCTGGACCGGCCCTCAGTGTCCTGCGCTCACTTACCGGTTCTGGGAGCAGAGGAGAGGATGGCGTTAACCCCAAACTTCAGAAACGTTGGCTCGCTTGCAGGGGCGGCGGCCGTCTGAGGTGAACCGTCCGGTCGGCTGCCTGGACCCGGGGAGCCCAGGTCCGAGGTCCCGGTGTCTGTGAGAGTCGCGGGGGCCCCCTGCCTAGGGGGCGACATGCTGGCCGTGGGTAAGCTGCGGGGCAGGTAAGCCGGAGGCCGGCTGATGCGGATCAGATCCTCCACCAGAAAGCTCGAGTGGCCGGAAAATGCCGACTGCAGGGACTGGGGCAGCGTTAAGGTGGGCGTGGGACGCAAGAGGCTCGGGTACCCGGCGGGGGGCGCGAGGAGGCCAGGGAACATCATGTTAGGCGCGGGGCGGGCGGAATAACCCTTCTTCCAGTGGCCTGAGGGTAAATGCCTCGCTTCCCGCCCCTCCCGCCCCCGCGATGCCCTCTCTCTTGGGCTTAGCAAACGTCTCCAAGTAATGATCCCACTTGGGCGTCTGCGAGTCCTCCGTGGTCCTCCCGTCGAGGTGATGGTTTTATAGTGGCCCGCCCGTTAAAGCGCTTTGAAAAGTGACAGCTCTGACAATGAAGTTCAACAAAGTTCTCCACTCGAGCTTCATTCGCCGGAGGCTCTGGGCGCTCTGATTGGCGCAGGGGTGCAATTTATGATTGGATTAGTCTTCATAAGCATGGCCCGCACAATGGGCCGGCAACAAAGGCTGGCGCGCATCAATTCTGCATATCGACCGCCTCTTTGCAATACAGTGCGCCCCCAAAGCTCTCGCCGGGAGTTTTTGTTCCGAAGCAACACCCGGGCTAATTAAATGCCTATTTAGAAGTTTCAGATGACATCTTGCCTCATAGAAAAGGAATTATTTAAAGAACGCACTAAATTTATTTGCAGCTCCCCTGCCGAGTCTGGAAAATAAATCAATAAATATTCATAGAAATTCGTCCCCAGGCAATCAGTAAAATAGCCCTCCCCCTTGTGGGGAGGGCAACGGAAGATTTCAAGTCAGTGAACACGAAAACATACTCCCTCTTCAGTCTCTAGCTATATAGGTTACTCCAGCTGAGGCGTAAAGCAGATGTGAGGGGTGGGTAAAATCAGTGTTTGTGGGGTGCTATTCTGACAACACAGGGAGATTTGGAATTAATGCTTTGGGGTTATTGGGTGGAGTCCATAAGGATGGAGGGGGAGGTCTGGATTTGAGTTATTTCAGGTCGGGAAACTAAGAGTTTGAGAGTTGGTAGATACCTGAATAGTAAAATGTGTCTCCTGCAAACTCCCAGAAACTTGGAAAACGATTTCAGCGAGATTTCTTTAGAAGTGTCAGCAAGGAGCACTCCGCAGCTTGCCTGGGGGAGGATCAGAGGGGAGCAACGCACGGGGTCCAGGCTGCTGGATTCCACTTGAGCAGCCTCAGGCCAGGCGACCTGAATGCTGGAAGTGCTATGCCGGCCCTTTTCCCACCTCAAGGAGCCCTCAGAAATTTCATTGGAAACTTATGGCCTGGACTTGTGAAGCCATAGCGGTAAAAGTTGAGACTCCTCGAGAGAGCCCTACCCATTGCCGGGTGCTTAACTTTGGCCAAAGTTTTGCAGCTTCTTAATTAACTGCAGTATACAAACGCCTGAAAACAGCCTGGGAAGATCGCAGTTCTCAAGAATGCTGGTCCCACGTCAGGAGACCCTATGCTTAATCGGGGACCTCAAATGAGAGTCTTCCCGGAGACAGTCTTTCTCTTCACTGGGGGGCTGGGGCTGGGGTAACGCCGAACCTCGATCCCCCCGTTTCTCTGTTCGGCGAGATAACAGATGTGTTAAACGTCCCATTCATTTCTCTGGTGTGGCTGAACCTCCCCAAAGAGAAGTGTGCAGCCCAGCCAGGCCGCCCTGATCCTATTAACCATGAACTAACTGTCACCTTCAGCTGGTTTTCCTTTTTGCTTTTTAACACAAAGCTTTCTCAAAAATCTTATTAACCAGCTTTATTTCTCTCGATGGTTTTGTTCAGGGCGTTTTGTGTTGATGATCTCCATGTCGCTGCTTTAACCATTCAATAAAAGTGCATCTGCGATTTATATCACATTAAACCAGAAACGGAGCCCGCTAAAGCTCTCCCTTGATTCAAATTAAAAAGTTATTTAGGGCCAGGCTCTGGAGCCGAATTATAATGCTTTACGATGACGCAAGTATGGAGTTTCTGAGCCCGAGACTCTTATGGAGGCGTACTGGCCAGGCAGGCTGTCGAAAACCTCTAAGGAAAGGAATGACTTCTAAATAAGTGGGTATTTAAATATGGGAAATGCATCGCTCCAGTTAATTGGAGACCTCTGGAAACGGACGAGGGACGTGTGTGAAGAACTTCCAAAGTTTCTCTTTTTGAAGTCTTGCAATAAAATAGGGGAGAAAAGTCTAAACTGTTTGAACACCTGCACTTTCATCTTGCCACAAGACGAAGTTTTCCATCGCAGTCAATTTCCCGCTACCCCCGTCCGCAACTGCTTTGTGGAAGCTGGAAGATCGGTTCTGTTTTTTGCATTCTCTCCCTCCAACTCTTCTCATCTCTAATTCTCCACCGCCAACGCCTCCTTCTCTTCCTCCTCCTTCCACCTTCCTCCACTTCTCCCTCCCTCCCTCGTTCCTTTCCTCCCCGCCTGGAGCTGTGGCTTGTTCCAGGGGTGGAGAAGATCGGTAACTACAGGTGTTGAATTACCCATCAGAGAAGCGCTTGCCCAGGTCTTCCGGAAGATCGGAATAGAGCCTCGGTTTGCAGGGGTTTTGGCGAGGAGGAGGGGAGTGCTCAGAACTCAAAGCTAGTCTGGGGCCTTCCTAGTGCCATCCTCTTCCCCAGGCCTCTTCTCCTGCTGGGGCATTTCGCTGGGTGTAGTTTTTAGTTATTATCCTGTAGATTGACACGCTCCATTGGCCCTTTACTATCACGCGCGCGCGGGCGCGCGGGCGCGCGCGTACACATCCCTCCCCCGCTCCCGGGTCATTCTGCCTTACTATAGACTAACTGCTGCTAACTTCGCCGCTTGTAAAAGGGGCCCTGACATTTTTGGAAGGTGGGTCAACCCCTTGCTGAGATCCACGTGGACCTTGCCGCCAGCGGTCCGTCTGCAGAGTCCCCTAAGGAATTCCTAAGGCGCAAAGAGGAAAAGTGAGGGCGGGGGCGAGGGCTGGCCGCCCGTGAAAAGGCAGAATAAATCCTAAGGAAGCAAGAAATCGGACGAAAGGATCTTACTTTAAGTGATCTCCTTGAACGCGTCTTTTCAAACTCCGCGATAGCCTCAGGGGCTGCGCGGCGCGGCGGCTGCGGCTAAGACCTGTGACTAATGCCGTTTGACCTGAGCCCATGGGGTTTTGTGCGTCCTGCCATTCATTGTAATGTCGTTATCTTCAAGTTTATTTCAAAGAAGTCGCTCACGTCCTCTCTCCCAGAGCTGCGTTGTTTATTTCTCTTTCAAAGGAAAAAGCGCGAGAGGCAAAGAGAGAATCGGAGGCCCTGGCTGCCTTTAAGGTCCTTGCCTGTGCTGCGGGCGCAACTGCTTGCTGCGGGAGGCTGCAGCAAAGCTGGCCGGACTCCTGGGGCCTACAAAGCCAAAGCTGCCAGAGCCTCCCTAGGACCGCAGGGTGGGCTCTCAGAACCCGCTATGGGGAATTTCTTTCCTCCCCGGCAGTGGAGAGCGGGAGGGTCCCAGCCCCACGCGCCAAGCTCTTGCAGTTGTGGGGCCCCTTGCAATATGGGCGGAGCCGGGAGCACCTCGGTAACCGCAGTCCGCAGAGGGAGAAGGGCCTGCAAAGTAGAGTGACTTAAGATTCCCGGCCGTCAGAAAACATAACCAGTTAGGGAAGTTAGGGAAGGTTGGGACCTCAAGGTAGCACTTTGCAAGGGTTTGAACCCCCGGGCCGTGGCTCTCTGGGGCTGGGGCTGCAGACAGTTGGAGCACGCCTCGGAAGTTAGGACGCCGAAAGGCGGCAACGGGGAAAGGGCCCCGCTGCCTGGTTTCTCCGGTCTTGGGGGGAAAAGAGGGAGCTGACCCCCTAGGCAGAGGAGGAGGGCGACGAGGCTCGGGCTGCAAGCGCTTTCCAGCCGTCCCACCCTCTAGGCAAGCCGCTCTATTAAGACACCTCTAAGGGGTTCACCTTCAGAATAGGCCACTAGGAACTACCGGCCTCCCCAGCCCTTTCTGTCGTCTCTCCCCACCCCTCATTCCTTTCACACCCACTCCCCCCCTCTTTTCCTTGAAAATCCTTCTATTGTGCCAATCAAGCAGATGGTTTGCAGGAAATATAGCTTGGCCTCGCTGACCGAAACTAATTTTAACTAGCTTTCCAAGCCTGAAACGTTTGTTTTGCTCTTACAAAATAGCCCCCAAAACAGCTGGCAAGGGTGAATTAAACCCATTAAAGACACATTTATAAGAAATTATATTCACATAGATTGCCTGAACCCCCCTGTGCAGCCTAAGAGGGGAGATGAGCGCATTTAAATGAAAATGTCGCCCAACGCTCCCCTCCTTAACGTAGCCTGAAAGTCTCAAAACATTTTACTAAATAGATTAACTTGACTATTGTCTTGCATCACATTTATCAGCTTCATTAAGTGAATAGCTGAACAAATATATTACGCATGCATGAAAAGCTCTTTTTCGAGGAGCCTCATTGTATCCTCAGCCCTGACAGGTGGTTAACTGTGTGTTGTGTTTTTTTGTGGGTTTTTTGTGTTTTCTTTTTCTTTTTCTTCTTCTTTTTGAACCCGAAGAAAGAGGATCTGTGTAGAGCAGCTCGGCGAGCAGTGCCTGCCTGGCGGGAGTTTACTTTAACGCGGGGCTTGGACGCCGAGGCCCAACGATATTAACACGGTGAGGCGTCGGCACAGGCGATCTCGGCCCATTCAAAACGATCAAAATTAAATTTAGATGAGTTGGGCCTTGACTACTTTTTCTCTACATCACACCACACCCCCCCCCCCTTGTCTGGGAAATCACTTTCGTATCGTTTCTTCTCAAAACTAATGTTTCTGTCTCTCTCTCTCTCGCCTTAAAAATAAATTGCCTTCGCTTTTCCTTGCTTGACCAGCTCTCCCTCAGACTGCCGAGTTAAATATCCTTTTAACTCACATTTGGATCCATTTCACTTCACTGGGGGTCCTTAGTGACAGCCCTTGTCTCCCGGGCCTCAGTGTCCCTGTGTGTGAAAGGAGGGACTCCCCTAGCGAGCTCTCTATAGGCCCTTCCTTCCAAATCTGACCTTCTAAAGTTTAAAAACGCTCGGCTCTTTGTCGCCCCACCGCGGGCCCCATCAGCTCCCAGCGCCTCGTCCCGTCAGGCCCCTGGAAAGACAGCATTTCCGGGTGCCCAGGGAGCGCCGGGCGCGGAGAGATCGAGCGCCCAGTGCGCTGGGGGCTTCGGGGCAGAGCGGCCAGCCCGGGAGTACTGCGCCGGCGCGGTTCCTGCGCCTCGGGTCTCGTGATCCCCTCGGTGCGGAGAGCAAAGCCCCGGGGCCCCTGGGCCCTCGGGTCCAGCCCCGCGTCCTACCATGCATCGCCCTCTGAGCGCTCTCCTCTTCCGTCTTGGTCCCGCCACGAAGTGTGGCCCGACGCCAGGGGTAAAACAGGTGATTTCCCCCCCCCCCCCCTCCCCGCACGCTCCCCTGGTCCTGGCAACGCCTTTCTGCCGCTTTAATTACCCGTAGAGGCCCCACAATGAACCGCATCCTCACCGCCTCGACACCTCCCCACCAACCTGTCCCAGCTTCCCTTTTCTCCCCGCCCTTTCCCCTCGCCTCGAGCTGCAACTATTGATTTCCTGTCCCAGAGTCCTTCTGGATAAAGAGGCTTGGATGAAGGTGAAGTTGGCTGACCTGACGGGGCGCTGGGTGGGAAAGGGTATAGGACCTTTCCCTGGGCCTGAAAGGGCCGCGTTTATCGACGGCTGGAGGGAGAAGAGAGAGTATGGAATCTATTCTGCCTTCTTTCCAGGCCCCAGGCCCCCGGGATCCGGAGCAGACGCCTCTTAGCGAGTCTGGTTTTGTGTTGGGGTGGAGCTGCCCCCTAGGGTGCAGGGGGGGAATTCGGTCTAGTGAGTTGGGTGACAGGTCCTGGAGAAATGAACTGGCCCACTCCCCACCGCCCCCACCCCCACACACACGAACAGGGGACCCCAGAGGACACTGGTCTTGTTTCCTTTGAGTGGGTGTGAGAAGTCGGTGTTGTGAGGTTCATACCAATGTTAAAACTACCTCTGGGTTTGTTGTCTTGATATGAAACCCAATCGTGTCCAACACTTAAGAGCCCACAAGGGAAAAAGATGTTTGCCTATGCACTGAGACACTCTTTTCCAAAACAGAATCTTGTTTCACCTTCTCCTTTTTCTTCCTCTGTTTGTTAAACAACAACAAAAACAGATGGTATGTTCTAAAACATAAAGGAAAAGGAGTCATTGTTAGATTTAGGGTCAGTTGGTTGGAGGGGGTAGTGGGGGAAATATCCTTGTCTAAACATCCCAAATTCTTAAGCTCATTTTCTCTGAAATTTAGAGATTGCTTTTTTGGGACAAAGAGGTATTTTTCCAGTGCAGATACCCATGGGAGGATTAGAGGTAAGACTACTAGTTCTTTATAATGTGGTGAAAATTAGCTGTAAGAAATATTTTTCTTCTAACAGGTAGGGAGTCTTGATTTGGTTAGAGGAGGAACCTATAAGATAGAAAGCCTTAAAAAAAAAAAAAGTTTGTTTATTCTAAACCCAACATGTGGCTCGAACTCACAACCCCAAGATCAAGAGTTGCATGCTCTTATGACTGAGCCAGCCAGGTGTCCCTAGAGAGGCTGTTTTAAATCATGAATCCGTATTTCAGAGGTAAGTATTCTGAAGTGTGTGGGCTTCTAAGTTGCTGGAGGTTTGTTGGCAGACGCTGAGGTGGTTCTAGAGGTAATTTCAGGAAAGAGGGAAGGAAAAATCCTCCCAAGACTTTTACCTGCTATGTGGTTCTGTTTAATGTAGGGAAAGGAGAGGGAGACTTGGGAAATGTGACATCTCTTACATTGAGAAGGCATGTGGAAAATAGCCTTATCTTAGGGTATTACCTATACTGTACAATGGCCTTAAGTCAACCGCCATCTACAGGCGTTAAGCCAAAACATTCCCTTGCCTGCTTACCTCATCCACTATCAACCTTCCCCTCTAACTGCAGAGAGCAAAAGAGATGGTTATTTGACATAAATGCCTCCCATTTCCTTCCTGCCAACTTCCTTTCCATTGTATTCACATTTCCACTTAGTTAAGTCATCTTCTGCCTTCTTGGGGACAGTATTAATTATTTATTCTTTGTTTGCCCTTCCAAATTTACTTGCAACCCTTCTTTCCCTGCTTTTGCCTGACGAGGCTGGCCTCTAGGGAATGCATTGCCCCCGGGATACTTTGCTGGCTGGTTTCTTCTAGTTGGTTTCAGTCCATGGCAGGCAATTGCACCAAGTCAAGGGCTGGAGGAGAGGAAGGCTGAGGTATTTATTCCTCTTGCTTTCTTCTTGATTTGTTGAATTTCTGGGAGTGACTGCAGCTGCAGATCCCAAGCTCCCTAGGCTCTGGCAATATTATCTTGACAACCTACTGCACTTACAGGCCTAGGGATATAATGGGATATAATGGCTTCTCACTGTTGCTCGTCTTTGGTGCATTGACATCCCTTCTTTAGTTCCTTAACCCTTTCCCCATTTCTGTAATTGGTTTCTTTTTTGGAAATATTTGCTGCTGAACTCCTCACCAATATGGGGACCTAGTTTCTCTATCTGTAGCTTCAATATCCCCTTTACCACAGATTTGTCCAAACGATGCTCATTTTGGGGGCACCTGGCTGGCTCCGTCAGTAGAGCATGTGACTCTTGATCTCAGGGTTGTGAGTTCAACCCCCCACACTGGGCGTAAAGTTTACTTAAAAGTAAAACAAAACATCAAATAGTGCTAATTTTCAAAAGCACCCTCTCTTGGCCTCATTCCATCACCAATAATTCCTTCTTACACATTTCCTCTAAGTTTTCTGAGGCCTGAGATAAGACTGTAGGTGGAAGCCTGTGGCACACCCTACTTCACTTCCCATGCTGACTCCCTCCTACATCATGAATGGTCATGCATCCAAGAGTGCAGACACCTGGTCCACATGTCCAAGATCCATCCACACCCTTCCACCCCTAACAGTCATCCGTGATCTGTGACACCTCAGGTTTAGAAATGAGCATGCGAGGGGCTGAGTTAACTCATGGAAAGAGAGACCTAGGAAGAGGCTTGTGTAATCTTGGAAAGTAGACTTGGTTCCAACTGAGTAAAGAATTCCAAGGCCTAAAAGGGAGTGTACGGGCTCTAGGTGAGCATGTCCCCTTAGCCACATGGACATGGGTGAAGCTGGAGGGGAGCCAGACTGGGGGCTCTCCTTAAAGTTCAGGGCCCAGGCAAATTCCCTGATGGTTCAGGTCTAAGCATGATGCTTTTTGTAACAATCATACTTTTTGAAAACAATGTCTACCCTTGGGTTCTCTGATTTTTGCCACTTCCATGACCTTTCTCAACCTGCTGCCATCACATTCCATTGAAATGGCTGTTGTCAGTGTCACTGATGTCCCCGTTAGGATTGTCAGTGAACTCACTTTACTTGGACCACCTGCAGCCTTCATCACTGCGCATTTCTCCCTCCATCTTGGCCTCACGGTTTTCTTTTTTTCCTTGTCGGACTGCTTCTTACTCTTTTTATGAACTCGCTTTTCTCTGTTCATCCCTTAGCTTGTGGTGTTATGTTGGATTCTGACTTGGGCTTTTCTCCTACTTATTGAGATTATAACCTATTAGTTACTCTATTCTGTTGAGCTACCTGCTCTTCCTCAAGTGTGCCCTGCTCTCTCAAACCCCAGTGCCTTTGTGCACATCACTCCTTCTGTACTCTCTTTGCCTGGTGAACTTCTGCTGGTTGGGAAAGATTTGGCCTAAGCCTTGCCTCCTCTGTAACCTTTCTCTGACATGTACTCTGTGGTCTGCATTCCCTTGGAGTACCTAATATCCCCTTTGATCATTGCATTTTTTGACCTTGTATTTAGAATTGCCAGATAGAATACTAAATGCACAGTTACATTTGAATTTCAAACAAATATTATTTTTTGTATAAGTATGTCCCAAATATTATGTGGGATATACCTATACTAAAAAAGTTATTTATTATTTATCAGAAAATTAAATTTAACGGGATGGTCTATATTTTTATTTGCTAAATCTGGCGGCTGCACCTATTATGTTAGAATAATTTACATGTTTGTTTGTTTCCCTCGTAGACCATAGACTCATTGAGGGCAGGCACCGTATCCTTTGTCTCTGTGTCCTGGTGCCTGGCATGTGGCATGCATTAAGAGAAATGTGTGCAGAGTGACAAGTTCTTTAAGTTCTGGGAGCACTCTCCTGTCTCATCTAAAAGGACCTTTCCTGCCTTAAGGTTCAGTGTATTTCATTCACTGATCTCTCTTCTAGCCTCTTATAAAGTCTTGTCGTTCACAGTTCTTCATTTATACAGTTTGGTTCTCTAGATGATAGATTGGGAAGCTTCAGATTTTGTCAAAAGGCTGTCTAATTTTCATCTGTATGCCCTAGGCGAGTCCTCTTTGCTGATTGAATGATTAGGTGATGACTTTAGTTAGTACTGTTGGCCATTAGCAGACATTATCAGTGAATATGCTTAGTTGACAAAACATGTTTAATAAAGAGTCACATCCCATAGCACAGGAACCACACTCAGGGTAACACGTGTACTAACTCACAGCATTAAATGGAGTAAATGCTTAATTTTTATAGTGTAATTAATGGATGTACTGGCAGATCCTTAACCAGCCCTCATTTAGGTTCTTAGACAGAAACTATGTGTATAAATATGTGTCTGAATGAACTCATCTCTGAGAGAAATTATGTGACCCGTAAAGCCAAAAGCTGCTATTCTGATAACTGGCATTTGCCAAAGAAAGGGGTTCCAGCTAATCTTTGTGCCCTGGGTGCTAAATTAGCTGATGTGAGTCAGAAGCCCAGCACAGGGTACAGAGTAGCAAAGTTGGTTAATTCTGGTGGAAAGGAAGGTAAATAAAATGGGAAGCCAGAGGTGGGTAAATAAAATGGGAAGATTCAGAGATGTCCATCGTATTATCTGAAAGAGTCAGAGTGGAGAGCTAGTGCCATACTGTCCAATTCAGTAGCCAATAGACACATGGGACTATTCAAATTCAAACTAAATAAATAAAGTGTAAATAATTTAAATGTAAATAAAATTTAAAATATAGTTCCCCAGTCACATTAGCCACAATTCAAATACTCAATAGCCACACATGACTCAATAGCCACATAAGGCCACCATATTGGATGGGACAGATATAAAACATTTCCATCATTGCAGAAGTGTCTTGGACAGTATTGACTAGAGTTCCTGAATATGGGAAACTGATGCCAAGAAGCTGAGGCTGTCGGTCTAGGGACGTGGAGACTGCAGGGACATGACTGCCATATTCAAGTATTTGAAGGGTTGCCGAGAGAAAGAAAATAAGTAGCCAGTTCTGTGTTAGTAGGAGGAACCAAAGAGAGGGAGGAGGTATACTTTATAGCAACTAGAGATTTTGATATATAAATTATATCTTATCACGCCATCCTTTCCTTCAACCAACAAACATTTATTGAGATTCTACAGTGTACCAGCAGGCACTATTCAAGGTCTGGGAATATTGGAGTGAACAAGCCAGACACAGCTTGTGCCATCCTGGATCTTCCCATTCCACTTAGGACCAAGTAGAAGGAATGAGCCCCACACAGTTGCTGTCCCCACCCATCCTCTACCACAGTTCTGCCTCCTCATTCTCTTCCCTCCTCTAAGGTGCCAGGCTCTTTCTAATCAGTATACCTTTGCCTATATTATTCTCTCTGCTTGATTCATTTGGTTAGGTCATGCTCATCCTTCAGATTACAGTTTCTTTTTTAATTTTTTATTTTTAAAATTCTTTACATCAATAAATGTGTATTTATTTTGAGAGAAAGGGAGATGGAGTGAGCAAGCATGTGTGCACACGTGAGCAGGGCCGGGGCAGAGAGAGAGAGGGAGAGAGAGAATCCCAAGCATGCTTCCCACTGTCATCACAGAGCCTGACTTGGGCCTTGATCTGACAAACCATGAGATCATGACCTGAGCCCAACTCAAGAGTAGGATGCTCAACCCACTGAGCCACCCAGGCACCCCCAAGCTGCAGTTTAAATGCTACTTTTTCATCACTCAGTTTTGATCACCCTGTAATTTTTTCTTCTTGGCCTTCTGTGGACAGAGAGAGAGAGAGAGAGAGCATCCATTGCTACTTTACTAGCTTGGGTCCAGTTACTTAACCTTTCTGTTCCTTAGTTTTTTCAAATGTTTCATCTAAGATGGGTGTAATAATACCTTAAAAGACTGTGACAAATGTTTATTGTTTAGAACAGTGACTGGCCAGTAAGAAACTTAGTTCCCTTTCTTCTCAGGAGACTAAACATCCTAATGCCTGATTTTCTTTTAAATGTCAGTGAAGGACATTTAACCAAAAAACATTGACAACAACATAATGATAAAGATAATGATAGGTATTAAGTATTTTCCATATATTATTTAAAATAATCTTCAAAACAGCCTCGTGAGGTAGATCCTATTATTATCCTCACTGATCTACAGAAGAAGACACAAAAACTTAGATTTAAAAACGTAACTATGTTGGCTTTGCACTGTGTCAGCCTGGCTAGGCTAAAGTCCATTTTTCAGAGTTGTCTTTCCCATGGAATCCTAGTTAGGATGGGCCACAAAACAGTCTTGAGCGACTGGGAGGGTGGAAAGAGCAGTAGCCACCTTGTAGGCGATCAGCTGGCTCACCTCACTGATAGGAGGGAGCCTCGAGGCAGCATGTGTCCCACCTTCCGCAGCTTGTTTGACTCCTGAGCCAGGGGTGTGTGTGTGTGTGTGTGTGTGTGTGTGTGTGTGTGTGTGTACCTCCCTGGAGAAGGGCTCTGGATTTTGCAGGGCAGCCACACCCACAAGGTCAGATGCAGCAGGGACTGACATAGATTCCAGTCCGTTCTTGTGGAGTTCCAGCCTATGTTTGTGGATTTCAGCCTGCTCGTGATACATATAGGATATAGATGGTATATTGCCTATTGGTTCTGCCTCTCTGATTGAATCCTGACGTGCAGTTAATCCCAGAGCTGAGGTTTGGAGCTCGGTCTCACGCGGGGACCTATGTTCATAGCCATTATTCTGTACTGACTCAGAACCAACCTCTGAAGAAAGTTTTGGGATTTAAACTAATTTGTGTCTTGGTCCGGAGCCCTTTCCTTCTGCTTTTAAGTACAGTGGGATTAAGAAGTCCTTATACTCATAGGCCAAACAATCAGAGGACATTTTGCAACTGATAAAATTTACCTTAGTTTATAAAAATCGAAAATTCTACTTCTACTAGTAGTAATGACATAAGTATTTAGCATTTACTGAATTTCAGGTACTGTTCTAAGTGCTTCTGTATCAAGTCAGTGTTCACAAACTTCTTAAGAAATAGAAGCAGTATTTCAAACACTTGTTTTATTCATAAAAGTAAGCATTAGATTTATAAACAGTGAACTTTGTGTGGGCAAGGGACCCAGAGTTAGGAGAGCTCTTAGTTCCCTGCTCTGATAAAGGGAGGTAGATATATATGAACCACAGGTCTCCGTTGGCTCTATTTTGGAGAGCATTTATCTAAAGTGCTTAGTGCATATCTGTCTGTCAGCTGTGGTACTTCTGGTTGCATTAGCAAAACACCTATTCAAAAATAGCAGAAACTGTAAAGAAAAGTCATGTCATAAAGCAAGAGTTCCAGAAGCACAACAGGTTCAGAGTTCATTAACTCATTGTCTCATTGATAACATTAAAAATCAAGATTCATTCTGTCTGTCTTCTCTGCTGTCCTTCACATGTTGGCTTGTCCTCTTTGGCCAGCTCCCTCATGGTCTCTGACGGCTGCCCCAGCTCTAGCATCACGTGCAAGTGACAACATTCAGCAGGAGAGTCAGTTTGTCTTCTCTTTCCTTTTATCAGCGGGAAAAAAGCCCACCTGGAAGATGCCTCCTCCTGTCTCATTGGCCAGAGTAGTGTCAGTTGCTCACATCTAAGCCAGTCATTGGTAAGGAAAATGGAATTAACGTTTTTAAAACAAATGTTTATTTATTTTGAGAAAGAGAGAGAGAGCGCGTGCACACACACATGCAAGCAGGGGAGGGGCAGCAAGGGAGAGAGAGAATCCCAGTCTGTGGGCTGACAGCTCAGGGCTCGATACTATGAACCTGTGAGACCATGACTTGAGCAGAAATCAAGAGTTGGATGCTTAAACGACCGAGCCACCCAGGATCCCTGGAATTAGCATTTTGGGGGTATTTATTTGTTATTTTTTAAAAATACAATTTATTGTCAAATTGGTTAACATACAGCGTATACAGTGTGCTCTTGGTTTGGGGGGTAGATTCCCATGGTTCATTGCTTGCATACACACCCAGTGCTCATCCCAACAAGTGCCCTCCTCAGTGCCCGTCTAGTGTTTTTAATTAAATAGATCAAGGGTCACTTTCCTAGAGATACATAGGTATTAGATTTCTGAACAGAGAGGATCCCTATTAAGAAAGGTAAAGGGGTCTGGTTTTATATATGCAACAAACAGGGTCTATTACGACATCTTGAAACACAGTGCATGAAGTGTGCCTTACCCAAAGTTAGACTCACGGCTGAGTCCTAGTAGCTGTTCTTTACTACTATCTGACTCCTGTTTTATAAAAAAATTTAATGATTATCACAGATATTCATTGCTAATGCCCACCAGTAGTCATTTTTCTCCTC
Organism: Acinonyx jubatus; assembly: GCF_027475565.1. NCBI lineage: Eukaryota > Metazoa > Chordata > Mammalia > Carnivora > Felidae > Acinonyx > Acinonyx jubatus. The sequence goes on along the minus strand of NC_069390.1, from coordinate 39,016,857 downwards.
CTTATGAACACACAGACAGCATTTCCTAGCTTTCCTCACAGTTAGATGGAGCCATACACTCAGCTCTGGGCAACAGAATGTGGGCAGAAGTAATGTGCATCATTTCCAGGCTTGGCATATAAAATCTCTTATACACAATCCTTTTTCTCTTTCCTTCCATTAGGGCAAGGAGGCCCCATGATGGAGTGGAAGAGGTACAGCATGTAATGAGAGCGCAGATCCCTGAGTCATGGCTTGGAGGTGAGCGACCCATCTTGTATTGGTCCGTGACATAGCCAAGAAAAAAGCTTCTATTATAAGATTTTGGAGTTATCAGAGAATTTATCCCGTTTTGACTAATGGACCCACCCAAATCATCTTCCTCATGCCCAGTGAGCATATGGGTTGCACATGTGGTGTGCGTGTCTTGTACCACCAAGATGGTTATCCTAATATGCATGAAGTCCTATGCATATTAAAAATAAAGTCCCTTTCATGTTAGCCTTACTTAAACACTTCCAGCGATAGGGAACACAGTATTTCTAGGAAGAAATAACCTCTAGTTAATAAGAGATAACATGGATTATAGATGGCAAATAGACTTTCGTTCCTGTGCTGAATCTCACTGATTGGAAGTGGCATCTAAAGTACTATGTAGAGAAGGATTCTAAGACCAACTCTGGGTAATTAACAATGCCTCCAGGACTCTGGAGGCAGGAATGGTAGACCCACGCCTCCATATAGCTTCTGTGCTCTGAAAACTATCAGCAGTGGGGGGAAAGCTTATAAGAAGTAACAGAACTCAGGGGGGTTGGATCTTGGGGTACATTTCTAGGGATGATAATTTAGTTGCAATGAGAATTATGGCTTCATTTAGTGAGTGCTGTGCTGGTGCTTCGTAGATATATTATTTCCTTGTCTCATAACAAGTCCATTTTATAGACAAAGAAACTGAGACTCAAAGAGCATAAAGTAGCTTACAGGGCATCCTGTACTTAATTCAGTGGCAGAGGTAGATTTGACTCAATGTCCGTGTTCCTACTCGGTAGCCTACACAGCCTATGAGATTGGGGAGGGGACTGATTATAGCCAGTTTTCTTAACTTCAGTTTTTGTTTGGGGTGCTATGTGGTACACTGTAGGATGTTTAGCAGCATTTCTGACTTCTGCCCATTAGATGCCAGGGGTACCCCCCTAGTCATAGGAGGGAGCCCAAATTGCCCCTGGTTGAGGACCACTGGGTTAGAGGAAGGCCAGCTCTATATTTGAAGCAATTCTCGTTCTGGGCAGGCAGGTGATCTGGGAAGGGACTGAAGAACAAGAAGACAAAGGGTCAGTGAGGGAACTTAAGGGCCAAGGGGTCAATCTGGGTAGCCTGGGAGCCTATGTCACCTGATGAGGGCAACAACATGGAAGGTGACTGACTGCTCAGTCCCCTAAGTTCATGAACTACGTCTCCTCGATGTTTCTTATTAGGGGGCAGGACTGAGTAGGGCTGAGCTTGCCGCAGAAGATTCCTGTGGCCTCAAATTGAAGGTAAAGGAAGGATGTGGAGTGAGGATTTTAACCACACTGTTCATCCTAAGTACAAGAGAGCCTGCTGCTGTGGCACATCTAGGAACCGTTCATTGTTGAATGAATAGTGAACAACCAGGCCAAGGGAAGGGAATAAAGCAGTTGTACCTATTTTTGACTAAAAATATGGTATGTAACAATGTTCTTGAACAGCCACTAAACCTGCATCTGGCAGATCCCAGGCAAGAAATTTTAAATGTTTGGGCAAAGGTACCAGTACTAGGATGAAAGGAAAGAGAGTGTCACTTTTAGTGATAATTTATCACCAAAATCTAATAAATTCACTAAGGGCCTCTTTTTCTTTTAAACAGAAGTTTACTTTATATGAAAACAGAGATGTTCTCCTCTGGCATAGCAGAAAGCAAGTTGCTTTGGAAAAATATGAAAGGTATTTGGTAAAACCATAACTTTCCTTGTAGGTAGCTGAGTGAGTGTTCATGTGTTTCAATTCATATACTTATTTTTCTTTCTCTTATTTCTAAAAAGTGAATAGCTTCTTAATATACATATTTTGGGGGGCGCCTGGGTGGCTCAGTCAGTTGGGCATCTGACTTCGAGCTCAGGTCATGATCTTGCGGTTCGTGGTTGGAGCCCCAGGTCAGGCTCTGTGCTGATAGCCTCTTTCCTGTCCCTCCCCTGCTCACGTTCTCTCTCTGCCTCTCAAGAATAAAATAAAATGTTTAAAAAAAAAGATATTAAAAAATATGTACATATTTAGTTAGAACATGTTTCAAAGGGTTTCTCAAAATTCAAAGCCTATTGTGGGACTGTGGTTACAGAAGATATTTGGCCTTCATTGATTCAGAAAGAAAAGCATTGCCTCTAGGGTCACTGTCCTCTATTTTAGACTGTGCTAAAAGGAGGCACCGAAATGTTTAAACTAATTAACTACAAAGCTAACAAACATAGTTGTTGATGAGCATATATAACTTCTGCCCTTTTCTCAAAAAAACAAGTATTACGATTACTTGCAGTTTTTTTTTTTTTAACACAAAGCTTGCTTTGTTTTCTTCCTCTCTCATTTTCACGTTCAGCATAGAGCACTTCACAAATCCATATTTTTTTCTGCCACTGTTCAAGATATTTTGCCATGAGTTTCGTGCTTAAATGGCATAAAGAATGAAGAGAGTGGGGACTGTTTTGGTTGCCGCTGTTCACGTTTGCCTGTTAATCTAATTACCAAGGTAGGGGCTCCAGAAACTGAGCTGTCCACATAGAAAAGCTTTCCCCCCACCTGGTGGATTATTTAGCCAAGCTTTTTAAATGGGCAGAGTTTGGGGGGTGGGGATCGAAATGAATCTTTTTTTTTTTTTTTAAGTTTCTATGCAGAGCAACGGAAAGAATTTAGTGGTTGTCAACATGAGTTTAGTACAAAGGTATGGTTTAAAATGTAGGTTCATTTTGACTGAGCTTCAGGTCACGCAAGCCAAGGGAGACCTGTGCTGCTGTTTGTTTTTTGTGTGTTTTAAAAAGAGTCCTTAAGACGTAATGGAGGGAGATGAAATGGGTTTGGGTGGGAGGGGAGGGGGTAGGGAGCGTCCCAAGGGAATGACGTCCATTAAAGGGTGGATACTTCAGGGGTGTTATTTCCAGAGGCTCTTAGTGACTGATTGTGTGAAAAGGGCAGCTTTGAATGAACAGCCCCAGCCAGGCCTGATTTCGAACTGTTTTTCAGTCCTTGATTCCTACAAACAAAATAAAATACCTTGTCGAATGGAGCCCATTGAGTGAGGATGATGGGTTAAGAGTGGGGGTACGAGGTGGCAGCGTGGGCACTTGTTTATCAAGGAGGAGTTGTCTGTTGTTCTTGGAGCCGGTGAAAGGAAAGACGCCAGAATCTGATGGCTAGGGTAGCATTGATGTGAAGTTACGGGGTAATCGGATTGAAAGGGGGCCATAGTATTTATGTCAGTTCACATTTCGTCAAAGGAATAATATGAGGTGCTACCTAGCTGAGGCTTTGGCCTGGGGGTTCAGTTAGCAAGCATCCAGGCCTCATTGGATTCAAATATAAATTAATTCTCACAGGAGCATTGCCTGATTAATTTATTTGCATAATAGTAGAAAAACTACAGAGTGGTTACTTTTTTTTTTTTTTTTTCCTTCTGTAGGGATTTGGACAAGAAAAGGTTTAAATTCATTTGAAAGAAGAGTGTGTGAGAAGTCAGAGCAGCTAAAGCCCCCTCTGGGGCTCCCAGAGCTGTTTTCTGGAGTGAGCACGGTTGGAGCTGAAGGAAGGCCTGCTCTGTGCAAGAAGTTTAACTCTTCCTGGGATGAAGCAACTCCTTCTGAGGCCCTTTCTCGGTACTTGCTCTGGGGGACTTAGCTCTTGGCTCAGATGGTAGTGTCAGCTTCAGAGAAGGGACAGGCTGTCTGGCCCAAGCGAAATATCCCATGGGTTCAGGTTCTGGTCCAAGGACATCCATAGTTTCAGAAAACAGATAGGTCAGCTTCACTGGTATTTCTGAAAAGCTTTTCAGGTCTGTTTGCCATCCCAGAGAGAAACAAAGTAATTTGGTTTACAAAACTTCATGCCATTCATGACCTGTTTTGACTCAGCATGTTTATTTAATAAGTACTTGCCTAGCACAGCCTGGTTCAGTATGTGATGGTGGGTGTGCCAGTGGGATCAGTGTTATTTTTTTAAAGAAACTTACATTACAAAAACAGAATGGAAGAAAGGGGGCTGAAGATTCATGAGTTTCAGATTTTCAATATCAAAGTGATTTTTCCTACATACATTTCAAAAATAGAAAAGAAACTTTAAATATTGCTATAAACATTGCTTAGCAAATCCAGCTTTGATTACTTCCAGCCTTTGCTCAAGAATAAAGAGCTCTCTTTTCATAGGACTACAGATACTATCTTTAGTATTTCTTACTCATTCTTATTACTTTTATTCCCTCATCATCCATTGTTGTGGCAAATAAAGCACCAAAGCCATTCAAATGAAGCTGCCATGTTGGCTCAAGTTCTATTTCTACAAGTTCCAGATGGAGATACTTTAAAAACAATAGCAGGGCAAATCCTATTTTCTAATTGATTGCATGATTAATTCCAAATTTTATCATGAGAACTTCCTACTATCAAAGAAATGCCTATGGTAGATGCTCCATTAATGTTACTTTCACTTTCTTTTTGCTTAAATGCATCCAGGATGACAATTAGCAAATGCCTTCGTTACTTAGGAATATCAAGGAACAAGAGCCTAATAAAGTAGAGGGAAAGGCTGTTCTACACAATTCCACTCAGCCTAGTACCCCCCTTTCTTTGGAATCTGTACTCCCCCATCTCCTATGAACACGGGTAAGCCTCTAACGGCTTTTTAAAAAAGACACTTGTTTTTTTATTAGAGCAATTCTAGATTTACAACAGAATTGAGAAGAAAGTACAGAGATTTCCCACATACCCCTGCTTCACATGTGCGTAGCCTCCCCCATTATCAACCTCCAGAACTATACGCTTTTTACCAGGGATGAACCCACATTGACATGTTATATTTACCCCAAGTCCACAGTTTACCTTAGGGTTCACTGCTGGTGTTGCAGTCTATAGGCCTGGACAAGTGTATGATGACATCAATCCATCATTGTAATGTCATCCAGAGGATTTTCACTGCCCTAAAAATCCTCTCCCTACTTATTTCTCTCCCCCACACATCCTTGGCTACCACTGATCTTCTTATTGTCTCCATAGTTTTGCCTTTTCAAGAATGTCATGTAGTTGGATTCATACAGATTGGCTTCTTTCACTTAGTAATAGGCATTTAAATTTCCTCCATGTCTTTTCATGGCTTTGGTGGCTCATCGTTTTTTGGTACTGAATAATATTCCATCGTTTGGATGTGCCACAGTTTCTTTACCCATTTACCTACTGAAGGACATCTTAGTTGTTTCCACGTCCATGCAATTTTGAATAGAGCTGCTATACACATCTGTGTGCAGGTTTTTGTGGACATAAGTTTTCAAGTCAGTCCTTTGGGGGTAAATTATAAGGAATACAATTGCTGGATTTTGTAGTAAGGGTAGGTTTAGTTTGTAAGAAACCTCCAAATTGCCTTCCTAGGCACTTGTGTCATTTGGCATTCCCACCAGCAATGTATGAGAGCTCCTATCGGGCCAGATTCTTGCCAGTGTTCAGTGCTATCAGTGTTTCAGATTTTGCTCATTCTAATGGGTATGTGATGGTATCTCGTTGTTGTTTTAATTTTTATTTTAGAGAGTGCGAGTGAGGGAGAGGGGTGGAGGGGGAGAATGAGGGGGGGGGGGAGAGAGAGAGAGAGAGAGAGAGAGAGAGAGAGAGAGAGAGAGAGAGAGAGAAATGAATCTTAAGCAGGATCCACACATTCTGCACGGAGCCCGACGCAGGGCTGGATCCCACAACGCTGGAATCATGACCCGGGCCAAAATCACGAGTGGGATGCTTAACCAACTGAGCCACCCAGGTGCCCCTCAATGTTGTTAATTTGCATTTTCCTGATACAAATCAAAGAGTATACTTACGCCTAAAGAGAATTAGCGATTTATATACATAAAATTAGGCTGGCTACTAAGAGAGAGGGAGAAGTTAACCAATTCTTATTCCCTTCAACATCTTCTTATATATCAGGGACACAGAACAAACACATTCCCTCCTACATATGTGGATTCTGACCAGTTGAGCATTTGTGGGAAGCCATTAGGACTGAAGGCCAAAATGATCGTGGTGCTCGCTTTGTGCAACCCATCACAGATACGGAGAAGTCACTGAGGCCAGTCAGGGCATGTAGCCTCGTGAGCAGCGTGTGGAGGCTCATCCTGGCTGCTACTAATGGTAAGCAATGGATCTCAGGTTCCAGGCACGGAATCTAGTTTTGTCCCGGGTGGGTCTCAGCTCTGATACTGCACTCAGTCCTGGGTAACTGCATGTGGAAGGTGCTGAAGAAAGCGGAGGGGTTCTGAGGACTGCAGTGAGTCTCGGAGAAGGAAATCAGGCCCATTCCACAAGGCCCCAAGCAAATAGAACTGGGACTAGTGGAGGCACCCATATTTGGCTGAATATAAATAAGACTTTATTTTAATAGTTCCCTCTCCAATCCATTTAGTCTCAACCTAGCAGTGACAGCAACCTTCTAAATTGCTTGGAAGATAATATTGAGGAAGGCTCCAACGTGCTTGGTAAATGTTCTGCTTTTTAATTTGGGAGGCACTTACATAATTGGGATTAATTTGTGAGTATTTAATGAGCTGTACACTTACACATGCATTTTTCTGTATATATGATATACCTCAATAAATAGTTCAGAGATTTACAAAAAAAAAAAAAACCCATGACAAAAAAATAATAATAATAAATTGCATCAAGTTATGCCCCTGCTCAAATCCCGTTCAAGACTTCCCACTGTCCAGACCCCTCCCCATGGACTCCTGTGCTCTGCCTCAATGGCCCCTGCCCATGTCACTAGCCTCCTCTTACTATGTTCCCTCTGTGTTCACTAAGTTCCAGCTCCTTTGGCTTTAGGTCCTGGAAGTAGCCATGCTCTTCTGTGCTTTTAGGGCCTGTGTGGAGGTTATTCTCAATCCTGGCTGATTCCTATCCATCCTGGGATAGAGTAGCCATCCTGGTGGCTCTTTGAACTTGACAGGTGTATTCTCAATTTAAGGCCTTTGCCTGGATGTTCCCTCTGAATGCTCACCTTCCAGCTACTCACATGGCTCATCCCTCACCTCCCTCCTCCAGTCTTACCTTAATTTAGCTAGTGAGTCTCTTCCTGAACCCCTTGTTTTAAGGAGAACATCCCCACCCCTTTCAGTCCCAAAAGTAGAGGCTTGGAAAGAGCTTGACTCATTCAGGGGCTTATGGTGGTTTTCGTATGGCTGGAGCCTAGGAATGAGATTGTGGGGAGTAGATAATCACTTTGGATAAACTGACTACTGTCAAGTTGTGTCAAGTTGTCAAGTTGTATTCAAAGCCAGACCAAATACTCTGGTAGGAAGTGAAGAACCCTTGGGAACTTTTAAGTAGAAAAAGTCTTGGTGAAGCCATTGTTTCAGGCAAGTTGGTAAGTTGGTGGGGAATTTACCAGGCAAATGGGATGTTACTGATGAACACTGGAGCTAAGTGCAGGTATCCTGTGAAAAGCACTTTCAGATATTCTACATCGCTGAAATCTGTTTAATTCACTACAAGCAGGTTGTGCATATATTACATAAAAACTACACTTGGGGCACATAAAGAAAGAGACAATGAGGCCTCTGCCTTTACAGAGATTACAACACAGCCAGGCCTCTGACAAATGGGGCATCTTGGCCTGACAACGGGGCTTTACATTTCAGGGAAACATTGTCCTGGAGTTTCTGAGTTTCCCTTTGTGCTGGGAACTGCCGTCACTGTAACTGCACATACATCCTCCCAGAGTGTGCTCCTGCACACCATGTTGAAGAAGAAAATCTTCAATGACTGTAGTTTCGAAAGTAAAATCATTAGTTCTTACTATGCATTATTAGCATAGGTGAATTTGGGTCTGCAGAGCCAGGTTGATTACCGATTTCCTTCCAGACATGCAGTTTTCTCTGATTTGTATCCTGCCTCCAGGAGACCAGGGGTTAGGTCATGGCTCCAGCTGTTCTTTTAACTCACTGTGACCTTGGGCAATCACTTAACCCTGGCCTCCTGATTTTTTTATTTTTATTTTAATTTTTTTATTTACATTCAAGTTTGTTAACATATAGGGTAGTGTTGGTTTTACTGTCTCCTGATTTCTTTATAAAGTAGAGAAATTTTTTTTTTTACTTTTTACTTTTTTTTTTTTAAATATGAAATTTCTTGTCATAAAGTAGAGAAATGAATAGGTAACTTCCTCAAAGGGATATCGTTGGGGGGAAATCAGTGAATTTTTAAAGGACCTAAAATATATACTATACATAAACGACAGTCATCATTGGTGTGATATCACCACCTCTACAACAATTACTAAAATAAATGGTAGTATACTACCATTTTGGATATTCTTATTCTATAGGTGTCTTTCTACTTCTTTTTCTTTTTACAACCAGAACTGAAAAGGAGAGAAATATCAGATCATGCCCACATCCCTGGCAACCAATTTTCTTTTCCTTTGTGATCACAGCCCAGAACCTGGAGCCTGCTTTGGATTCTGTGTCTCCCTCTTTCCCCTCCCCCACTCATGCGCTTGCGCGCGCGCGCTCTCTCTCTCTCTCTCTCTCTCTCTCTCTCTCAAAAATAAGTAAATGTTAAAAACAATTTTTAAGATGTCAAATCTGGGGCATGGTAGTTGATAGTTAGATCAGAGATGATTAGACCCCAAGGGCCAGAGAGCTAGACCACAAGAGTGAGGCTTGAGAGATAGGAAGCACAAGTCCCATGCAAAGAGAAACAAGCAGGTAGCGGGCATCAGAGAGATCTTGCAGCCAAGAGCTGACAGAGATGCTGTAAGATGACAGAGATGCTGTAAGAGATGACAGAGATACTGTAAGGAGAGAAACGAAGAAGTGCCAATGGCAGGGAGCAGGGCCCTGGAGGTAGAAATGTGGGTCAAGTTGCTGAATGAAGGCTACTGGCAGACAGGAAGGAAGACATGTTGAGAGCTTGGTCAGGGGGAGTGTATGCATTTCCTAGGGCTGCCACAACAAATTAACCACAAATGTGGTAGCTTAAAATGACAGAATGTCTTCCCTCACAGTTCTGGAGCCCAGAAGTCCAAACCCAAGGTACTGGACAGCTACGCTCTCTCTAGAAGCTCAAAGGGGAAGACACATTCTTTGCTTCTTCCAACTTCCAGCAGCTGTCAGCATTCCTTGGCCTCATGGCTTGTGGCCACATGCCTCCAATCTCTGCCTTTTTCTTCATACTGCCTCCTTTCCCTTCTTGAAGTTTCCTACGAGGAGACTTGTCATTGGACTTAGGGCTCACTCAGATAACTCAAAATGACCTCATTTCAAGGTTCATAACTTAATTACATCCCTGGAGACCCTTTTACCAAGTAAAGTAACATTCACTGATTCCAAGCGTTTGACATGGATATTTGGTGTGGGGGCAGGTGCATTTTTCAGCTTACCGTGGGGAGTCAAGTTGAGTGAGAAGTTTCTGGAGCTGGGCTGTGAAGTCAGAGGGGGCCCACTGCAGGTGGTTGGGATTAGTTCCAGGCAATGAAAGACATTAACATTTATTGAGCATCTGGTACTGACAGGCACACTGCTAAGTGCTTCATTATCAGATTTCTTTAATTCTAACAAAGATCCTCTGAGATAGCTATGCCGTTTTTCCCCCTCTCAACTTTGTATTTTGAAAAATGTAAAATGCAGAGAAAAGTTGAAAGAAAAGTACAGTGAACACCTGTATATCCTTTACCTGTGTTACCATTTTGCCACATCTATTCTCTGTGTGTGTGTGTGTGTGTGTATATATATATATATATATATATATATATATATATATATATATATTTGGGGAGGAGGAAGCTGAACCATTTGAAAGTAAGTTATAGATATCATATTTCAACCCAATATACATCAGCATCCTTATTGATTTGACAAATGAAAAGTAGTTACTTTTATTTGACAAATGGGAAAATGGAATCTCAGCAACGTTAAGTAAATTTCTTAGTCTCAGAACTAAAGTACAAAGCCAGTAGTTGAGTACAAGTCTGTCTAGCTCTCAAACTCATGCTCCTTCTGCACATTTTTATTCCTTTATGTATTTATTCATTCAGCGGTTTGGGTGGGTGGGCAGCTACCATGCACTAAGGATACATTGATTGAATAAGGCATGCAAGGCAGAAAGATGAGTGATTAATGAACAGATAAATGACCAAGATAAGTCAGGGTTCTGTGGTGAGTAATGACTAATGGGGGAAAGGTGCTGGATGGCCTGGGAGATTAAAAGAAAAATAGCCCATGACCCCTGCCTTAAAGGAGATTGCAATGGAGCAGGATTCTCAGAAATGAGGAGTGGGATTCTTTTTTTATTTTATTTTATTTTATTTTATTTTATTTTATTTTATTTTGTTTTATTTTATTAAAAAAAATTTTTTTTTTTAATGTTTATTTATTTCTGAGACAGGGACAGAGCATGAGTGGGGGAGGGGTAGAGAGAGAGGAAGACACAGAATCCGAAGCAGGCTCCAGGCTCTGAGCTATCAGCACAGACCCCAATGCGGGGCTTGAACTCACGAACCGCGAGATCATGACCTGAGCCGAAGTTGGACACTCAACCGACTGAGCCACCCAGGCGCCCCAGGAGTGGGATTCTTAGCAGTGAGAAAACCTTCCTTCCACCTTTTCTCAAGAAGCTTCAGAAGGAGACGCTTTACCACAAGAGGGGATTAATCCAAGGAAGAACACTTGGGGTCCTAGAAATAAGGGATCCAAGCCAGGAGAGAAGCAAAGGGAAGTCTGGGGCAGCAGGACTAGAGGCTCCAGAGAAAAGCAGGTGGATGGAATGGCCCAGGAGAAGCCAGAGAGCTAACGATCATCTGATTCATTTGACAATGTGGAAAAGAGGACAGTATGTAGAGCTGTGCTATAATTCTGAGGGAGAGTTTTGGAAGAACATAATGATAGCTATGTAGAGAGCTATGTAAATAAAGAAGAAAACTACAGTGGGGATATTTTCCCCAAAGAGTATCTCTTTTCCTGAGCGCCGCCTTATTTCTAGCCTATTCTCATCTCAGGGGCTATTTGGACGGTTTCTGAGCTAAGAATCATTTCACCAAATTTGATCTCTGTTGAGAAATTTGTAGTGCGGTTAGGGGTGCCTCGGTGGCTCAGTCGTTAAGCATCCAACTGCAGCTCAGATCATGATCTTGAATTCAGGTTCATGAATTCAGGTCCTGCGTTAGGCTCTGTGCTGACAGCTCGGAGCCTGGAGCCTGCTTCAGATTCTGTGTTTCCCTCTCTCTCTGCCCCTCCCCACCTCATACTCTGTCTGTCTGTCTCTCTCTCTCAGAAATAAATAAACCTTAAAAATTTTTTTTAAAAATTTGTAGTGAGGTTATAATAATCCTTATGAGTGCGTGGCTGTTCCAGGTGTAGCTCATCCAATAATAGCTGCTTAAGATGAAAACAGTTATGGTCTTGTTCCCAGAAGAATGACCGAGTTACTATGAAACTGTCACTTGCAGAAATGGATCTGGGAAGAGGTGGCCTTTCTTTTTACCTCTGTGATGCTTTATCAGGCTTTGGTGGGTAATTCTAAACTTGTCTTTTGAGGTTTTTTAGAATTATGAATAAACATGTGGTAAGAGATTTATGTAGAGGATCATGATCTAATCATTATATTACTTGATATCACAATAAAACAGACCTGATCATTGTGAATGACAGTGTGAAACAGAATATTTTGTACCTAGTGCCCATCTCCAAAATTACCCCCATTTTGTCCCAGTGTTTGAGTGCCCAGTAATGAATCTTTTACTACAGAGAGAGAGAAAAAATTTTTTAATTCCAAGCCTCCAGTACCCTAAACAGTTGCCAGGAGAGAAACCAGGCTGTTTTCTTTCAAAAGCCTAAACCGAACCCTGGAAAGAGTTCCAGCCTCTGGGCAAGAGATCCAGAGGGCTGCTGTGAAGCCTGCTCTGTGAAAACATTTTTCTATCTGCAAACATTCTTTTCTGACTGTCCAACTCGGCACTGAGATTCTCTCTCCTTGGAGCCTGCCATGCTGCCCTCCTCACCTTACTGATTCTTCTGCAGAAACAGCAAGGAATAGTGTCCCTGTGTGTGTGGGGGGGGGGGGGGCATAACTGAGTTGATAATTTTAGATTTAGTGCAATTAATTTTTAATAAATTGGACAGGGAGTAATTGAGTAGAATTTCCCCCATTTCATAAAAGGGCCAATTGAGGCTTGAAACCATCCTGCTTTCTCATTTCCACACAGTAAAGTGCCATCCAGATTCCAGGGAGCTTCCTTGTTCTTAGAGCAGTGTCTGGGTATCCGCATTTTGGGGGTTTGATATGAGGGAGTTTGCACTGTTCATTGTCATGCTGAGAATAATGAGCTGAGTAACAAGCTATTAGTGCCTGCTGAGGCCCCGCACTTCAATCCTGTACAGAGATTAATCATAGAGAGAGATCGTGGAGCCCTTCAAAACCTGTCATCTGAGAGGGAAAACATGTGGCCTACCCTAACCTGTGTAATAATCTGTTGGAGATGGCAGGAAAGTGGCTGTCTGCCTAATGCAATGCAGGCAGTTGTCCTGTATAGAGAGAGCCCTATACAGGGCAGTGTGGGTGCCCAGAAGCTCTAAGTTCAGGACCTGACTCTGCAGATTTTGGCTCATGACTGGCCAAAGCTTGGCGTGTTGTTGTGGTTTTTTGTTTGTTGGTTGGTTCGGTTTGGTTTGGTGTTTTTCCTGTTTACCCCTCTGGCTGCGTGTCAAAGCAAGCTCATCCTTACTCACTTTACTCCAGCTATAACCCTTTCCCTCCACCACAGGGCCTTTGCACGGGCTGTCCCCCCTGCCTGCAATGCTCTCCTGCACTCCCACCCCTATCTCATTGCCACTCATTCTTCAGGTGTCATTTAAAATGTTATTTTGGGGGCACCTGGGTGGCTCAGGTGGTTAAATGATCTTGCGGTTTGTGGCTTTGAGCCCCACATTGGGCTCTGTGCTGAAACAGAGAGCCCGCTTGGATCCTCTTTCTGCCCCTTCCCTGCTCACATTCTCTCTCTCAAAAATAACTAAACATTTTTTTAAAAAATAAAGTGTTATTTTTTCGGGAAGCCTTCCCTCATTGCCAGTCTACATGGGATCTTACGACTACAGTGTTGATCACAATGATAGTTAACTTATTTTATGATTATTTGGTTTGTTTTTTTTTTTTCTCCTCCAGTAGATGGGGCAGGGATCATGCCTGCTTTGTTTATTGTTGTTTCCCTTTGAGCATATTGCCTGACAGAAAGTAGAAGTTTAGTATATATTTACTGAGTGAGTGAATAAAAGCTGTCACTTAAATGCCCTGAGCCTCAGGCTCATATATCCTACTTCTCATGCTCGTTATATGGGTGAAATGAGGTCCTGCACTTGAAAGCATCTTGGACAGTGTCTGCGTCTAGTAGACATTGATAGATCTTAGACAAATAACGAGCTTAATAATAATAGTACTTCTTAAATATGTGGAACAGCACTTAAGGGGAAGGCCTGAGTATTAGCAACACCGTTCATCTGCTGCTTTATACTTAACAAAGCTGTTTCCTCTATACAAAGTGGCAGATTGTATTTTCCAAAGATGGCCCTATGAATATCCCATCTCACATCACCTTCTTACAAGTTCACCGACACTCTGCCTCTGGAGAGGTGAGGTCTATGTTCCCTCTTTTGGAATCATAGTAGGAGTTGCAACTGTTGTAACTAATGGGAAGATGGCGGATGTGATGCTATGTGACTTCCAAGGCTAGGTCACAGAACAATACGGCTTTGGCCTGGTGCTCTGCCTGTCTCGGGCACTTTCCCTTTAACCTGCTGCCATGTCATGAGTAAGCACTGAGATAGTCAACAGTCGGCACTGATTGCCAGGCATGTGAGCGCATGAGCCTTCTGAGTTTCCAGCGCCAGCCATGGAATGCCCTAGCTGATAGAACCAAGTGGAGCAGAGACAAGCTATCTCTACCAAGCCCTGTCCAGATGGCAGATTCATTAGCAAGGTCAAGGGCAATGTTGTGGTTTTAAGACACTATATTTTGGGGGTGCCTGGGTAGCTCAGTCAGTTGAACGTCCAATTTCAGCTCGGGTCATGGTCTCACGGGTCATGAGTTCTAGCCCCACATAGGGCCATTGGACTCTGTGCTGACAGCTTGGAGCCTGCTTCGGATTCTGTGTCTCCCTCTCTCTCTGCCCCTCCTCCGCTCACGCTGTCTGTCTGTCTGTCTCTCTCTGTCTCAGAAATTAGAAAAAAGGACACTATATTTTGGAGTAATTGTTACGCAGCGATATATAACCTGAACAGAGACCTTGCTGCACTATTCAGTCAGCAGAGTGTGAGTATCGCCATGTATTTCCATTTTTTAGATCAGGGAGCTGAAGCTCACAGGAGTTAAGTGACATCCCCAAGGTCACATAGCTGGTGAGTGATAGATAAAGCCCAAGCATCTGGATTTCTAGGATTTGTTTTCCCAGTGCCCAAAAAGTCTTGACTTTCCTTACATGGGCCTTGGAACTAAGGGGTGGTATTAACCCTCTGAGAAAATTTATATTCTGTTTAATTGGGCCTGAGAGGCTTAGAGCCCCCTTCTCTTGGGGCATGGGCTCCTTTAGATATTCAAGTGTCCTGGTCACACACTCGGGAGACAGGAAGGAGAAATTGGAGCAGATGGTAGCCTTAGATAGCACAGAGTTTTTCAAGGTGCTAGCAATCTCTGATGCCATAAAAGTTCTATATTGAAGCTTGGCAGATGTCACTGACACACAGAGCAGAGAGAGAAAGGTTCAGAGAGATAAAGAAACCAATTGGAGGTGGGTCCATGCCTCTTGACCCCAGACATGGATAGAATTTTTCAAAAGGTTTATCTGAAACCCCCTCCCCCCACACCTGGACACAAACTTGATTCACTGTTTTCATCACAAGGAACTAAGTGGAAAATAAACTCCCACGGAGACATCAGCTTTGATTTCCGCTGACTAGACAAAGGGTACCACAGTGATTGAGCACAGCACATGGTACATTGTAATGCTCAACAAGAGCAGGCGTGTGTCCAAGGCCCCTTGCAATTACAGGATAAAAACTGAACTCCTGCACTGGGCACGCACAAAACTCTTTACGACTTGGTCCTCTCCCTGCCCAGCCTTGTCAGAATCCTGCCACATGCTTCTTGTACATCATACTCCAGCAACAAGAAGAGTGTTATTACCTACCCCTCTTGCCTTCGTGTCTGCCTGGGTTGTCTCCTTTCTGCCAATCTGCTTGACAAACTTCTCTTCTTTCTTTTTTTTTTTTTAAGTTGATTTACTTATTTTGAGGGAGAGAGAGCGTACGAGCAGGGGATGGGCAGAGAGAGAGGGAGAGAGAGAGAATCCCAAGCAGGGCCCTCGTTGTCAGCACAGAGCCTGATGCAGGGCTCAAACTCATGAGCTGTGAGATCATGACCTGAGTGGAAACCAAGCGTTGGACGCTTAACGGGCTGTCACCCGGGCACCCCTCTTCTTTCAAATCTCAAGAGCTATCTTCTCTGAGCTCTCTCTCATTCTTCCAAGCCAACTCAGAGAGTCACATCTTATGTCAAAGCAATTTTATTTTCCATGCACTAAAATCAAAGATAGAGACATCCCCCCTCAAATATTTTCATTTCCCAGCCCTAAATCCTGTGCCTAATGCCGAGAAGGAACTTAGCAAAGTTTATGGAAAATGAGTGATCTCATTTAATCCTTATGACCACCCCATAAAGTGGGTACCTTTATAATCCCATTTTGTAGGTGGTGAAACTGTGCTCAGAAAGGTTAAGGGGCTTAGGTTTCCATGGCTAAGCAGTGGGGGCAGGTATCAAATCCAGGAATGTCTACTGCCAAAACCCTTGCTCTTTCTGCCATGTCGCACCTGCAGCCATCTCTCCATCCAGAGATCGTTGGTTTCACAGCTGGG
Source organism: Acinonyx jubatus (assembly GCF_027475565.1). Taxonomy (NCBI): domain Eukaryota; kingdom Metazoa; phylum Chordata; class Mammalia; order Carnivora; family Felidae; genus Acinonyx; species Acinonyx jubatus. The sequence continues at coordinate 39,000,730 of NC_069390.1, read as the reverse complement.
GAAGCAACAAGAAAATCCTCTGTAGACCAAGGCCACCCTGGAGCTGTCTGCACTGCTCTCAGGAACCTTCCCACCTGCTCTGTGAGTCAGCACAGCTTAGAATGCACCTTTCAAATTAGCTGGTGTGATTAAGAAGGATTCTCTGCCCTTTGTCATTCTTGTGATTTTTTTTTTTAAGTAGAGCTATTTCCCTGTTTATTATGCCTATGCTCCAAACTCTCCAGAATAGCTTTAGGACTTGGGCTGCACCTGATTCTGAAGTTTTTATGTTCTTATTGACCCCCTGTCTCCACTTCCAGATTAACCTGTGTTTGAAGTTTTGATTCATTTTATTCTGTATTGATGGGGGATTCTGAACTCTGTGCTTCTGTGAAATAAGCCCTACTGGGTCTGTCAGCTGTATGGTTGCAGAGGAAATGATCTTCTGTCACATAGCTATAGAAAGCCGAGTGGCAGAAGTAAATTAGCCTACAATTTCCACAAAAGGATATGCTGAGAATTGCCAACAATATTTATGTGGGCATTGTGCTCCCAGATACACTTGGATGGCAGTGAATTGTCAGTTACTATGACAAAATGACTGAAGAAATCAATCTGCCAAGTATGAATGGCTCTCAATGGGCTTCAAGGTTCTCAGGTTAAGGGACCCGCAAAACTGACAGAGGTTGGGTCTCATATTGATATGACCTCCATTGGAGAGCATGTAAATTAGCCAAGATGTAGGCAAAGAGGTCTGGTCCCCCTGCCCACACTCCCCACCCCTACGAAGGGCATTTTCCAATCCTCACATGGAAATGAAAGACCATTTTAGAAAGCCTGGAAGTCCAGCCATGTTAATGACATTCAAATCAGGCCTTTTCTCTAGAAGAAGGTTGAAGGCCTTTTTAAACACATACCTGCCCAATTCCAGACAGGAGGCATGAATTTCAAATGGCCTTTTTTTCCCTCCCTACTCATCCTCACTCCAGCTAAGTTGTATTGGATTGTACAAAAATAATGCATTGTGTGTAAATCAAATATGATCCTTTCTTTCTTTCTCTCTCTATTTCTTCTCCATCCCCAATAAAACGTCATTTTTCAGATTCCTTTCCAGATTCTAAGCCATCCCTAGAATCTTCTTCACTTCAGAAAGAGTGATTTTTATTTTGTTTTTTAATTTTTATTCTTTTAAAATTTAAATTCCAGTGTAGTTAGTATGCAGTGTTTTATTAGTTGCAGGTACAAAATATAGTGATTCAACAATTCCATGCATTACTCAGTGCTCAGCATGATAAGTGTACTCTTAATCCCCTATACCTATCTCGCTCATCCCCTCACCCACCTCCCCTCTGGTGACCATCAGTTTGTTCTGTATAGGTAAGAGTCTGTTTTTTGGTTTGTCTCTTTTTTCCTTTGTTTGTTTTGTTTTTTAAATCCCACATTTAAATGAAATTGTATGGTATTTGTCTTTCTCTAACTGACTTACTTCGCTTAGCATTATACTCACTAGCTCCATTCGTGTTGTTGCAAATGGCAAGATCTCATTCCTTTTTATGACTGAGTAGTATTCCATTGTGTGTGTGTGTGTGTGTGTGTGTGTGTGTGTGTGTGTGTGTGTGTGACTTCTTTATCCATTCATCTGTCGATGGACACTTGAGCTTCTTCCATAATTTGGCTATTGTAAATACAGAGAGTGATTTTTAAATGCAAGTGTTTTCTGAGTGAGTACTGGGTAGGTTCCCATTCTAATAAAAAGAAAGATAAAGCCATTCATTCAGAACATCTAAATGATTTGTAAAGACTTCTGGAGCAAGATTTGGGAGGAACCAAATGTTGAAAGCCATTGGGTGACTCATGTAAGTCCTTTATATATAAACAGCCCATAAAATCAGGTTCTGGGGAAATTTTATATTCTTTAAAGGCAAAGAAAGTATCATAAAGTAATTATGATCAGGAAAAAAACAAAGAGAATTCAGTATTCTTTACAAAAAATCCAAAAGACTTTGTTCTGTTTCTTATCAACTAAGTCTCCTTTATGAGCTCTTTGAATTGTGTCTCATATATTTAAAATGTTCTCTCATATATAAGAGAAAATGTGAAAATAAGGTTAGGATTTTATCTCAATTTAAACATCCTAATGTGAGAATTGGGAGGTGCATTGTGGGAAGAGTCAGAAAGCTGGTCAAGTCCTTAGGGTGAACATGTAGTAGCTGATGGTATGGGCTGAATTCCCAGTCCCATCATCTGTTAAATTACAACACTGTCATAGCTAATGACATTGAGAAGTCAGAGGTGTCAAGTTGGTCATCTTTGTAGTTGTTAAAAGACATAAACTCTCTTCTGGAAAGTTATTATGGAGGACAAAAGAGAGAGCTCCAAAGGCTTGTTAAAAGTGTATAATTCCATATTAAATATTGTATCAGGATTTTAGCAGCAGGAGACTGGAGTTAGGGTTAGAGTCAGGAAAGGCACAATGAAAGATGCATAATTTGATCTGGGCCTTGAAAAATAGGTCAAAGTGTAGTTTTATGCAACTACTTAATATTCTTTTTTTTTTGGAATTATTTAATATTCTCAATATGCAAAGAGCTCTTTAAAATCAACAAATCAAACAAACCAATAACAGAAAAGGCAAAGAACTTAGAGATTATGCATAAAAGACAAAAATATCAAGAAACATGTTAAAATATTCAGCCTAATAATGAAGGAACTTCAAGTAATAATATATTCTCTCCTTTACATTCAGTTGGTAGACTTTTTTTTTTTAGTCGTAAAAAGATTCTTTTTGTATTTTGTTCATGGAGGGCAAATGAACACAATCATTCTGGAAGTGTTGATGAAATCATCAGAGATATCCACAAAATACAAAATACTTGTACAACATGAAGCAACTTATAGTAGCAAAAACTAGAGTTACTAGGTTCTCAACTATAGGGAATTGGTTTAATAAATTATGATATACAATATTAATAAGAATGTTTCCAAAGACTGACTTCTTAATGGCATGGGAGAATGCATCTGACATAAAATTAGTGATGAAAAAGAAAATTACGTATAAGAGGAGCACCTGGGTGGCTCAAGTGGGTTAAGCATCTGACTTTGGCTCAGGTCATGATCTCATGGTTGGTGAGTTCAAGCCCTGTATTGGGCTCTGTGCTGACAACTCAGAGCCTGGAGCCTGTTTTGGATTTTGTGTCTCCCTCTCTCTCTGCCCCTCCCTGCTAGCTAGCGCTCTCTCTCTCTCTCTCTCTCTCTCTCTCTCTCTCTCTCTCTCTCACACACACACACACACACACACACACACAAATAAACATTAAAAAAAAATTTAATTACATATAAGATATACTAATTAAAGTATACCTATACATGTATACTATATATGTAGCTATATATGTACGTTTACAAAACAAAAAAGAAAGAAAGAAAAGAAAATAGTGACTATCTCTGAGTATTGGGACTGGATTACTTTTATTTTCAATTTATAATTTTTGTATGTTTTCTAACTTTTCCAAGTGTTATTTGTTCCTTTGTATGTGTTGTGGCTTTCCACTTAATTTAACAGGCAAGTACTAATGCTATTGTTTTGCTTTGTAGGAAATCAATCCCAGTTTTTTGGAAGTCTCCATCCTTGTTGCTTTTTTCACGTTGGGTCAATGATTTATTCTTGCTACTCTAGAATCTTGTTTCCATGCCATATTTCCCATTGAGTTAGGAAGCACACATCCTCTTGCCAGATTAACTTTATACAATGTCCTCTCCTTCTTTGGCCAGGTCACTTGTTTTGCAGGACTACAGTAGTAGCCGTCAGGAACGATGCTTACTTAAGGGCACGGACTCTAGACTGCCTGGGTTCTGTGAAGCCTTACGCAAGGCATATAACCTTCACCAAAAATCTTTGGGGAGTGGTGGAAAGTAAAAGATGCTTAATGAATATTTGAACTTGTTGAAATGAATGATGCAAGAACAGATAATAGAAAAAGACAGGGGCCTCAATACCTACATCTCTGTGTACCACTTCCTATGAACATTTAACATGTGCCTTCTGAGTCTTGAGTAGAGTGGCAGCATGTTATTTTAGGAGAGCCTTGAATCAGAATTTCAGCCTCACCAAGTAGTTGCTGTCCTTCTTGTGCAAGAAACTTGAACTTTCCAAACTCATTTTACTCATCTGTAAAAATGGGGATCAGAGAGAAATCTTGTGACGAATACCCATCTAGTAGGACTCTTCAATAAATATTACTGTACACCTCTATCCCCAAACTCTTTTCTCTCTTTCCCAAACAAATGAAGTGTACCTTTCTAGGCACTTGATCTCTAACCCAAAAATTAAGGACACTCAAGAATGACTGTTCACTGTAGCTTCTGAAGTACCTTCTACGGAGCTTGATTAACTCAATTGTAATGGCAAACCCCCTTCTGATTGCTCCTATATACAAATAGTTCCCTTCTAGTCATTCACTTTCAAAGTTCTTTAACTGCTTTTACGCTTAAATATTTCCCATGTGAACTTAATCTACAGAATCAGCTTCTATCAATCATTAAGCTTTCTTGTTCACGAGAATGTCTTTTTCTATACAGTTTTGGGAAAACTAGGCAAATTCATTCTTTTTAGGGGAGTGGTTATTGATAAGTGGTTGCCCCTTTACCCTAAATGTGGTCATATTTAGTTTTTTTTTACTTTTTCATGTCTTCCTAAAAAAGGGAGTAAAACGAAGCCCTCTTTCATTGAACTTGACAGATGATTATGAGTGCCTTCAGAAGTAAATCCCAATGGCCCATGAGACAAATGATTTTGAGCCCACCCTGTGTGACCCAAGATCTTTATAGTTTTTAAGAATATGGGAGATCTGGGTTGGGAAGTAATTATAAGAGCCAGATCATTGCAGCAAAAGAAAGTGAGAAAGAAATCAATGGCACTGAATCCTAAAAGTCTGCCAAGCAAGAAGCCAGGGTAGGAGATATGTAGTTCAGAAAAGGGTTCAACTTCTTTTGAACCTTTATATTCTCTAATCCTTAAAACAGGTTTGCTCTCTTGTTCAAATTCACTAAAGATCCAAAACAGCTGGGTAAAATCTGGAATAATATAGGGTTACTGTTAACATGTTTAGATTGAGATCAAATCTTAATCTTTTTCTTTTTCTTTTCTTTTCTGTTTATTTGCTTCAAAGGGTTTCAGGGGCAATGATGTGAATTATTCTGCATGTGCTTGCTAGATTTCAGGCTTTATGAGAGGCAAGATGCCTGCTGACTTTGTGAGCATGAAAAGGCCACTCTGGGGTTTTCAGATTCAGTTAGTCTGAAAGTAATGACTCATGTGGGTAATTATTCCCACAAAGGCAAAAGACTTGTCTAATTGGACTAGCTAGGTAGCATAACAGGTGACTTATACCAGCTTGGCTTTTCATTTAAGGCAAGCAGAACATGTTTAGATGAGAAATATTATTCCAATTTGTAACAAGGTTCACAAATTAATTTTCAAATTGCTGAGTTCTCATAAAGCTTGGATATCACCATACCCTACCACTTTTCTCTTCTTCTGTCTTGCCTTAACTGAAATTTATAAGCAATTACAGTCATTATTTTTCCTTTTCTCCCTTTCTAAAACTTCTGGAGAAAGTATCAAAATCAAATGAAAACTTTTCCTCAGAGAGCCACATTAAATTGACTAATGTGAAAGGTACATTACTCATAATTCAGCTACAACATAGGATACTTAAATTTGATGATCTTATGTCCTCTTCATAAAGATGTACATTTGACACTATTAGTTAGTGGAGTTAAAAATAGCTTCATCTTCTCTAAGTGACTTTTTTCACTGCTCAAGATATACCCCTGGAGAGGTATCCCTAGGTTTTATATATCTCTTATCATTTTCCCTAATGAGAGAAAATATCAAGTGTCCTTAAAATCATATGATTTTAAATCTATGACATAATTATAAAAGTGACATTTAGGCCCCCTTTTTTCTTGCTTACAAAAAAGAAATGCCACCCAACCTATTTAGTTTGTATTTGGTTCTGGAGAACTCTTAATTTGAGTACATTATGTGTGTATAAAACAGCTATGCTGGTTTAAGAAATATCAGATATACAAAACAGATCAATAGAGGGGTGTTTAGTCACATTAGAAAAGTCTTCTTCACTTCACAGAATAATTTGCACCCATGTTCCTTTAAATGCAGTTTTGTACATTTGTAGTATGATCTTGTATACACAGAATTTTTCAGAAGTATGTGCTTATTGGTGTTCAAACTAGTATTTACGTTTTATTGCATTGGTCTAATTATCCAGATAGTTATGGCTTAAAAAAAAAAGATACACTTTCACTTGAATTACTCAAAGTGAAATCATGTTATTTATAGATTAGAACTGGAAGGGAATTTAGAAACATTTAATGAGGCATGTATCCATTTAGTTCTTTAATGTTGACCTTGCTGTAGTTGGAGAAAAGCGGATAGGCATTTTCAACTTAAACCTGCTCTCAGTTTGGTAGTGTTTGTATGTGTGCTTGTGTTTGGTGTAAGAAACTGGCTAAAATTTAACAGCCTGAAAATGATGAAAGGCACATTTTCTACAGCCTTTTATTTGGCAAGTGGCCAAGGAGATGGAAGGAATCTTAAAGTCACTGTATGTGCTTTTCATCTTACTACATGCCATTCAGCACAGATCTATGTAATAATGTTAACTGCTATTTGGCCTTTGTTCACCTCCACCCCACCCCTTCTCAATGCTTTTTTCAAACTTGCGAATTTGAGGTATCTTTTGAAACTACCCCCCCCCCCCCCCCCCGTCCTGTAGACTGAAGATTACACACACTCTGAGTCACACCAAAAAGAACTGGTCAGAGAGGGAAGCAGGAGGATTTATGCACACAGAGTTTTTAAAGAAAACTATCAAATGCAGTTGGTGCGGTTTTGCCAGGGACAGTGACAGCCTGCCAGGCCGGCTATGACCGTCAGTAAAAATCATGTTCAGAAATGGCGGAAAGGTCAGGCGAGGCAGATCGCGAACCAAGAAGAGGCAGAAACGCGGAGTAAAGGGGTGCGTCCACCGTTTTGTAGACTTAATGGAGCGACCCGCAGGGGCTGCTTTGGAACGGGCTCCGGCTGCCCCTGCACGCAGCTCGGGCGGAGGGCTGGGCGCGCCCTTAGGACCTTTTGAACTCTGGCCGCTCGACAAAAACACCCTTTTGAAAAAGTGGCGTCCACTGAGCTTTCAGAATCAAGCGGCACCAAATTAAGGCTCTAACATAAACGTGTCGGGCTTCGAACTGTGAGTTTGGTTTGATTCTCGACGTTTTGGATTCCTATCAGGTGCGAATTTCAAACATCTGGGGTAGCTCTTCGGGGGAATAAGGAAACGTCATACTTTTTAAACTTTTTTTTTTTAATGGTAGAAGAGCTGGGGGGAGGGTTGCATTTCTTGTCACCAACACCCCAGTAGCATTAATTACATGCAAAGGGAGTGACTGTGAAGGCAGGAAAAACCATCGCTCTGCCTTTCTCCAGGTCCTGCTGGGAACTGAGGATCCGCCGGGGAGGCACGATTTGCACGCAAAGGGGCTGTGCACAGGGCGGGAGCCCGCGCTAACCCGGGGAGGGGGTGGGGGCCGCGCACGAAGGTAGGCATGCAGAGGCTGCCAGATCTGCTTCCTACAATCATCAAGGGTCCTGTGGACACCGGGCCCGAGGTCCTCCCCAAGGCTGCTGGGAGAGCACTGATCCTGGAGTGGAGTTGTTCTTTCTCCTTTTGAGTGTGAAAACAAAGGACCTGATCGGGCCTCCTGGTCTGCGGGTGTTCCTGGCTGGTAAATCATCCACACCTGCGCTCCCATCCCAGACTCCTCGGTTTTGAGAGCAGGGGAGCCCACGGCGCGATCACACTTGTCCCGGTAGTCCGGTCGGTGGAGAGCCCAGAGTCGGGCGTGTGCAGAGGCGCGGGCCACCATGGGTTGCTGCTTTCGCGCGCGTTGCCTCCTCCGGCCGGCGGGCCCTTCTTATTTCAGCACAAAGAGTTTGAGGTGCATTGCTTTCTTTGGCGTAAAGCCCTCGCCGGGTCAGAGTGAAATCTCCGCTTTTTTCAGGAGCATTGTAACACAAAAGGTTTAAGGGGGGAAAATGTTAAAAGGAAGCCCTTTTCTCTTTAGGCTGAATGCAGTGAGGAGATTAAAACTTTCATTTGAGATTTTGCCGTATTCATGGTGGTGGGGCGGTGAATAGGACTGAGTCAAAGCCCCCAGCTCTGCTGTGTGCCCTTTTATCTCGGGCACATCTTCAGACACAGGTTGTTTTGCACTTGAAAGAGGGGAGAGAGGGGAATGTGGGATTTTGACAGCTGATATTGGCCTCTGAACTCTTGATGGGGATTTTCTAATTAACCCCAAGTACCCATCAGGTGGCCAACATGGAATGATTTCTGTCAGAGAGGGCAAAAAGTTTCCCATTTTGATCAAACGGATGGGGACAGTTTTTAACGTTCAGAGTAAGGAAATTTAGGAAGGGTCTCTGCTCACAGAATTTGAAAAGCCAGTTGGAGCATGTGGGGTTGGGAGCCACAGCGCGAGGACGCCAGTAACAGGAGTTGTGTAAGTATCATCTTGACATGGCCAGCATCAGAACATCGGGGAAAGGTAAATGTGGTTCCTGAGACTCAGAAAATAACACCGTTTGCTTTTCAGAGCTAAACCAGCTCAGAAATTTGAGTGGAGAGCTCTAACCTGTGGTTTACTCTTAGGTCTGGACTTGGGGATTCCCTGTAAGTTGGTTTTAATTCTAGTTCAAACCTCTGACTCTTGGCCAGGACCTGGACATACCACGCTACCATGCTAAAATAAATTCCACGTTGTTTTCCTGAATGCATCTCTAGTTTCAGAGATTTAGGTGGAAACGGTATATCAGTCTTTGTAAATGAAGAGAGGACTGCTGATTCATTGGTTCAAGAGCAGAAGTGTGAGTTGTTTTAAAACAAGTCCCAGGAAGAAATAATAAGTTTGGACGATGAACTTCCAAATTCAAAGTCCCTTGGAGATTCAGATTAAGTATATTTGGGGGTGAGGTCCCTGGAAAGTATATGCTTGAAAAGAGCCCCAGGCAGGTGATTCTTCTGAGAGGGCTGAGCTCTAGGGTAATGTTTCCTAGGCTTCTCTGATGGTAACAAGACTAGGAGTACTTGCTTAAAACACACACGCACACACACACACAATTTTGGTGCCTGTCTTCATACTGTAAACACCAATGGATATTTCTGAAAAAATGTATATTTCTAACAAGCTTCCCAGAGAGCTTCCAAGGCCCCCAAATCTCCTGGCTTTCCCCCCTGTGCCACTGGCCGCTGCTTCTCACTCTCCCTTACAGGTTGCTTTCCCTTTCCCTTTCCCTGACCTTTAAACGTTGAGAGAACACCATGGGACAATCTTTTTTTTTTTTTTTTTTAAGATTTATTTTAATTCCAGGGGCGCCTGGGTGGTTCAGTTGGTTAAGCATCTGACTTTGGGCTCAGGTCATGGTCTCACAGTTCATGGGTTCAAGCCCCACTTCGAGCTCTGTGCTGACAGCTCGGAGCCTGGAGCCTGCTTCAGATTCTAGGTCTCCTTCTCTTTGCCCCTCCCCTGCTCATACTCTGTCTCTGTCTTTCTTTCTGTCTCAAGAAGAAACATTAAAAAAAATTTTTTTAAGATTTATTTTCATTCCAGTTAGTTAGCATACACTGTTCTATTAGTCCAGGTGTACAGTATACTGATAAAACAATTCTATACTCAGTGCTCAGCATGATGAGTGTACTCTTAATCCCCATTACATATTTCACTCATGCCGTCACCCAGCTCCCCTCTGGTGACCACCAGTTTGTTCTCTATAGTTAAGACTCTTGTTTTTTGGCTTGTCTCTCTCTTTTTCCCTTTCTTTCTGAAATTCCACATATGAATGCAGTCATATGATATTTGTCTTTCTCTGACTTATTTCACTTAGCATTATACTCTCTAGCTCCATCCATGTCATTGCAAATGGATTTCATTCTTTTTTGATGGCTGAATAATACACCATTATATATATTATATATACATGTTATATATATGAAACATATATATATGTTCACTATGTATACATGTATACATACATATATACATACATTCACTATGTAACATGTATATATAATATATATAATGAAACATAATATGTTATATATGAAACATATATATGTATATAACATGCATATATAAATATATATAATGGTGTCTTATTCAGCCATCAAAAAAGAATGAAATCCATTTGCAATGACATGGATGGAGCTATATATACATGTTATATATATATATGTTCCATATATATATAATATATAACATCTATATACACATATATATACATTGCATACATTATGTGTTATATAATATATGTTATATATTAACATGAATATTATATATACATTACATACATTATATATCACATCTTCTTTATCCATTCATCTATCAATGGACTCTTGGGTTCCTTCCATAATTTGGCTATTTTAAATAATGGCTGCTATAAGCATAGGGGTGCATGTATCCCTTTGAATTAGTGATTTTGTATTCTTTGGGTAAATACCAAGCAGTTTGATTGCTGGATTGTAGAGTAGTTCTATTTTTAACTTTCTGAGGAACCTCCAAAGTGTTTTCCAGAGTGGCTGCGCCAGTTTGCATTCCCACCAACAGTGCATGAGGGTTTGTCTCTGTATCCTCGTAGACATCTGTTGTTTCTTGTATTGTTGATTTTAGCCATTCTGACAGGTGTCAGGTGATATGTCGTAGTTTTGATTGGCATCTCCCTGACGGTAAGTGATGATGAACATCTTTTCATGTGTCTGTTGATCATCTGTATGTCTTCTTTGGAGAAATGTCTGTTTGTGTCTTCTGGCCATTTTTTAATTGAGTTATTTGTTTTTTGGGTGTTGAGCTTTATAAGTTCTTTATATATCGTGGATACTAAGCCTTTATTGGATATGTCATTTCAAATATGTTCTGCCATTTCGTGGGTTGCCTTTTAGTTTTGTTGATTGTTTCCTTCACTGTGCAGAAGCTTTTTATTTTGATGTAGTCCCAAAAGTTTATTTTTGCTTTTGTCTTTCTTGCCTCAGGGGACCTATCTAGAAAAAAATTGGAATGTCTGATGTCAAAGAAGTTACTGCCTCAGCTCTCTTGTAGGATTTTTATGGTTTTAGGTCTCACATTTAGATCTTTAATCCATTTTGAATTTAATTTTGTGTATGGTGTTAAGAAAGTGGCACAGTTTCATTCTCTTACATGTAGCTGTCAAATTTTTCCAGCACCATTTGTTGAAGAGACTGTCTTTTTCCTATTGCATATTCTTTCCGGTTTTGTGGAAGATTAATTGGCCATATAATCATGGGTTCACTTCTGGGTTTTCTATTCTGTTCTATTGATTTATGTGTCTATTTTTGTGCCAGTACCATACTGTTTTCATAACTATAGCTTTGTGATATAACTTGAAGTCTGGAATTATAATGCCTCCAACTTTGCTTTTATTTTCTTAAAAAAATTTTTTTAATGTTTATTTAGTTTTGAGAGACAGAGCATGAGTGGGGGAGGGGCAGAGAGTTAGAGGGAGACACAGAACCCAAAGCGGGCTCCAGGCTCCCAGCTGTCAGCACAGAGCCCAACACAGGGCTCGACTCACAGACTGTTAGATCATGACCTGAGTCGAAGTTGGATGCTTAACTGCCAGAGCCACCCAGGTGCCTCTGCTTTTCTTTTTCAAGATTGCTATAGCTATTTGGAGTCTTCTATGGTTCCATACAAATTTCAGGATTGTTCTACTTCTGTGAAAAATGCCATTGGTATCTTGATAGAGATTACATTAAATGTGTAGATTGCTTTGGGTAGTATAGACATTTTAACAATATTTGCTCTTCCAATCCACGAGTATAGAATGTCTTTCCATGTGTTTTGTCATCTTCAATTTATTTCATTCATGTTTTATAGTTTTCATAGTACAGGTCTTTTACCTCTTTGGTTAGGTTTATTCCTAAGTGTCTTATTTTTCATGCAATTATAAATGGGATTGTTTTCTTAATTTCTCTTTATGCTTCTTCGTTATGGGTATATAGAAATGCAACAGATACCTGTATGTCGATTTTGTATCCTGCGACTTTACTGAATTCATTTATCAGTTCTAGCAGTTTTTTGGTAGAATCTTTTGGGTTTTCTTTTCAAGTTTACTTACTTATTTTGAGAGAGAGAGAGAGAGAGAGAGAGAGAGAGAGAGAACACAAGTGGGGGAGGGGCAGAGAAAGAGAGAGAGCATCCCAAGCAGGCCCCACACTCTCAGTGTAAGCCCAACGTGGGTCTTGTACTCATGAACTGTGAGATCATGACCTGGGCCAAAGTCAGATACTTAACCAACTGAGCCACCCAGGTGCCCCTTTTTAGGTTTTCTGTACGTAGTATCATGTCATCTGCAAATAGTGACAGTCTTCCATCTTCCTTACTGATTTGGATGCCTTTTATCTCTTTTGTTGTCTGATTGCTGCAGCTAAGACCCAGTCTTTAGTTTTCTCTTTTTCTAAATTCACCTCCTTGGTGACGTCATCTACCTTGTGGCTTCCTACCTTGTGGCCAGACTCCTGAAGTTACAGCTCCAGCTCAGATTTTCCCAAAATTCTAGACTCTTCATCTATCCAATTGCCTGCGTGGATCTCCCCTTGGCCTTGACTTTTAGCCTAGGATATTCTCTCCCCACCTACGAGAGAGAAGGCCAGTGTGGCTGGAGCATATCATGCAAGAGTGGGAGGGCACTAGAGATGTAGTTGGAGAGAAAGGCAAAGGCCAGATAATTAGAGCCTTGAGGCCATAGGAAGGATTCTAGTCTACCTGATCTAATTGAGATATTAAAAGAACACTCTAGCTGCCGTGTAGAGAAGGAATTGGAGAAGGGCAAGAAATACAGAAAACAGAAGCTCAGTTAAGAGTCTTGTGCAATAATCCAGACAAGAGATGACGGTGACTTAGTCCAAGTAGAAGCATTGGAGATGGAGAGAAATGGACAAAGAAGGCATAATTTTGAAAGTAGCCACAGTTGGATTGGTTGGAGGATTTGATTTAGAACACGAGGGAAAAAGAGAAGTCAGGATAACTTCCAGGTGTTAGACTTAATACTTTCAATGATGGTACCATTTATTGATAGTAGAAGGCAGTAGCTCCTTACTTTTTTCATGTTATGACACACACACACAAATAACATTTGAAAGATACAGTAGTAAACTGAGGGGGATTTGCAGATGTCTACATGAGGTCTGGTGAAGTTTTTTCCTTATATTTTCTTTATATGTCATGTAATGATAAGAAAAAATACAAAGTACTAAGGAAGATATATCAAATATGTTTAAAAAAGACCTGTCCAATGGAATCTTTTAAAAAATGTAATGCTGAATTTGCTTTGGAACACTGCTTGGAATCAGTGAGCTACGTTGCCTTAGTGAACATGACTTTTTAGTCTTTTAATATCAGGTTTCAAACTTGAAGTAGCTACACCCAATCATGATCAAGACTGTTTAACGATAAGCTCTTCAAATTCTTAAAAAACTCAACAATAAAACCTTTGTCACTGTACACAGGAGACAGAATTTGAAATAGTTTTCCAACCATTCAAAAATTTCAAGAATTAAAATGAAACTTAAGGACTTTTAAGGTGTGTATAGAAATCTCTTGTAATATTTCTGATGGATTTCAAACCCAGCCGAATATTTCCACTTATCTATTTGTTTATTCAACGATTATTCATCGAGGCTTGCTAAGTGCCAGGTACTATTCTAGGCACCTAAATAGCTAGTGCATCGAAATAACAATGAAGCTCTAAGATGCAGAATCTGCTTGCTTGCCACTAGCTCATCTGTTACAATCTGTCATCTGATCTCTGTGAAGGGAGAGGGTGGAAGCCACCACCTGGAGCCTCACCTGTGTGGCTTCTGGCCCCTCTTTGTCCCGTGCTCTGTGTTCCTCGGGCACCTGGAACTCCTCCAGTAGCTCCTTGGTGCTCTGTGGCTGTCTGCCAAAGAGATTCTTGGCCAGGCTCAACCCATCAGGCAGAAAAGTGAGGGCCAGACATGGCTCATTTTACTGGCTGGTTTTGGGGTTCATGAGATTGCTGGCATGGCGTCTGGTCCTGCCCGGTAGCGCTGCTTTCAGAGGATGCTTGGGTAGCTGCATGGCACCCCTGACAGCCCCAGAATTCAATCGGCCACCCTCCTAAGCTGACATCCCATGGCACACACCCGGGTGCTGTGGCACTTTGTGTAAGGTGCTCTCTCTTAACCAGTTCTAGTTGGTGAGCAGAATTGTTAGGGACAGAAATGTGTCCTTCATCTCCCCGAGTTCATGTGCAAAGTCCTACCTTCCAACATGACTGTGTTTGGAGACGGGGCCTTTACGGAGGTGATGAAGGTTATGTGAGATCATAAGGGTGGAGCTGGTTAGAAGAGAGAGACAGACACACGGACATCAGGGAAACACAGGTACGGAAGAAAGGCCACGTGAGGACACTGAGAACACAGTGAGAAGATGGCCATCTGCAAGCTTAGGAGAGAGGCCGATACCTTGATCTTAGACTTCCAGGCTCTGTGCTTATGAGAAAATTAATTTCTGTTGTTTAAGCCACCTGGTCTGCAGCATTTGATTGTGGCAGCCCTAGCGAATATAGGAACGGGGCCAAACGCAGGGGTTATCAAACTTGGCTTCCAGGTGGGACCACCTGAGGCACTGTAGGCAATATTCATCAGCCTGGGTTTGACGCTCAGAAATTCTGATTTGACCGGCCAGGTGTAGTTTCACAGGTAAGCCTAAATGTCTGCCAAAGTGCGAACTGCTGAGGGAACGGGTGTGAAATTTAAAGGAAACAGATTCACTTCCACCAGAAAAACAAACTTTTGTTTTGGGTCTGCCTGACAAAATGGTGAAACCCCCTTCACGGAAAGCATCTGAGCAGATGTCGGACAGAGTGAGCCTGATCACCAGAGGACCATTCCTGCTGGCAGATGGAACATCTGTCCTGTCACCCCCAGGAACCATCTTCACCTTCGCCTGACCCCACACACTGTGGGCAGTTTACGAGGGCACCCTCAGTCTGTAGTTTCTTGTCCCACCTCTCATTCCCTGCCATGTCTTACATGGCTCTTTCTCTGTGCCCTTCCAGGTCCTACCACTAATGGAGAGGCTAAACTTGATGTATTCAACGTTTTTTTCCAGATCTCAGATTTCTTCACTTTAATCAAGTAAAAATATAGCTTCCTGATTGTAGCAGGAGATGAGAATTAAGTTAGCGACTTCAAGCCCTATCAAGTTCCTCTCTAAGAGAAAAGAAGATTTAGTCCATGAGCTATGCCTATTTCGACACAAATTGAATTAGTGGAAAATGAAAGGGTCACCTGCTGAAGATGTCCCTTTGGCCCTGAGCAATAACTGCTTTCTTAGCCTGACTGCCTGGGAAAGCTTAAATTCGTTGTGGGGACACCTGTCAGCTTCATTGGTAGGTTTTTTTGTTTCTTTGTTTTTTGTTTTGTTTTGTTTTCTGTAAGATGCTTATTATCCTGCAAGTCAGGGCAGTAAATCAGCACAGAAAAGAGAGGCAATATTAGACATTCAGATGATATCTGTACATCCCCTAACCAGTGCTGGAAATCGTGGACTTTTGTGGAAGGGGGGACATGAGAGGCCCTTCTCCCCTTAAGCCTTAGAACCTGGCTTTGGTTTGCCTTCCTGTGTGCTTTGTTCTTCCTTGTCATGGATTTGGGGACCCAGCCTACTCTTGTGACTTTAGGTCCTCCTCCCCAACTTTCCTCTTTGGGATTCTCTCCTTGATTAGTATAGCTAGAGACTAGAGTGCACCCTGACTTGCTGCCCCTTTTATGCCACATCAGAAACTAGCTGTGACATTTTGGTGTTGAACTGTTTTATGACTAATAATGTGGGAAACAGGCAGGAAATAGCAAACGTAGCCAACCTGAAGATATTACAGTGATTTTAAAGAATCATATTATATATTTTTAAAGCGTATTTATTTTGAGATAGAGAAAGAGTGTGCGGGGAAGGGGAAGAGAGGGAGAGGGGGAGAGAGAGAGAGAGAGAGAGAGAGGGAGAGAGAGAGTCCCAAGCAGTCTCCACACTGTCAGCTTGGAGCCCAATGTGGGGCTCAAACTCAAAAACTGTGAGATTATGATCTGAGCTGAAACCAAGAGTTGGATGCTTAACTGACTGAGCCTAGGTGCCCCACTTCTAAAGAATTTTAGAATTTAGAGTAAAGCCCCTGGCCTACTTTTCTTCTTTCTGAGATGGAAACTAAAAGCCTATAATGAGAATGGACATTATCAAATTCTTTCTATTCTGTGCTAACTTCATAGGCACTCTCAAGGGTTTCCTAGGAAACAGACCCATAGGATACACATGCACACGCACACATGCACAAACATATACACATATGGATAGACATATGTAGAGAGAGGTATTTATTTTAAAGAATTTTGGAGCCTAGCAAATCTGAAATCTGTAGGGCAGGCTGGCAGACTGGAAACTCAGACAGAATTGATGCTGCAGTTTTGAGGCAGAATTCCTTCTTTGGGGAACCGTTTTTTCTCTTAGGACCTTCAACTGATTGAATGACACCCACACATATTCTCAAAGGTAATCTCCTTTCCTTAAGGTCAGCCATTTTAGGTGTTAACTACTTCTTGACCTTAATTACTCTTTTTCTTTCTTCTTTCTTTCTTTCTCTTTCTTTCCTTCTTTCTTAAATTTTTTTTAACATTTATTTTTGAAAGACAGAGTGCAAGCGGGGGAGGGGTAGAGAGAGAGGGAGACAGAATTTGAACCAGGCTCCAGACTCTGAGCTGTCAGTGCAGAGCCTCATATGGTGCTCGAACCCATGAACTGTGAGATCATGACCTGAGCCGAAGTCGGACGCCCAACCGACTGAGCCACCCAGGCGCCCCTTAATTACTCTTTCTTAAATAATCTAGTCTCTCTGTGGAGACTGCCCCCATTAAAAAATTAGTTTTGAAGGTCAAAGTCAAAGAGGGTGATAGAATGATGTTGATGGAAAGGACCTTTACAGAAGCTCTCTTAAACAATTTTCACTTCACTAATTCAGATAAAACACTGCTTTCCATTCTCTTTATACAGACCCAGGCTTGAGGCCCCATGAATACTCTTGGCTTGTCGAGCACCCTGTAGCATATTTATGTGCGTCTGCCCTCAGAGGTTGAGCTGTATGCTTACCAAGAGTGAGTTGTCTGTTCCCAAACTTGTTTATGCCAGTTGCTGTTGCTACTCTCTCCCTATTTGTAAATCAAGCGCCTTGACCAGATTATCTTTCTGCCTCTCTTCTCATCATCCTCCCCTGATTTCTTTCTTCTCGAAACCTCAACCAATCAAAGGCAGAAGAGAAGTGGGCACACTCTAGGACTTGTCAAAAATATACCTCTTTGTCGAAGATATACCACTGGAATTGAAAAACATTTCAAAGGGCAAAACTACTCTTTGGTAGGTCTCCTTAATCAATCATGATGGTACTGCTATGTAGTGTTTGGATTGTACGGGTGTATATAGAGCCTAATGAAGCTGGTAATAGGGCAAGATGGGCAGGGTGGTCATGTCAGAAGGCGGCAAAGTTGGCCAGGCTGTCAGCTTGCGTGGCCTTCAGGTTCTGCCTGATTATTTCTCCCTAACCCGTGCTATAAGAAGAAGGCACAGTCAGCATGGTTCTGATGAGTGCTGGAGCCTATAATAGTAAGTCTAATCAATCTTGCTAACACTTCCTGTTTCACCTGGTGCTATGACAAATTGTTCCTTTGCTAAAGTTCATCCCACATATCAGTGGTGTGTGTGTGTGTGTGTGTGTGTGTGTGTGTGTGTGTGTATTTTGGGGATTGTTTAAGGAAGTGTCTAAATTTTAGGAAACTGTAGAATGCCTGGTGGAAGTCACAAAAGTAACTACTTCTCAGTTTATCTTATATGAGTCTTCTCATTTAATTTTAATCCCAAATGCAGAAAGTGGCTTTTAATTATAGTCTGTGAACATTTCTAGTTTATGTTTTGGAATGTTTTATCTTCAAAAGACTACAGGAAAAGTTCCTTTATTGAATTATTATATATAATTAAAAAAAATTTTTTTTTACATTTATTTATTTTTAAGAAACAGAGTGAGACAAAGCATGAGCGGGAGAGGGACAGAGAGAGAAGGAGACACAGAATCTGAAGCAGGCTCCAGGCTCTGAGCAAGCAGTCAGCACAGAGCCTGATGCGGGGCTCGAACCCATGAACTGTGAGATCATGACCTGAGCCGAAGTCGGACACTCAACCGACTGAGCCACCTAGGCACCGCATATTGTATATAATTTAAATCCCTTCTTTGGGAGCCTAGACATGCTGACATTTCTATAAAATAATTCCTATCCAAGGCAGGAAGGTTCCCATTGGGAAAAGATTTAGTAACAGAAACCAAATTCCTTTGTCTGTCTGTATCCATTGGTAAAATCCACAGGTTTTACTCTCTCCATGTGTCTGTCTCCACTTTGTATCAGTGATTTTGAGTTTCCGATGTAGAACTTCATACATTTGAGGATTGGAGGAAAATTTGCGGGGAAAGTATCTTGTAACAATGACAGATGGTCTTTTATGGTCTCTTCTGGTCTTTTGAGTTCCAGCATTTCTTGTACTATGTTTTCATATATCTTAAGCTATTAGAATTTCATTCAAGTGTCGCACTAGCACCTTAAAGCCAATATGTGATAATCGTGTTATATCCTGGCCCACATATTTTTCTATTCTCTTTTTCTATTCTCTGCACTAGTAATTAGAACCATGAAGCTCAGAGCTGTCTAAGCTAGATCCCAAAGGGAATCCTAGACTTTTCTCTCTCTTTTGTGCTCTACACCTAGGGAAAACATAATTTATCCCTCAAACCAGGACCCTTTTGTAAATCCAAGGGGGTACTGTTAATGATTAGGCCAGAACAGATGTAAATTGAAATTGTCTTGGGCAAACTGGGACCTAAGGTCTCCAAATTATTTCCACTGTACTCCTTAAATGTCACTCAACCTATCTCCTCCTTTAACTTGCCTTTGCCATTGCTTTGGTTTAGGCCCTCATCAGCCCTGACCTGGACCGTTATACCAACTTCCTAACTAGTCTCCCTGCTTGCAGACCTGGCCTTCTTCAATTCGTCCACCCCATGTAGGTCACTCTCTGGCTTAAATCCCCTCAGTGGCTCTATGGACTAGAGGATGAAGACCAGACTCCTTAGTATAGAACACAAGTCCCTTCTTCATGGCTTCTTTCCTTTCTGGCATCGTTCCTGCCCATTTCTTCTCTGCATGCACTCTAGTTTTTATGACTTGCTTACACTACCTGACACAAACCATCATGTGTCATGTTTTTGTACATGATATTCCTTTGCTTAAAATGCTTAGCCCTCTTGCTGCCTGCCTGAAATAATTCAAGATTTAGCTCAAAGGACCATTACTGGGGATGACTTTTGTAATATAACAATGTGTGGATTTAGCGTAAGAGTACCTGGAGGGTGAGACACTTTCAAGAAGTTTTGGGCTTCAGGACCCCTACTGATCTTTGTGTGAACTTTAAACAGGGGACCCTCTGGGCAGTTACAGCTCCCATAAACTCACAGTTGGAAAGCAGAGCTTCGCCTAGATTTTGGACCACTAATCCTACCCACTTTTTGTTCAGTGCACAGACTGCATTCCAAACCAAAGATGCAGGTCATGCCGGTACTCTGCACATAGCAGAGCCTGGGTGAATATCTGATGGCTGAATGTCTTCTAGGCTGTGAAATCACCTAGTTTCATCATTGTTACACCAAGTCTACCAAAGGGCATGTGCTATAACACCACCCTCCCTGTTGGCTACTCTCTTCTCCCTGAGGATGCCTTCTTATTTGCTGCCACCATCCTCCTGCCCCATCACACTGGACTCTTCCCAGTGAGTCCTTTGGTCCTTTATTTCATTTTCTTGCCATCTTTTTTGGCTGGTAATGCCAGTTCAGATTGTCAATGTCTTTTTTTCAGAATGACATTGACTTATGTCCATTTATGTAACCTTACCTTCTTGACCTACTCATTTGATGAACACAGCAATTTATAGCCATTGTTTATTCATGTGATTTCTTGATGAAAAAAGTATGCTTTAATGGTATTTCTAAGGTTGCCAATGAGAGCAACTTAATCTGAATAAACTTAAGCAAAAGGGGTCTTTAGTATGTGGTTTCTGCTATAGCTAGTGGACACCAAGAACAGGGCTGCAGCGGCCTCAGAGCACCTGGGACTAGGCACAAGAATGCCATCAGGATCCCTCTGTCTCTTGCATTTCCTGCCCTATGCATGTCTGCTTTATTTATCTCTCTGCTAAGTTGTTGTCTCTGTTTTTCTGGCTACACAATAAAAAAAAAAAAAGTCATTGAGAGGCCCTAGGTTTTTGTGGTGCAACTTTATCTACCTGAGAGAGATTGAATGACTCTCTTAATGCCACTTCCAAAATTCTGACACAGAGTGTTGGTGTTTCAGTGTGAGCCAGATGTACTGTCCTGGCCCAGTGGGGAACGTCACCTAAAAGCGTGGTAGCTTCTACAGCAATCATATAGAGACAGAGCAGGAAGGGAGAGTTCATTAATTCACTCTCAACAAGGGTTTACCATGTACCCGAAGTGTGTCCACACTGTGCTAGACACTGGAGAGATAGTGGTGAGAAAGCAGACCTGCTCTCTTGGAGCTTATAACAAGAGAGATAAACCATTAGCTAAGAGCCAAATGAACAAGGTTAAGTTGATAATGGGTATAAATAAGATCAAAGAAGCCTGCTCTGAAGAAGTGACACTTAAACTATAAGTTGAAGGATGACAATGAGTGAGCCCTTGTAAGAGCTGGGGTAAAAACCTCCCAGGCTTCTCAGGGACAAGGAGAGAGCGAGTGCAAAGGCTCTGAGTTGGAGGGAAGGTATGGGGGTCTGGGAATCAGAGGCAAGCTCTCTAAAATAACAGAGTGAGTTGAGGATGCACGTGTTCTGAGATGATGTTGGACAGGAAACACTTGCAGGCCACCATACTGACACTCAGCAGTGGAAAGGTTTTGAGAGGCATCAGCATTGCTGGGTCCAGAGGCTGTATGGGAGGCATGGATATTGGACAGGTGGGTGCAAATGTTGGGAGACTGGGGAGCTTTGGGCACTACAGACGATCCCCAGCTTATGGTGGTTCAATTTACAGTTTTTCAACTTTGCCATTGTTTGAAGGCAATATGCCTTTTGTAGAAACTGTACTTGGAAGTGTGAATTTTGATCTTTTCCTGTGCTGGTGATATGCAATAGGATCCTCTCATGTCACGCTTGGCAGGAGCAATGAGCCACAGCTCTAGGTCATCCATGCAATCACGTGGTGGAACAACCAATACACTTAAAATCATTCTGTTTTTCACTTTCAGTATAGTATTCGATAAATTGCATGAGATATCCCATGCTTTACTATAAAATAGGCTTTGCATTAGAAGCTTTGGCCCAACTGTAGGCTAATGTAAGTGTTCTGAGAATGTTTAAGGTAGGCAAGACTAAACTCTTTTGTTCAGTAGCTTAGGTGTATTAAATGCATTTTCGATTTATGGTATTTTCAACTTACAGTGGATTTATCCGGACATAAATTGAGAACGATCTGTAGATGATTTAACCTCTGATGATACTAGCAGAAATCCCATTGGGCATTACTTGGATAGAGAAATGAGGAAAAGAGAGGAATCCACAATGTCCCCTGCGATTTGGCTTGAATAGTTGGGTGGGTCATTGTGGTATCATTTACTGAAAAGCCTGGAAGGAGTTATAGCCTGGGGTGGTGGGATGGGATAAAATCAGTAAGTCCATTTAGATGACTAATTCTGAGGTGTCTGTAGGCTATCCAAGTAGAGTCATCAAGCAGTCACTCGGACACATTAATTTGGAGCTGTTAAGAGAGATGGAGGCTAGACACTGAAATTTGGAAGTGCACACATAAATCAGGATTTCAAGTGGGAGCACAAATAATGTGCTTGATAACCAACATGGGTCATTTAACACTCCCTCCTTTACATAACAAAATATTTTTCATGATAGTCATGTAACAGTTGGTAATACTCAAATTTTCTTGATTTATTCTTTAGTTTTAAAATAAAAAATTAATTAAAATTAAAAGAATGCATTTTCGTTTCAAAGATGTTCTTCAAATTTAGTAAAATGTTTATGAATTATATTTTATACTTACCAACAAAAATATTACCCTTTGCCATTCACACTCAGCTTCACTGTTTTAAATGTTGAAGACAAATACTCTGAATGCTCACATAGAATGACAGGATTGAAATAACTTTGATTTTGTCATTTTTATAGTCACTGTGCTGTTGTTCATTTTGAATCAGCTGCCTAATGCCACAGGAATATGTGGTACTCCAGGGGTTAGAGACATGAACAGTATCTGACACAAAATTGAATAACTTCAAAGTATTGTGAACCTCTCTTGAAAGGAATGCATGTAGCTGAGTATGCAGGTGTTCTGTGGGAGAAGGGAAGGGCTGACTGAATAAATGGTTTTTTCCAAATTCCCTGTAGAATATAACACTTACTAAAGAAAAGTATTAAAAATATGACAATTTGAAGCACTCGTATGTTTATTAAAAATCAACAATTAAACCATTGTTTAGAACATAAATCAATAAAAGAAAGCTTTCCCTCTAAAAAGAGTATTTTATGACTGATGGTGCCTAGAATTGGTGATACTGAAATTCAGACCTATACATAATTGATCTTATTGTTTTGAAAATCTCTATAGACCATGCACTCTCTTATTGCTGGTACCAGATGAGCAGTACCCTCTGCTCTGCCCTTGGTATGCTTCCAATTTTAAGCCTGGGAAGAACGTACATCTGGAGAAAAAAGACTAGGACCACACCTTGCCACATTCTTATATGCGGGGAGTTAGAGAAAGAAGGGTGAACCAGCAAAGGAGGCATAGAAAGAGCAGCCAGTGAAGTAGGAGGAAAATCAGGAGTCTAGTTTCATAGAAGCAAGGACAGAAATGTGTTTCACGGAGAGTGCAGTTGGTGGGGTCCAGTGCTGCTCAAAGATCATGTGAGATGATGACTAAAACATGACCTTTGAATTCTGCAGCCAAGATCTGGTTGCTGACTTTAACAGGGTCACTTTCAGGGTAGTGATGGGAGCGGAAGCCAGGTAGAGAAGCCAGCTAGAGAAGAAGCTGATCATGGAGGGACCATGCATCTGGATAGCTGATGTGAAAAGTTTTGTCAAAAAGGAGACAAAAAAATAAAGAGCAGCTGGCGGAGAATCTGGATCAAGGAACGTTTGAGGTTGCATATGCTGGAGTGTACTTGTATCCTAACAGGAAAGATTTAACAGAGGAAGGTTCAGATGATGCAGGAGAAAGAGGGAATAACTGAAGGGGTACATACAGTCCTGGAGGAAGTGAGAGGGAAGAGAATCTGGAGCAGTATTTCTCAAACAGTGATTCCCCAGTGATACTAATGCTGGTGGTCTGTGGACCACATTTTGAGTAATGAAGATCTAAGACATGGGTCAGAAAATTGCATTTGATAAAAATTAGGGAAAACTTTGGTGCATTTGAGTATGAGCTTTAAAATTCTGTAAAACAAAAACCCCCATAAATGTGAGAGAGGGGAAAATATTTGCAATTTATGTGACAAATGGTTAATTATATTCATGTTGAAAGAATATACAAAGCCATAGGAAAGAACAACACAATAATAAATCGACAAGAGAGATGAACAGGTAATTCACAAATGAAAAGCTCAATAAACAAAAAAAATTCTATCTCCATAGTAATGAAGGTAATTAAAATAACTGAGATACACTACCATACTCATGGCAAAACGTGAAAAACTGACAATGCTAGAGGTGAATTAGCATCAACTCCCAAACACAGCTGGTGGAAGTAATTTGGTAATATTTAATAGAGTTGAAGATGCTCATACACTAAAATATAGAAATTCCACTTCTAGACATATATGCCAGAGAAATTCTTGTAGATATTACACAAAAATATGCACACGAATAGTAATTAAAATACTGTTTATAATAGAGAAAATGACAAGCAACTTAATGTCCATCAACAGGAGATTGGAAAAATATATCTGGTATAACCATGCAATTGAAAACTCTTCAACACTGAAAATTAGTAAACTAGTGTTGTACATCAACATAGAAAAATCTTTTTTTTTTACGTTTATTTTTGAGAGAGAGAGCAGGGGAGGGGCAGACAGTTGAGGACAGAGTATCAGAAGCTGACTCCGTGCTGACAGCAGAGATCATGACCTGAGCTGAAGTTGGATGCCCAACTGACTGAGCCACTCAGGTGCCCCGGCGTGGAGGAACCTTTTTAAGATGTTGAGTGAGAGGCACCTGGCAGGCTCAGTCAGCAGAGCATGCAACTCTTGATCTTGGGGTCATGAGTTTGAGCCCCATGTTGGATGTAGAGATTACTTAAAGAAATAAATTTAAATTTTTTTTAAAAATTAAAATATCGAATAAAAAAGTAAACATAGATTTGTAGGTACTATATGATAGCAATTTATATAAAGTTTAAAACCTATGAGACAAAGCTATATATTGTTTATGAATACACACAGGGAGAAGTATGAAATATTCATGGGTCTGATAAATGATTATACAATTGAGGTTGGTGGCTACTTCTGAGGAAGAAGGAAGGAGAGACAGAGGATCAGGGAGGGAAATACAGGGACAAGCACGTCAGTAAGGCTTTATTTCTTTGTAAGAAATATGAAGCAAACGTGACCACAATTTTAGGATTGTGTAGAGCTGAAGAGTAGATACAAGAGTGTTTGCTTGGGATTCTCTGTATTTTTCCCTGCGTTTGAAACCTAAAAAATAAATTTCAAGAAAAGGAATAAACAACATTAAGTTCCGATCACTTGGAAGTGAACAGTAGTTTTTTTCAGGGTCATCACAAAAAATCTTCATTGGACTCAAGGCCTCCAGCCTAAACATTATTCTAGCTGACTGCATTTCCCACTAGTAAGTACAAGAATGGGATTGGAGTGGAGTGGGGGATGGAACCGAAACTACTACTGTCTGGTGGGTAGGGCACAGAGAGGGTAGTAGATGGTGAAGAAGCACTTGGAGACTGGGCACTCATTTTCTCACAGGTCCCTTACTATCTCAGTGGTTCAAAATATCTGTATAGGCACCCTCCTCTAATAAAACTTGCTTTCCTAAGGCACCTTTCTAGAAGCAATAAAAAGCAATTTCTGGTTTCATGCTAATTTCTTCTTTATTAGTTTACTAGAAACTATATTATTTATTTTTAGAGTACATTAGCAATGCGTACTTGTTTCTTCAACCTTATATACTGATAGACTCGTTAATTAACTTGGGAACCTAAGGAATATGTGTTCCAAGAGTCAAATAATAGAGTACAATGTACTTTTGGATTCCAATCTATTTGTAAATTTGGGGCAATCCTTTTCCAAAGAGATCATTATGGTGGCTTCCATTCTTCCCCTTGGCAGTGTTATTTTGCAGTTCCTCACATCCAGAGATGGACTCTGTTTCCCTACCTTTGAATCTGCACTAACAATGTCTTATTTGGAGCTAACAGAAGGTGGTAAAAAGACTTTGTGTCAGTTCTGAGGCCAGAGGTCAAGAGGCCTTGATTGCTTTTATTCTCTCAGAACTTTGCCATTGCCGTAAAAATAAATTTGGACTAGTCTGCTGGAAGACACCTCACCATGTGAGGGCAGAGCAAAGTCATACCAGAGCAGCCAAAGCCATCAATAGACCAGTCAACCCCCAATGAGCATTATGAGTGAGCCTGAGGTCAGCCGTATCTCATCCACATCAGCGAACTCCTGAGAACTTACGTAGTTAAGTCACAACGTTTTGGGTTGACTTGGTTATGGCTAAACAGCCATAACTAGCTGACGCAATTATGTAGCCTTGAGCCTTGGGAAATAGTACTAAAGATGGAAGCTGAGTGCTCTGTGATTACATAGAGCAACACTTACCAATTGCTTGAGAATTCAGTATCGCACATGCCAGAAATGCGTTGCTCTGAACATTGCGTTGTGGCTGTTATTAGTTCATAACGGAGTGATGAGTTTTTGATGTATTCTGTTGAAAAGCATTCATGGGAAAAGGCCAGGTTAATTTTACTTAGATTCTTTAACCCTGACTTTCTTCATGCCTGTCATATGACCGTCTCGAATCTCAATGTTATGGCAACATAATCACATTCTTTTGCTCATTAAGTAAGTAGTAGGATAGAATTTCAATTTGGCTACTTCTTTGAGAGCAGAAAATTGCTGAAATGATACTAATGAAATGCTCACTGACTTACATGCCCATAAAAATATCTCAATTATTTGTGTCATTTTCTTTTTTCTGGCCTTTTTCCATAAGCATCCACTTGGCATATTGCACAAAGGGATGTTTTCCAGCAGAGGGGGAAGAAAATGTTCACCTGTTTCAAAAAGCTGCCACCAGGATTCTGACACAGGCAAAGATTTTTTTTTCTCTCATCCCCATATTACTTCTCTGAACAGACTGTAATTTCATCAATTTTCCATGCTTATGGTCATGAATGCTTGGCATTACCATATCTTAGTGTTAACAAAACGGGAATTTCATGGCTCCAGTTTTCACTTGAAGACAAGGAAGGCGTGAAGACCCCATCAGAAATATGGTGTGTCTCATATTGGCTTGAACATGCCTCTGGGTGTAGGCTTTCCTTTGCTTTCTCTTTCTTTTGTGTTGATGTCAGTGGCAGACCTTACTCCCCACCCTCCGGGCTCCACCCACCCATCCCCTTGCCCAGTCTCCTCAGGTGACATGAAAGCCAAAATCGTTTCCAAAAGTCACTTGTTTTTGAGCCCTACAATATTGGTGCTTAAAAAGTCTGGCTCTTCTTTTCTTCTCGAATCAAAGTAAAAGCCATGTATGGGGAAACTTGGGTAGCATTTATAATAACAAATTTACTTCTCTTTGCATTTCCTAGACCACTCATATGGCTTTAAAATGAGAATAAATGCATTTATTCTTTTAAAATGTATTGTTGTAAATTATGATAAAACCTACTGAATGTTGAAAGAACTATGACATGTGGGGGGAACTCATTGCTGCTTGAAATTATTTCTCACTGTCCTAATTGTTGGCTGTATGACTCTGGGCAAGTTTTGTAGTTTTTCTGTGCCTCAGTTCTCTCACACGTTAAATGATAATAGTAATACCTGCTTCAGAAGATTGTTATGAGGGGCGCCTGGGTGGCTCAGTCAGTTAAGCGCCCAACTCCTGATTTTGGCTGAGGTCATGATCTCATGGATTCATGAGTTCAAACCCTCCATTGGGCTCTGTGCACTAACCACCCAGAGTCTGTTTAGGATTCTCCCTCTCTCCCTTGCTTTCTGCCCCTCCCGTGCTCAAGCCCTCTCTGTCTTTCA
Source organism: Acinonyx jubatus (assembly GCF_027475565.1). Taxonomy (NCBI): domain Eukaryota; kingdom Metazoa; phylum Chordata; class Mammalia; order Carnivora; family Felidae; genus Acinonyx; species Acinonyx jubatus. Next base: position 38,973,257 of record NC_069390.1, on the reverse strand, counting down.
CGAAATAAATAAATAAATAAACTTAAAAAAAGAAAAAGATTGTTATGAGACTTAAGTTTGTTAATACCTCTAAAATGCTTAGATCAGTGCTTGGCACATACAAACACTCAATAAATGTTAGTTTTAATTATTCTTAATTTTTATTGAAACTGTTCATACAAGGGCACCTGGGTGGCTGGGTGGGCTAAGCGTCTGACTTGGACTCAGGTCATGATCTCCCGGTTTGTGAGTTCGAGCCCCACGTCCGGCTCTGTGCTGACAGCTCAGAGTCTGGAACCTAGTTCGGATCCTGTGTCTCCCTTTCTCTCTGCCCCTTCCCCTGTTTGTGCTCTGTCTCTCAAAAATGAATAAATGTTAAAAAAAAATTTTTTTTAACTCTTCATACATATTTTATTTTTAGGATTATACTCTTCCTCATAAATACCTTCTCATACTCTCTTACATGAATTTGATGTTTTGTTTTAATGTTCATTTACTTATTTTGAGAGCAAGAGTGCATGCACGCAGGTGAGGGGCAGAGAAAGAGGAAGAGAGAGAATCCCAAGCAGGCTCTGCGCTGTCAGCACAGAGCAGAACATGGTGTGCTGTCTCACGAACTGGGAGATCATGACCTGAGCTGAAATTGAGAGTCGGATGCTTAACCGACTGAGCCACCCAGGCGCCCCAATCTTTGCTTATTTTTAAAGTAGGTTCTCTTCTTAGTATTGAGTTGTAAGTGCTCTTTGTATTTTTTCTGGACACAAGTCCGTTGTCGGGTATATGTGTCATGGTTATTTTTTTTCCCCAGCATGAAAATTGATCTTTCGGGGCGCCTGGGTGGCTCAGTCGGTTAAGCGTCCGACTTTGGCTCAGGTGCTGATTTCTCGGTCCGTGAGTTCGAGCCCCGCGTCGGGCTCTGTGCTGACGGCTCAGAGCCTGGAGCCTGTTTCAAATTCTGTGTCTCCCTCTCTCTCTGACCCTCCCCCGTTCATGCTCTGTCTCTCTCTGTCTCAAAAATAAATAAACAAAAAAAAAAAATTAAAAAAAAGAGAAATTCATCTTTCTTTTTTAAAAAAAGATGTGTATTTATTTATTTTGAGAGAGAGGGAAAGAGAGCTAGTAAGCAAGCAGAGGAGGGGCAGACAGAGAGGAGAAAGAGAATCCCAAGCAGGCTCTGTGTTGTCAGCTGAAATCAAGAGCTGGACCCTTAACCAACTGAACCACCCAGGTGCCTCTAAGTTTGACCTTTTTGTGTGTGTTTTTTGAAAATCAGACTTTTAAATTTTGGTAAAATCCAATTTGTCAATATTTTTCTCTTATTGCTAGTGTATTTGTATTATGTTTAAGAAATCTTTGCCTATCACAAAGGTGAGGGTTTTCTTCTATCTTTCTTCTAGACATTTTGTGGTTTCAGGTTTCACGTTTAGACCTGCGATCCATTTTGAGTTTATTTTTGTAGAGGTGGGAGGCAGTGGTTAGTTTATCTTCTCCCACAGGGGTAACCAGTCATTCCATCGCCATTAACCATTAGTTGAAATGAAATGAATTCCTTTCTTTTACCATTGAATTATGTTATTGATACGATTTTTGAAAATTAAGTGAACTCTCCTTCTCTTCATCTCTCTCTTTCTCCTCTTCTCCTCTTTTCTCTTCTCTTCCATTTATCTTTATGTTTATCCTTACTGTAATCGCACACTGCCTTGATTGCTGTAACTTTATCAGCCTTAAAATCAGGCATCAAAAGCCCTCTAAACTGACTCTTCCTTTTCAAAATTGCCTTAATTTTTCTAGTTATTTTGCATTTCCACATTTACCGGCTTGAATTTTCATTTGAACACTTGGAATATATAGATCAATTTATGGAAAATAGACACTTAAGTGATAATGAGTCTTCTTATCCATGAACATTTGGGACTTCTTTAATTTTTACCATTACAGGGGTTTTTGGTTTTAATGTACTGATCCTAACGATATTTTGTTAAACCTATCCCTAGGTTTTCATGTTTTTTGATGCTTTTATAAGTCATTTTTAAAGTCATTGTACAGATTTAAAGTCATTTTTTTCTTTCCTTCCAACATTAAAAAAAATGTCATTCCATTATCATTTGGTTTGCATTATTTATTGTGAAATCAATGATTATCCTTCTCTTCATTCCTTTATATGTATTGTCTTTTCTTCCCCTCTCTGATTGATTTTTATTTTTAATTTTTTTTTTTTACATTTATTTATTTTTTGAGAGACATAAAGAGACAGAGCACAAGTTGGGGAGGGGCAAAGAAAGAAGGAGACACAGAATCTGAAGCAGTCTCCAGGCTCTGAGCTGTCAGCGCAGAGCCCGACACAGGCTTGAACTCACAAACCATGAGATCATGACCTGAGCCGAAGTCGGACGCTTAACCGACTGAGCCACCCAGGCGCCCCTCTGATTGCTTTTAAGATTGTCTTTTTATAACTGTTTTTTTAGCAATTTGATTAAGATCTACCTTGTTGTAAGTTTTTATTATTTTTAGAATTCATTGTGTTTTGTGTATCTGCAGATTAATATTTTTTATTAAATCTGGAAAATTTCCAGCCACAATTCATAAAATTTTGTCCTTTCCCATTACTCCATCTTCTCTTTTCTGGGAGTCAAATGACCACTTCACGTTATCCCACAGTTCACTGAGGCACTGTTAAATTTCTGAACCTTTTTTCTCTATTGCTATAGTTTGGATCACTTATGATGCATGGTAAATTCACTAATATTTTCTTCTGTAGTACCTAATCTTCTATTAAATCCATCCAGTGAGTTTTTTTCATTTCAGAAATGGTCTTTTTAAAAAAAAGAAATTGTCTTTTTAAAATCTAGCATTTCCTTTTACTTAATTTTTATAGTTTACATCTGCCTCCTTATTGTATTTATGTTTTCCTTTAAGTCCTTGAGCATATTTATAATAGATGTTTTAAAATCTTTTTTCACTTCTTCCATATTTTCTTCTGGGTCTGTTCTAGTGATTATTATTTTTTTTTTGTAAGTCATGAATAATAATTTCCTATCTCTTCATAGGCTCTGATTTTATTTATTTGTATTTATTTTTTTAATGTTTATTTATTTTTGAGACAGAGAAAGAGCATGAACGAGGGAGGGTCAGAGAGAGGGAGACACAGAATCTGAAGCAGGCTCCAGGCTCCGAGCTGTCAGCACAGAGCCCGACGCGGGGCTCGAACTCACGAACCGTAAGATCATGACCTAAGCCGAAGTCAGATGCTTAACCGACTGAGCCACTCAGGTGCCTGAGGCTCTGATTTTAAAATTATACTCTGGACATTGCGGATGCTAAATCTTTGAGAGTCTGGATCTTGTGGTCTTCCTTTAAAGTGTGTTAAATTTTATTTTTTTCAGGTAGCTATTTTTCTGGAAGATCAGATTTATCTTATAAAGGCTTTTTAAAAAATGCCTTATTAGGGTGAGACTAGAAAAACTTTTTCCCTTAGGCTAATTTAACCCTACCTTTAAGTTGTGATCTTTCTGGAATCTCTATTACATGTCCTTGATATTCTGTCAGGTCTCACCACTCTAGAAAATTCAAATGTTCTCAGCCCTGTGCACGCTCCTGTAGCCTTCCAGCAACTAGCACTCCAGCAGTTATTCTCTGCCTGGACCGTGGTGCCTCGCCCTGTGCATGTGCAGCTTAGTATTTAGCCAAAGACTCATGGGACCTCATATAGATTTATAGGGATCTTCTGCTATGTACTTCCCCCCACCCCAAATTCTGGCTGTCTCCGCCTGTCTGAAATCTGACCTCTGTCTCCTCTATTCAGTGAGACTACTGTGCTCTGCTTGGATTCTTTGTATCTGCAGTGAAGTTTAGAAAATGCCTATGGAAAGAAATCTGGGACAATCATATGACTTACCTCATAGCCCTGAGCTGACTGTTGTCCAGTGTATGAAAGTACTTATTTCATATTTTTTGTCCAGTTTTCATGGAAGTTTCGTGGAAGTTTATGATAGGACGTTAATATTCTCCTTCCAGTTTTTAATTTCAAAGACGATGGGAAATTTTCTTTATCCCCAGGATTTATTGGTAGGGTGGGTGTATAATTTATTGCCCAAACCTTCACTCTTTTGAAGGTGAAAGAGAGTGCTCTTAAAAATTAATTCCATGGACACCAAGAAGGTCATATTCTGTCATAGGTACCATAGACTCCTGAGATTCTGAACATAGATACAACAAACATTCTCTTCAGTGGTGTCTGTCAAGATGAGCTCAAGTTGCCTCTGGATACATAACAGAAATTCAGGGCCAAATATTTATCATAGAAACAAATATCCACCACGCTGCTTTGATTTAATTCTCTAAAGAATCTTGAAAACTTCGAATAATTTTATTTTGCGAGGATCTTATTTTTCCTACTAGATTTCAAAAAATATGAGTCTTAGAAGGGATATAAAGTTACAGATTGAGTGAAGTGCCCATCAGGTGATAGATATTATATTCAATTTTTCACAGTAAAATTCAGGATTGCTCCATACAACAATCCCAAAGGATAAAGACAAACAAAAATCTTTTAATGACATAGTTGTTAGTCACACAGTGAGAAGAATGCTGGATTTAACTTGAAGAATTAGGCTTTGCCAGTTATTTGAAATAAGGCTGTCAGCAAGTTATGGTACCTATTTCAACTTCAAAGGTTTTATCTGTAAATACCCACCTATTGGTTTCGTGTGAGCTAATTACATAGTATTTGCAAAATAGGTAGGCATTCAAACAAAGTAGCTATTATTGTTTATAAAGTAAGCATCAAATCTACAGCAGGCATTCTGTTGATAGCTGTTGTTAATATTACTGTATTCTCATAAATATAAATTATATTTCATCTTAAATTTAATCAATAGTAACAATAATAATAACCACATATCAAGTGTTTAATATGCCAGGTTTGTGTTAAGTATGTGACTTGCATTATTTCATTTAACCCTTAAAACAACCTTTGAGGTGGGAACTATCTCTGTTCCTACTTAACAAATGAGGAAACTGAGGCTAAGAGTGGGATCAGGGAGGATGAAGTCACACAGGTCATGTAACTAGTAAAAACAGGAGGCAGGGGGTATCCATCTGTACAATTACTTGGGCAAGAACCAGCTTATCCGTTTTGTGTCCTACTTCCTTTTCTTAATGTTTGTTTATTTTTGAGAGAGAGAGAAAGAGAAAGAGACAGAGCATGAGCCGGGAAGGGACAGAGAGAGGGGGACGCAGGATCCAAAAAGCAGGCTCCAGGCTCTGAGCTGTCAGCACAGAGCCTGACCCAGGACTCAAATCCCATGAACCGTGAGATGATGACCTGAGCTGAAGTTGGATGCTTAACCCACTGAGCCACCCAGGCACCCCTGTGTCCTACTTCCTAAGGAGAGTGTTGCCTCTATAGCACTAATGTTAACCCGCAAGAGGAACGTGAATGAGAAAGATGCTGAGGGGTACCTTTCTTCCTGGAGAGAAGCACTAGCTTAAGATGCTGTCCCGCAACGAACACGTTGCTCAGTCTCCCTGGACATCAGTTTCTTAATATGCCAAGTGACTGCACTGGATTAGATGAGCCTGCTAAAAATTATTTTCCATGTCCCAGTGTTTTCATCTTTCCGTAAAGTCGTAGCCTAAAAACTTCTCAACATGTCTGGATCCTAAAAACTTCTCAGGACAGCCTAAGTCACAACTCTTATTTTACCTGCCACCAGGGGGCTCTAATGCAGGCAAGACGAGCCAGGTTTTCATTTGGGACCAAAAACCCTGCTAGGATTTTTCTGTTCAAATTCTTAGGAAAACTTGAGGCTTTCCTCAGACTTGAGAAGCACACTTTCTATGGAATAGCTGTTCAGTAAGTATTTTTTGATGATAAATAAGAGGAGACCAGGTGATGAAGTAGAGGGAGAATCAGAAGACCTGTGTTCTGGGTGCTCACTCCTCTACCAGGTGGCTATGAGGTCTGAGGGAAAGCCACACAACCTCTCTGGGCTTCTGTGACTCTTTCTGTAAAATGAACATAATGGGGTTATTGGGGGAGATGAAATAATACCATTAAACATTTTTTTTCAAATCTATATTTAGTTTTGAGAGATAGAGACAGAATGTGAGCAGGGGAGGAACAGAGGGAAAGGGAGACGCAGGATCCGAAGCAGACTCCACGCCCTGAGCCGTCAGCACAGAGCCTGACGCAGGGCTCGAACTCACACAGGAACCGTGAGATCCTGACCTGAGCTGAAGTGGGATGCTTAACTGAGCCACTCAGGCACTCTGAATAATATCACTTTTAAAAGTCATTTTGAAAAGTGTAAATATAAAGAAGTGTAAAATATATGACAGATAAATGCCCCTATGAAAACAAACCCAATTTTTTTTTTTTTTTTTTTTTTTTTTTTTTGTGCTCACCGGTACTCTATCTTTTTTTGTAAACCCTAACCCACATAGCCTTTAAATATGTTTGCTGACAGGGTGAGGCCTGCTCTCCTTCCCCAAAGTTCATGAGGTCTTTGTCCTGGTTAGCAGGGGCAGCTCAAATATTGCCTGCTCCGATAAGGAATTACAGATACCCTCAGGGGTGATTCTTATCTTTTCAGTCCCTGGCATTGGACAAGCAGCCCAGATCTTGCCTCTCTCTCTGGGGGAACCAGTAGATTTGGACGCCAGGCGCATCCACGGTTCTCTGATAAACTGCGTATTCCTCAGGAACACCTCTTGTTGCTTTTCCAATTAGCAAGAAATGGCGGTCTTGAAATTTACAAACCCTAACTCATCAATGTGCTTTTAGCACTTTCTAGCCCAAGGACACAAACCTCTACATTTTTGCTGTCCTGAAATATAGTCTGCTGAGATTATGTTTCCTCCTTCCTTTTCTAGGCTGCCCCACACAGGTTAGCACCTTCAGCATCTTACCCTTCCTGGGATTCAAAACCTCCAATGGTTTCCCGCTTTCCAGAGAATTAGGTCAAACTCCTGCAGGTCCCATGATGTCTACACATCTCCCTTTCCAGCCCACCCTCTCCTGTGTAGGTAGACCCCACTACCAGTCAGCCTGAAGTGGTTTCTGACTTCTGTAGTACTCCAGGCTTTCCCACCTGCCTATGGCCAAGCCCCGCCCAACCTCCCAGGCATGGTTTAAATGCCATCCCTTTTATGGAGTGATTTCTCCCACCTCTCCACCCTCACTTAGTACTTCCTGCTTCGCATTTTAGGGGGCTACGACTTTCTTCCTGTGGTGTCCAATTTATTTTTGCATTCCCACAATATCAGCACATGATAGCCCCCCCTATAAATACTTGTTAGACAACATGAATGAGTGCAATTTAATCCAAAACATCTTTCGATGGTATTCCATTCAAATACGTGTTTATCCAAAGTTAAAGGTTCCCTTTTATTTAGACATGGCTATTCGAGGCCATTCCTACTCTTCCAGTTCCCTGGCTGACCCTTTACTGAGGCCTGTGCCTGCTCTTGCTAATTTTCTGCTTTTCTCCATACTAAATTTACAGCTTATATCGAGCCTGCTTGTTTAAATTTTTTTTCTGTTCCCACTGTTCTCATGTCCCTTTACAATGTATGCAATTACATGAGCTGCCTTTGAAAGCAAGATTAGATTTTAAATCTTGTGATTAACCTTTCACATTGCGAGATTGCCAGCCCCAAGTTTCTTGTGCGGTTCTCTTGTTTTGCTTTAGATTAATTTCTCTATTTCATCTCTTCTGTTTTGTGTTATTTCGCAACTCGTTTCTTGGCTACACACGCCCAGCTTGGGAGAATTTCTTGCCTTGCTACATTTTATAGAATGACTCTTCTGCACAAAATCAAACAAATCTATACATGTTGGAAAGCACTCAACCTAAGTGTGCCGGTTAAGAGTGTCAGTGTAGCTGCTAAAATTGCAAAGTTCTTGTTATTTTGATACTTTGAACACAAGGTCTTTGAGAGGGAAGTTTTGAAAATTTACTGAAAATACGAATTATATATATTTACACATGGACAAATTTTTCTGAAGAGAAAACTACTTAGCTTTAAACTGGCACATCAAATTAGAAGTCTTTTTGAACTGATAAAATACTGAGTTTTCGTCTATATTTTTGAAACTTTACTTTTATCTGCCTTGTTATTGAAAGAAGAGAAACTATTTTGAGCTTAGAAGAACACTTGAACTTTTTAGAGCTCAATGGAAAAGTATTTTGCCATTCACCCAACAAAAATGAGAAAAGTGTGTATTTTTTAAAATGCAGCGTATTCCTTCTGGAAATAACCAATGGCTGGTCTTAAA